>NW_012026802.1:1699269-1844355 GCF_000956235.1 Wasmannia auropunctata
CGCCAATTCTGGGACACCCTGTATATATCTAAATTCTAAAACGTCCGTAGAATATATATATATATCTTCTACGGACGTTTTAGAATTTAGATTATCAGTAATTTTAATCCCCGTGTCTTTCGCTGTGTTCTCAGATCCTAACGACGACGATTTCGTACATATCCGTGCTCGCGGCATTTAAATAAGCGAACTTTCGTTAATAAAACAACGCTTGCAGAATTATAAAGTCTTATATAAATCACGCCGCGCGATATATTATACGATAATTCTGCGGATGTTATTACAAAGATATTTTAAAAATGAACAAAATATATAATCTGAAAAAAAATTTGCAAAGAGGATAAATGTGTTTGAATTTTTAGTTAGTGGCAAAACGGACAAATCTGTCACTGTTTCCCAGTTAATATTTTTTATATATATTTTCCAATGTTTTCTTTTTAATATTTTCTACTTTCCAATTAATATATTTTCTCGTAGAAGCATGTTTGCGTGGATTTGAATTTTGCGAGACTCTCCGTCGAGTTGTCACGTGAACGAATTCAGTTTCCCATGTGAGTCCTGAAGCAGAATGTAGATGGCGTTGAAATATTCCTTCCTGTTCCGCCTGTTTATTTATTGTGGAATTATTGGAGCCATTAGGTTATGTTATTGTCAAGAGGCGCATGAGTGTTTGCGAAGTATATTCGAAGTAATTAACTTTATGTTCGCGACATGTCGTCAACGGTAGGATGCCGAATTCTCGCGAAATTAGGCAGGAGCAGATTGAGCGGCCTGTCACCGCGGATCGTCGCCGCGAGTAGATTTAGCAGCACCGCGGAAAGCGCGGAGTGCGCGTCGAGCGTCGCTCCGGCTCCGCAGCCGGGGAGAATTCAAGCCGCGTTGCTGAAGGAGTTCTCCAGTCCTCTCGTAATAGAGAATCTGGAGGTGCCCAAACGAACGCAGGAGAATGAAGTAGGCATGCATGCCGATTAGGGGCATATCTTTTTTTAGAAATTAAATAATATAATCTTTATAATTGTAACTAATGTTGTACATTTAAATGACAATAATATGAAGAATGTGTATCAATAACAATTACAATTATTTCTCTATTGATCTGATATTTTGTACTAAAGTCTTAATAAGATCGAGAATCGTATATCGATGACAACTGATTTAATTTCTTCAGGTTCTCATCGACGTTCACTATTGCGCTTTGAACGTTTCCGACGCACTTCTCAGTCAGAACTTGCACACGTTCGAGCCGAAATTACCGATGATCCTCGGTCACGAGGTTGTTGGCAAGCTAGTCGAGGTTGGCGCGGAGGCAGAGAAAAGCGGCTACAAGATAGGCGACAGAGTCGTCGCTCTCAACAAGGAGCGATACGGGGGCTTGGCTGAGAAGTGCTTGGCAGAAGTTGAGGTGAGAATACATTCGGCACTCGAATTCTCTGAGATGTGTTTAATGGTAGCATTCTAATAATGATTCTTTTCTTACGTAGGATGTATGGAAGGTACCTTCTTCGAGATCAGCTAGCACCGCGGATCTAGCGAGTATCTTGGACAGTTATATCATCGCTCTGCTTGCGTTGGAGAGAAAAGTCAGTCTCAACGAGGATGACATGATTCTGATAAACGTCGGCGTAAGCGGCGTTGGCCTGGCAGCGGTGGATCTTGCGACAAACGTCTTTAAAGCGAAGGTATTTTCTTGATATAACCATTTTCTTTTCATTTGTATGGATTACTTTATTTCTAAAATATCGATAAATAAAGAGCGAAAATTGAATGGACTGCAGAAGACTTGCAAATATAATCTGCTACATTACTGTTAAAGGTCATTGGAGTTTGCGCTACGGAAGACTGGGCCGATCGAGCACGGGAGATGGGGGCGTTCGCGGCTCTCAAATATAAAGATAAGAAGCTAACTAAGCAGATAGAAGACATCGCAGGCGAACGAGACATTAAGGCCATCTTTAAGAACGAAGACGGAGCGCATTTCAAGAAGATGTTGGATTGGTGAGTTCTGAGAACAGACCTATCGATATACAAGTCGATTTTTTTATGGATTTGGACAAAGCGCTGTTTGGATCTCGGTCAAGTAAGATACACAAGTACATCGGTAGGATATATATTTTTTTAGCTTTACCGATATCTACAAAGACGCAACGTTAAGGGACTTGTTGCGCAATGACAGTTTCGCCGTGGCGGTACATCACTTGTCTCGCGAAGGTATTACAGTTTTTTATTTTGAAGTACCCGTAGCTTAACGTTGGACGGTGCATTCACTTGTAGCCTCTGTCATGAAGGGCGCGTGGTCGTAGCTGGCACGACGGCGACCATGGCGGACGGTTCGGAAGTGCAGAAGGGTTCCTTCAGCGTCACTGGCTTTAATCTGGCGGAATACAAAAAGAAGAAGCCCGACGTGTATCGGTACGCTACATATTATGTATTCATTCGTAGCTTTCTTTATGTTGATAAAACACATTTCATTAATTCGTTCGTCTTAAAAATAGCCAAGCAGGAGACGACGTCCTGCAGTTCCTCGAAGAAGGGCTTATTGCACCATCTTACTCGTTGATCGCCGGCATGCACAAAGTCAATGACGCCTTGCGGTCCATTTCCGAAAATGTACTACCAGGCAAAGTAAGTAGATAAGATTCAAATTAAATATTTAATGCTAAATTATATATTTTTGTGTGTTAAAAATTTATTACACAAACGTTTGCGTATCTGTAACCGTTGGTACTTATGAAAATTCGCAGGTCGTCATTGACATGAGGGACAAGGAAGCTGAGATGACAAAAGTGGACACGCGATCAAATTCACATTAATTCTTGAGTCTTTTATGAACGTTCTTCTTATATTCTAATCCATTTTAAAGACAACGAGAGCACGCTGGTAGTGCGCACAGTGATATTTTATATTTACATCCATAAGCTATATAAGATAAATAGATAATATAAGTGGAATGCATTAACGTAGCGTTAAGATCGTTAATAAAACTGTATTTTTAAAATTTTACATTACTTCAAATCGCACAGGCGCAGCTGCAGTTCCTGAGTCTATCGCTCTACAATCGCAATTAACAGTCGTTAGAATATCTCACGCCTGATTACTAGCGCGACTTGCGCGACGTCGTATGACTTTTTCTAGGATCCCGACTTTTAGCATTGCCGAAGAAAGATTTACAGTCACTTGGATTGGACGCGGTTTATGCATAATGATTGACAGCGATTGCTTCCATTAAGTGAGCCATTTTCATGACTCACGAGTCTCGTCGGTCATGCCAGAGGTGTTACGTTGACACTCAAGTTACTCAGCAATTTTCATGCGCAGCAACGTGCGTGGCTTCCCGTCGGCGCATTTAAACCGAACCGTTTTCGCTGATGGTTAAGAGACGTATGCGAGAATTATGCGCCGTCAAAGTTAATTTATGCCAGAAGCTGGTAACGAAGTCAGTCTTCACGTCGCGGGATTGCATGACATTTTTGTATATTTTTATGACATAATTTTGACATAATTGGCAGTAGGCAATCCAAGTGCTTGTCACGTCGTTAATTATAACTTTTTTTTCTATATATACATGAAAATTACAAAAATAAAACTGAGACCATTTTTTAAAATATTTGAAAAATTCAGAATGATATATTCGAGAGTATTTTTCTGGTTTGTAAATAGTGTAAAAGAACGGAGTCATACATGAACGACAGAATTTCATCGGAATCTATCAGCAGCTAATCATCATCCATCCTTTGATTCTTCGCGAGGGAAGTCCTCTCGGATGCCAGACGTGGGCACGACTGAAAGTGGCGATTAGGCCGGTGACTCAAGAACACGAGATGACATACAGCGTGGGCGCCTTAGATTGCGCGGACTGGAGCAGACGCGAGCAGACGCCGGTACCCCCCTGAGGGTAGAATGTAAGTCGCAAAAATTACGTTGTCCTTCTCCCGGACGTTCTACGTCGCGTGAAGGCTATACCCGATCGAAACCTGTCACAGGGCTGACACTGAGGAATGTGACAGACGTGATTGCTCGTTGTTATATTTAGGTTTATCAAGGCTGCTCTCGTCTAAAAACTTGACTTCTAAGACCATTGAATTATTATACTCATATTTCTCGTACATTAATAATAATAATAATATTATTATATTTGCGTTATCGGTCGCACACAAACTCACGCAGCACGTAGAAATTAATATTGACAAAATTAGATTAGGATTTATTTCGTTAGCAACGGAACCCGTGGCTTAACTAAAATTAAATTAAATTAAATTAATTAGGAAATTATTTCTTAACATTCTCGTCTCGCAGTTTCATTTTCCGACGAGAAATTTTGCGAAAGATCCCGGAACCTTTTATTTTCCGATTCCGGCTATTAATTTTAGCGTCGAGATGCATTCTGCCACCGCGTCGCAAATTCACTTATACCGAGGCGCGAACAGTTGGCACGTCCCAAATGTTGTTAACGCTGTCCGCGCCGACCGGCGGTGGAGGCCAATTAGAGCGGTTTTACGTCGTTAATCATAACTCGTGGCTCGAGTTCAAGGTGGCCCCCGCCTGATTAATCGTAGGCGTGGTGCGCGCGATTTCCAAATCCAATTGTCCGGTCCCGTCTCTGGCCCGTATCGCGAGCTCACGAGCTCCTTATGTAAATACACTCTTTCTCCCCCTGAACCTTGAAGTATAAATCATTGTCGTCGCCGGCATAGAATCAAGGAAAATTGATTTCGCCGGTCGTTCTCGCATTAGTATAGTTTCCAAGTTTGGAACTCGTATTTTTATATGTATTATACATGGCGGTCTTGCTTCTTTCGCACCATTTTTTTACGACTTATTGTTAGTTCAAGTCGACCTCTTCTGACAAGAAGTCTTAATGATTTAAGAGAGGTCTTAATTATTTAATTAAAAATAAATTTCTAACGAAGCAAAAGGAAGGAAAGATGAATGACGAAGATAGCTTTGCCAGTGGACTTTAATAGAGATTTAATTTAAAATTTAGTTCTCTCTTTCTCTCTCGATCTATATAAAATTATATAATATTAATTATAAATTAAAAAGTGTTGTGATAAAAATCATAATTTTTCTTTGTGCTTCCGCTAGGAAAAGAAGTTATTTTGTTGTTTGTTACGTTGCAAATATTTAATGTTTCCTTCCTTAGACCGGCTCGAATTGAAATATTCGGGGAACGGCCTTGTGCTAATTAATAGTAAGGGGAATCTGGTGCAATAGGGCAGTTTGTGCAGATGAGACGCCGCAAATGCCTTTCGACGATTTTTCCCTAAAGACTACGCTTAGGCAATTACGCGTATATGTCACTGCGTATCCCAGGCAAGACGGACGTTTCGCCAGTGATATACAATTAAGATAATATCAGGGCGTTTGTGGTCGCGGTGCTTGCCAGATGTCCCGTAGATTCGCAAGGCAAACGAACGGCTGTCCGTAGAAAAAAGAAAAAATTGCCGTGCAACTAATTAGCGAGCGAAATTACACGGATTTTGCGATTCGCTCGTTTAAGACTTAAACATCGCGCGATACTTATCGGTTGGCTTCTCCAACGTCCTTCCGCTAATGATCGCGCGCAGATATTACGCGTCTAAACACCGCGCGAGTCGTGTAAATACACGTTTCGCGAAAATTGCAGACGTGATAGATGACTGACGCGTCCGTTAGAACCCAAAGAGAACAGATGTCCCTTTCGCGTGATGGACAAATTTTTTTCATTAATAAAATTTATCGCGATAAAGAAGACATCAAGAGAGAAGACGTCGTCTTCGCGGTTTTTTTTCATTTGCTAATAATTGAAACCGCAAGTCCTCCTCGGGATTTTGAGTTTTTCTTGAGATCCTTTCTCGCGTGTTTCGCGTTCTCGCAATCCTCGACGCCGCGTTCGCAACGTCTTTGAGATCCGTGAATTTTTCGGAGCGAATTTTTAAATTGCAAGTCCTAAATTTCTGCGAGTAAAAAGAGTATCGTGATATTTCTGGAACTGTTTAGAAATTCACGCGATGAAATTTGCCGACGCGCGCTTTTCCTAGATATTACATCTCCGCGTGAAATCCACACTCGAAGAAGAGGTCTCGGGAGGCGAAGCGCGAGGCTGATAATCACGCGCCGCTGTTAGCTGGACCATGAATAACTCAGACTGCCCATTATACGCGGTGTGAGACGTTAATCCCTCTGCTGGAAAATTTTTTTACACGCAGCCCGTGCAATTAAGGAACATATATAACGGGTTGATACTGACGCGAAGCAACATTCTGCAAATTTCTTTTCCCTCGTGAATTTTGCTTACGAAACAAATAGCGTCAAATGCCTTAAAAAATATTCTTTGATGAAAAATAATAAAAAAATAGCACTAATCTGCTTACGCTCTAATTCCTTGCATGACAAAAACATTCGCGTTTCAGTTTGACAGAGATAAAGATGAATTTATGAACAATTGTAAACCTAGCAGTGCATTGCAATTAACTATCGAATTCGTCAATTTAATTGTGAGACCGCGAAGCGTACGTTCATTAACAGTTGGACTCCGACGAGAAGAAATCATTAAATTTTTATACAAAATCACGAAAGACTCCCCGCTTGTTTTTAACCTCCCGCGAAAATTTCCGGGCGTTCGCCGCGCGTATTCGAACATTCCTGCGTAGGGAGTCCCGTCGACTTTCCTCGGATTCGCTCGTAAAACGGCCTAACAATATTTTACACTCTCAACGATAGACAGCAATTACGCTCTTACGTAAACGACGTAACATATCGCGCTGCGAGTCGGTTGCCCAACGTTTGTGATCCGCGTTAGAGCGAGCCGTAGATCATCGCGAGCCCGGAGCCCTGGAAGGATCCGTAAAACGCCGACGAATGTATTTCGCAAGTTCCTTGGGAAGAGTGATGATCACGCTCGTAAACGCGTTTTCCGGCTTCTCCTTCGTCGATCCCGCGCTATGGATCCCGCGATTAATTCGCGAACAGGATCGACTGCAATTCCGATCCCCCTTCCCTCCCCCTCCCTCCCCCTCCCCCCGTATGCATACATCGTGCATTAAAAGTCTTAAAATTAGCCGGCCGACAAAAAGACGGAGAATTGAGTCGTTTCGAAAGGAGCGTTATGCGTAACGGGCAATCTCATGCCAACCGGAAACGTGCGGTAGGCAGGCACGCAGTGGCGTAATACCCAACCATTGTAGATCACTCCGATCACAATCGAGCAAGTCGCTCAAGGATCCGTCGCCGCTTTAAATTGTTTTCTGGAACAGGTTTCGCGAGTAGGTTGTGCGACGAGTAACAATCTCGTTATTGAGATTGGCATTATCGTTGATAAATCGCAGTTTAACGAGCGAAATTATGACATGTATATGTCTAACGTCATCAATTATTTTAACGTTATTTAACGTCGCCGCAAATGCTGTTCCAAATGGTCCTCGCGAACTGAGGACGGCGAGAACTCGTATATTTTAATCGTGTTCGCGATATATAATACGCACTTCACGATATAAATGGAAAACGATAATGGATTCGTAACGTTATTGTACCCGAGTAGATTGCTTTCCGATTGATTTATCGGAGCGATGGGACGCTTTGAGAAAACGAATGCGCGCGCGTTTGTCTTCGCGGCGAATTAAACGAAACGCGGCGTTTCATGCAAATCGCCTCGCTTTCGATCGCTCCGCGCCGCGCCGCGACGACGGTCGCCGACCGGTAAGCGTAACAGCCTTGGGAGCGTATAAGAGCTTCGAAAGCGCGTAAAGCCGTGCCCCGCGAGGATCGCGGCGCGGATAATTTAGCCATCGCGTGTCTTTTTCGAGAAGGAGAGAAAGAGAAACGGGAACCCGGCACCGTCCTGTCGCACGCCACGGTTCGTCAGGTCGCCCGACCGGCAAAAGAGTCACATACTAATAACTGGAGCAAAGAGTTGTGTAAGGCCGGTGGGTGGCCGCCTTTCTCTGCGAGAACTGCGGCTGCCAGGTTTAGCGCTGAGCACGCCGCCGCGTGTGTCTACACCGACCACTCGATTTTCTGCGCCCGCAGCCGCCGCCGCGCGTCGAGAGCGACGGAGAAAGATCGCGCGGACACGCGCGATTATTGAGAAGTACGTGTTGAGAGAAGCAAGGGGGAGGGGGAGGAGGGAAGAAAAAAAGAACAAGAAATGTCCCGCCATCACGGCGATGACGTTGGACTCGCGAGACTCGAGCACGTATGTGCCTCTCGTCGAGCCAACCATTCCATTCAAATCTAACATTCGATAGACATATCTGCAAAGCGGAAATGAAAAGACTCGATTTTTCTCTTTCGGAAAAAAACTTGGAGGAAATTACCATGAATGAGTGAGCTCAAGATGAATTACATAAAAAAATTCTAGAAGTTGAAACTCTGATATCCTACCGCAAACAGTAGGCGAATCGTTAAAATTTAACGACGATGTTGAATTTATTTTGTGTTATTTATTATACTGTTGTGGTTCAGAGGACCGCTTGTCCTAAAAAGTAAGTGCTAGAAGACATTCGTTTTTGCCTGTAACAATCGTCTCGATCGTCTCGACGAATTCCGCGTTAGTAACCGAAAGAATCGCGAGTTGTCGGAGTAACCAGTCTCGTTTTGCAAATTCCAGACGTATCTCTTGATCGTTACAAATTATTTTTCTCTCGATTTTTGCCATTCTTATATCTTCAGAACCAATCTCTTTTTGCTTCTCTTTTACCTTCTTTTTTCATTCTCTTTCTCTGTTGTATAAATGATTGTATATTTAATAGTTTTTACTATAAAATATACCAAATATTTTTCTATCGTATAACATGGACTAATTGCACTGTTTCGAAATAATAGCAATTTAATTGCTTCGGTCAAAATTTTTCTTAATTCTCATGAGATTTTTCTCTCTTTGTTCTCCTTCCTTATGTTAAAAACAATAATGCTTATTCTATGTTTTATAGTAGAAACGATAACTTTTGTCTTCTTATTTTACATTAGAAATAGGGAGAATGCGATTATCTCATGTACTTCATGAATTTTCGGATGGGTGTGAAATACTGTATAAACGTTTATTATCTAAAATTAGACTTTCCGTCCGCAATTATAAGACATGACGACGCTATTTATGGCACTGGTCGCAAAAGTTATTCCCCGCGCAGGCCAGACATAAAAGGAGCATTTACGAAAAATCGGACGACTGCAAGAACGAGCTGGATTCGAGAGATCGGACGGAAGGTAGGTAAGTGAATTGTCGCGAAGGTCGCCCAGCTCACTTTTCCCTCGCACTTTTCTCGGCTGATTCTCGGCTCCTTGCGGACCTCTTACTCCCCGGGTTTGTCTGCCTGCCTGTCTGTCTGTCTGTTACACTTCCATTTCACTGCAGCGCTACGAGCCGTTCCCATATAAGCGGCACAGTTAATTTCAATACTCCGCACAACACGCGGTTCCCATATAATATAATAAAGCATAACGAATATGTGGTCACGTGCATATTTTCTCATTATACGTTTTTTTACGTTATATTAAAACATTCGCACACGGTCATTATTATATGCTCGTCTCGTGGCCGAAAATCCTCTCCTTCGTCAGTCAAACGTCTCTCATAAAATTGCTGAAAAAATCCAGTCAGCATTTATACAGATTTACTGCACGCGCGGTAGTTATCTCAAAGATCCTTTTAAGGTAAGATTTAGGAGGAATTATTTGGCAATCTCGATATTAAAAAACGATTAGGCCGCGACGAGAATTGCAGACAGACTCTCGGTCGGATCTCTCTCTGCGTATTTCCCTTCGGCGTTGACAGGACGGTAATTAAGACCGTCGAAAGTGACGTTAGCGAACGCGCAATTTCGGCAATGCCGAATCGAAAGTGACGTTAATATCCCGCGAACGACCCCGCGGACTGAACTCTGCCCTCGAGACGACTACCCTCGAGACACGTCTTATAACGGTTTCTTCTTATATTTCGTTAGAGTAATTATTACCGCGCTCGTAAACGACGATTTATGATTTATGTTCCGCGTTACGCGCGCACGAAACGTTCGTGAAAAATGCGTGAGAATCACCGTTGCGTAACGAGCAGATAATAATAATAATAATAGTAATAATAGTAATACCAACTTTATTGCTCGTGCAAGATTTGATTTCGATAAGTCGCGTAGTTATAAGCAGCATGTAGAAGAAAATATATGTGCATGTGCGCCAAGCTGCTGCATGTAGCAAAAAATGATAATTCGATCGCAAGAAAGCATATAATGTAGGACAAAAGAAAATAATTTAAAAAGTCAGATACAAGGATATAAATAAATATACATATATACATATGTATATAGGTATAAAAATTGGATTTTAATAAATGAGTAATGAAGGATTAAAGAAAACATTAAAGGAAAGTGAAACGATAAAAAAGATTTCGAATTTAGCAGTGCGTTTCGAAGAGACTTGGTTACTAATTGTATAGTTATACATCATAATTTGTTAACTTAGTATAACTGAATGAAGTCTTAGAGCGATTAATGCAGGAAGCCAGTATTGAGTCCTCCAGATGAATTTAAAGATGTGGATCCATATGTTGTCCATGCTGCGAAATCCAAACTGACATGCAGAGATAACATTCGCGCTGTGCTTGCGAAGAAGGCTTGTGATTCAACTATCTGAAATGCAACTATCAAAGAGCTTAGAGAGGATTAGTGGGAAAAAATGGGACAAAAAGAAAAAAACAGAAGAGGATTATAACGAGTCTTATGAATTGCAAAAATGAATTGTTTGAAGATCATGGAAAAAGAAACTATAGAATAATATTAGAAATAATTGAGAATGTGGAGAAGAGGATTAAGATACATCGAAGACAAAGCAAGAGTTTTATGTTTTCCTAAAACATATGGTGGTCCAATGGAAGTTTTATGCGCTTGAAGATGTATAGATTAGTCAGGGTGACTAGATCAAAGCAGAATACATATGTCTAGGCTATTGTGTCTACTAAAATGATTGAGGATTTAGAAAAAAATCGGCCGAAATGAAGATTAATAAAATAATTGTTTATAGAAAAAAATTATGAAAAGTAGATAGTACGAAAGAAATGGTAGAAAAGGAGAATCCGATTAGATATGCGTGAAGAAAAATTTACCTAATCTTGAATAAGATTTTCCGGCGGAGCCGAAAAGCAAGCAGAATGAAAGCAAAGTGAATCAAAACAGACCAATATAAAACAAAATAAAACATTAAAAAATGAATATAAGATTCTCTGATGCATAAAATCCACTGGAAATAATTCTTTCAAGTAAGAGCTACCTTCGAAAGCAATCCATTTTTCTGCAATTTTTTTTATTGGAAAATTAAATTATTATTTTTTTTTTTTACGAATGGAAGGGTCGTACACCTATGTATACTTCCGAGGAATTGCCGATTTGCCCGGTAGATTCGGCTTCGAGCAAGACAGCGGTGCCGGAACGAGAGAAGGCTGCGATGAACGAAGGAGAAAGAGAAAGAGGGGATCTCGTGCTAACAGAAGGGATAAGAAACCCATGCACGTACTCTTACCAGCGGTGCGACGACTCCAGTCTGACGATCGCTTCCACGGAGCGAGGTTGACCGAGTCCGACGATAATCCGGGATCGTCCGTCGGTTCGAGCACACGGTGACTTGGATCCTGGCGTGTGATCGGTGCAAAAGAAAAAAAAAGAAAGAAAGAGGAAAAAAAGATTCGACTGTGTGCTCCGAAATTTTGGCGCGATAAAAACGTTTCCTTTGAATCGTAATAAAATTCGGGAGAAATTAAGTTAAATGAAATGTGAGTGACCAGGCCGCTTGGGGGGCGATTTAGGGATCACACGTATAAAATTCGCAATGGACAGCCCCTAAGAATATCAGTATCGTTAAGCGGATGATAAACGGATAATAAAGAGAAGAGAAATTTTTCTTTTCACTATACCCAAATCGTTAACCGTTTCCGGGAACGGAGAGCTGGTCCTCTTCCGGCGTTTTACTGCCGCGATAATTTACGTATAATAACTGAATTTACACCCCGCGTCGCGTTCTCGAATTTCTTCGCGCGTGGAATTGAGAAAAACGTCGCGTTCACGCGACGATCGAGCGACGATTTTCGCGATCTCTTCGCCGTGAGGAAGCCGCCGAGACTTCGCGGTGCGCGAGGTGCGTGGTTGTGCAGCCGGCGCGCGGGAGAAAGTGCCAGTTCGCTGTGCGTCGTTCTTCGGTTTTTCGGTGGATATAACCCGCGGCGACGGCTGCGGCGGCGACGGGATCGATGATCGATCGTCATCGGCGTCCCGCCCGACGATGAGAGACTCGCCTCTCCTCAGGACAGCATGATTCTCGGCGCGTGCGACCGTCCGCGTGCGTTAACATGCGCGAAGACACGCGTGTCCGCGGGTACCGCTAGATTATCCTGAAGTGATAACGCCTGGCTTCGAGAGAGGAAAAAAAAAGAGAAAGAGAGACACCCGCTGGCAAAAGGATCGCCGAACGTGCAAGAGAAAGAGAGATCGAAGACCCGATCGCCGAGGATAATCGTTGGCCGGCAGACGCGAGCTACAGGTTGGTATACATCTCTCTCGCGCTTCTCTTATCCGCGCGGCACCTCCTCGAGGATAGTGAGTGAGTTGTAAATGGATCGTCGTATCGGGAGGGAAAAGCCGGCGGATTTAACAAAATGCGGTCCGACCGGTTCTCATTCGACTCGATGATTATCGAAGGACTCCGAAATTGTCGCGCGGGATTTTTGCAACTCCGCGATATCGTCTCCTGAAAGTTTTCATTCGCCAGTACATCAGGTGCTTCGCGAATTGTTTTCAGCGCAATTGCATGTGCCGAGGTGCACGTCTAATTTCGGAAGAATCGAAGGAAGAAGTGAAAGTGCGTCGAGAAGAAATAAGAAAATCGATTCGTTCTTTCCCCGCGAACGGAACCGCGAGTTCTCGCGTTCGTCAATGGCGCCCGGCGACTCACCTTTTCCTCTTTGCCGTTTTTATTTTTCACCCTCCTTGGAGATTTATATTTTTTAGTTAAGTGTCGCGCGGGCCGACATTACGTAATAACGGGTTACATATGCAACATTATGCGCGACCGCTCGCACCCGCCTATGCGTAAACTGATTTCAACCAGTTTCTCCGATATTTTTGTTCGATTCGAGAGATACCGGCTTTCACTATACAGCTATACGCTTGCACGTATATAAAGGTCTCCTAATCGTACAACTTAAATTCGCTCATATCTTATTTTCCTTCCGCTTTTTCTTTCTCCGCGCGTTCTACATTTTACGCACCCGCGAAATGTTACCCGCGCTTCGATTCTTTCGGCTCCCTGTATTCAGTTTCTCTTTAGTTTTCTAATTTCATCTATATACGTTCGAAAAAAGGGAGCTCAAAAGAGAATTCCGATAATCTAATATATCTATGCTTATTCCTGTAAATCTTCCCGGAAACAAAAACACAGTGGCAACAATTTTAATTATTATTTAATTATACGTCTAGAATTTTCATTTTGTATAGCAGACATCAGAACCAACGATTATACTTTTTATTTAACATTTTGTTAATGTGCTGAACAATACACTTTCTCGTGGAAAGTCAATAGCACGAATCTAATAATTAAACCTTAATCAATATTCGACGAGCAAGAATGTAATGAGAATAAATGTATATCCGCGAACGATAATCGCTGCGTAATTGCACCGCGCAACGCGACGAGTCTCGAGCGCGGTCTGGAGGTGCCAGCGAAAAAAGGCATCGAACGATTAAAGAAAGTTGCAAATTAACGTGCCATTGTGCGGCGCGCCGTTTTCTCGGTACTCACGGCGCGCCAATTTTCCGCGGTAGAAACGCCCGTCTTTTTTCCAGCGCGGAGAGCGAGGAAATCGAACGGCCGCGAGAAACTCGCCGCAGCGTGTCATTTTGCTGCCGCAATTACTGTACGAATGGGCGGATGATAACACCTAGCGATCCGTTGCGAATTCACGTCCCGCGGAGTTTTCGCTCGCGGGCCGATCTGTATATAAGAAGAAAAAAAAAAAGACGGCCTGATCGTCTCCGTTGAGAGCGTTTGCAACATCGTGAACATTTGTCATTGGCGAGAAACGCGCAGTTGACTGCGCGCCAAACCGGAATTAACGACGACTATACAAACGACGCGCGAATTTAGATTTGAAATATACATATATCAAAACTATATAGATATCCTTTTACAAGATATTTTTCTTTTTTTTTATGGATATCTCTAGAAATTATCTTTGTTCGCTCCAACATTATCGCTCTCACTTAGTACCTGCATATCTCATAATTAACATAACCTAATTAACATAATTGTGTGCTGATCGTGTATAGCGATTTTTCGCTTTGAATTCTTGATTCCTGCAATTTCTTTTTGTTGTGCGATAAAAATAGCTGCAAGATTTCAGCGCAGATTTTTGCGACGTTTCGCGAGTAACGCGGAATGTCAATCATCTGCGGTTTAAAGCTGCATAAAGAATGGAATTATCTAATCGTAATTTTGCAATGCATCCAGCTAATTGCACCGGTCGATGGTTGATAAAGATTCACGCGAGCTGAAGACACGCGAATTCGTTCCTGGCTGTTTTTCCCAAGAGACGTGAGGAAGATCGCGAAGATCGCTTCCTCGTTTCTGGCGCCCGATTCACTTATGCCTCGTTTGTCGAATCGTTGATTGAATCCGGCGTTTCCCGAGGCGCCGCGCGGGAAACTCTCTCGCTTTCATTCGCACACGTGCTACGCATTACGTGCCTTACAGAAGACACGGCTCCGCGCGCCACGCATCTGCAATTTCTACTTCTCCGCCGAGAGATCCCGCGAGATAGAATTTTTAATGGAGAAAATCTCTTCTCTGCGCAACCGTGCGTGTAATTTCATCCCATTGGATTCTGAGAAGGGAAATTATTTATTATATTCGCGTCGCGTTCTAAAAGTGTAATGCCAGCATTACATTACATAAAAAGTAAGGGAATGAGACGGACGGACGATAGGAATCTCGGCTACTCGCGCGGATGCGAGGAAACGTCTCTGTGACGAGAACGCGGTCCGCTTAATTGAAAGAATAAATTAAATAATATACAAGCGCGCTGCGTTTGAGGTACAGTCGCGAGTTGGGAGTGAGATTGTTATTACGCGTCGAACGTTTTACTTTCTTTCCCGCTTTTGTAAAGCTTGTAAACCGGATCGATTAATTTCTACGTCAGAGATCCCAAACGAGGAGAAATATGCGCGCGTTCAGAGGGACGGGATTTCCTGTCGCGGATAAACATATCTTGCGATCTAGGTCGAAAAAGGTGTATATGACAGATACCCAGAGATACATGGCGGTTTCTCGCCGTAATCCACTTGCCGGCCGCGATAATTGCTATAGAAAGCAAGAAGCGAAAATCATCGCCTTTGGTCCTTTTTGCTCGTTTCCCTTCTCGGACTGACCGGAAGCGCCAAGGACGAAAGACTCTTGCTCTTCTTTTGCCATTCGTGAGTTTCCCATCATCCCGGCGAGTGTCATTCTGACTGCAGACCGGGAGACAAAGCGAAACAGTTGCGTCTCGATAGTATAGTTGACCGAGCGATTTAAACGGCAATAATTTCTCGCTGTTACCATCAGAAAACGGGTTTCATGTATTACTAGTGTAAACATTTTTTTCAGAAATTTTCCATCGCATCTTTAAAAGATCGCTTTTATCGAAAATGAAAGCCGGTCAGTCGCGCGTTGCAACTATCGCCGCTCGGCGATTATGCTGATTTTATTGGCGACTCGCGCGGCGGCTGACCACCTCCGGTTGTGTCTACTTGTCCGGTCGATACTTTAATTCGCTCTATTTCCAACGAGATATTTGACCCTTTAACCGTAGCCGATTAACTTCCAATCTTTTTTTAGTGACGCGAGAAAATGTATAAAAAAGTTTAAGAAACATCATTATTATAATTTATATTAAAAAATATAAAATTTTTGCAAGATAAAAAAAATACGATTAAAATTTTTTTTTCAATGTCTCTTGTCTCTTCTTAGATCTTCTTTTTTCCTTTTTTTTTTAAATAAAAGTAAAGGACGATATTTATAGTTCAATCTCATTGTCAGTTTAGTTCTTCGTTTCAAACATACAATCTTGAAATGCTGTACGATCATTTCATTGGAATCTTAAGGTCACCTGAGACCAGACTTATGCATAAGATCGGACTATAAACATCACTCAAAGATAATCAACTAATGCTTCAATGAATGCGCGAAGTTTGGCTTGTGCAATACGCGTCTAAAACGGACGCCTGAAGCTCACGTCGGAAGGACGGTGATACGAGATGGTAACCCGCGAATCCGATTAAGATGTGTCACAGGAAAGCGACGGTAATACCGAGCCGCCCCAGTTTCGCAATTTCGCGTGCGAAACGCATTTTGCACCGAGCCTCGCAATAAAAAAGGCCGCCTTGAAAAGCGCGTTTAACGAATTGCGTAGAAATTCCTCGTTAAAAATCTGAACTTAGATTTTTAACTTCAATTTTTTTCCTTATCAACACTATTTACTTCATCACTATCAATATGAGTTACGGGAAGAAAACAGCACACGAACGTATAAAATTAAGAAACGAATATTATATGATACGAGAATGGAAAGGATCTTCTCTCGCTGTTGATCTTCTTCTTGGTTAAGGATCCATCAACAGTCTCTCCCATCGTAAAAACTCGACTGTTCTTTTGCGCTTTCTTTCTTTCCTCCTTCTTTCTCCACCTCTCCTCTCCACTCCCTCACGATCCCGGTTTCTCTGTCGCCCGAGGTGCACGATCGATAACTCCCCAACGATAATCGATACCGCGTTACGCAAGAGCGCCTTTACGACACGACCCACGCGCGAAATGCATTGTTAAACCTTTCCCGAGTGTGTCGTGTTACGGAAGGAGCGTAAATCGCCGGGCGTTCGCTCCGATTTTCCTCTCAGATCGCCACTGTCATTCTATATCGGGCTTATCGCCACTATTCCGCATGTAGTACAGTGCACGTACGTGCGGTGGGCATGCACGCACACCGCGTGTGTCGCTAGGACCCACGCATTATTCTTACAACTATTATTCTACATGACTTATTCAATGACTTTCTTATTGATATTGCGCATACGAGATGTAATTTTGCGCGAGATATATGTTTAATAATTTTTATCTTTAACGTCTCATACTAACTAAACAAATAAAAGATCCAAAATGTAATATGCAATATTGTTAACTTGAAAATTAAAAGAACCTCGAGTTACCGACGTCAGGATATTCACGCTATATAAATTAGGAGAAGATTGATCGAGGAACATTTCTGTAAATACCATGAGATTGGATCTTTAATCCAATCTGTTGACTTAGACAAATAGATAAGGGATCAAGAAACGCGTCCCTTGAGGGGCTAAATAACTGTGCTGAATTCCCCAACGCGTATATACCATGAACGTTCTCGCTGATTTTCGAAAGGCCTCTGGTTCCGCGTGATCGATTGACGTGATCGAATCCGATAGACGTAAATGGACTATTGATGCTGAAGACAGCTACGTTAAACGTGTCCACGCTTTCTTCGTGGCATTTCGCTTTCCTCAGGGCAGCTTGATCCATTGTATTATTATGATCGCTTCTTTAATCTAGATAATATAATATATTACGCTATATATATTTCTCAGCTGTATAGTTTACCTTATTAAAATTTTCTTTTCGGAGTCAGTTTAAAAAAATCAGCCGAAATTTTAAATACTCTTAAAAACGATATATATATAATAATTAATATTATATGTATACTTAGGAAAGTCATACAACTATTTATTCAAAATATATATAAATTCTAATTGATTTTAATTGATAAATTTTACTACGAATAAGAGAAATATTAAAAAAAAAGTGATTTTCGCTTTAAGATCCGCGACGGAAATTATAAATGAAGAAACATTCAACTTTAATGATCAACTTAAATATTATTCAGTGCTCGTGAAATCTCCTTTACGCCGACGATTTGCGATGAACGATAAATCTCAAAGAACAACGTAATGAGGATAACGAGGTAGCGACGGGCGGTTGGGCGAAACGACCAGGGGGGGGGCAGGAGGAGGAAGAGGAGGAGGAGGAGGAGGAGGCTGACGTACTCTTCCTTTTTTCACTTTCACGGCCGATCGCGACCCGCGAATCGTCGCGTGGGATGACTTTCGGATTACCGGATGATGCCCGGTCGTTTTCGCCAAACGACGTCGATGAGAGAGCCAGATGGATCCGATTAACGTTAATCACCGCGGGATGTAAACAGAACGGATTGAAAGCCAAAATGGTGCTATTACGGCTTTTGTTATAATAGCGCCGTTTGCTTCATTATAGTAGCGACAGCTCAATTACCCGAGCGACACATTAGACGCTACTGAATGACGACGAAGATTTATGAAATCCTCACCGTGTCGACTCAAGACTTTTTTTCCCCCCTCCCTCCACCTTCCTCCACTCAATTGGATCCTCGTCGAAGAGAGAAACGGCGCGATTATTTAGACACGTATCAGCGTCGATTTATCGAACACAAAAGGCAGTCCGCCTTTTATTGCCGTATTATTGCCGCTGTAATGTAATTACCGTCATTAGTGATTTTGCATAATGCGACGTCTTCATCCGTTCTACTTTGTTCATCCCACGTTGTTTATGGCCCGCCGGCGGGATTACCGGGGCGGCTATTACCGCGAATATTTCCACGGGGAAAGGGGGGAGGGAGGGGAGTCCCGCGCGTGCCCTCATTACGAGTTCGTTCCGCCACCGATTTCCCAATGATATAATCGGGTATAATAGCGAAAGAGTCCGGCTGCCGATAGGTCCCCGGCGAGCGCGCGCGGCGCGAAGGAAAGAAAAAGAAGAAAGAGAAAAATGCAAATTAATATGCACGCGCGACTCGCTCGCCCGCCGCTTACGCGACTCGCACGCGGCGTGGGCGTAAGTGACGTAATAAAAGGACTTGCGGGGCGAAGCCGCGGCGATGGCAACCCTTTCGCCGGAATCACCACGGTCGGGAAGGGCGTTTACATTCTGCGGGATATGAAGGTCACTTGTTGCGTGCTTATCTATTCAAAATTCCGCGGAGACCGTCAGACCAAAACGGTGGTCGTGTGGCAGCTTAAACAATGTGACTTGAGGCAGAGGTGTTTAATCGATGCAGCGCGTAATTTTAACCATAGGTATACACACTGTTTTTTTTAACGACGTCGTATACACATTGGGAGGACCCGGGGACCCCATCCTGCCCATCCATATTTATTACTGTAACTCTAGTAAAAATTGACATATTTCAATTAATTTTTTTGTTTAATTGATAGAGAATTGACCAAGGAACAAGCCCATAATGTTTAAAAGTCGATAGAATTAAGGAGCTCCAAGATATACGGGTTCAAAGAAAAAGAAAAGTTCAAAAACGCGAAAAAATCTCGATTTAGTACCTTTTTGCAAAAAATCATATCTCTTTTGTTTATAGACCGATTTGAAAAATCCTTGAAAATTCTGAACAAGCATACTTGAAATATTAACAAAAAAATTTGGCGATATTTTAATTTTTTAACAAAACTGCAATTAGTCCCGGGGACCCTACGATCACTTTAACTGTTTACTGCTCGGTTGTTGAGCGACAATTGCCGCGCGTCAACACGTCTTTCTGCTGAGGAGATCTTTTTTTACGTCAATATCCCAAACCCCTCCCCTTCAAATTTCAGAAATGCTAAACTGAGAAAGTTTCGCTGAGGTCCCGGAGACCCCAATGTGTATACATCTAGAGTTAAACAATGATTTTTATATAATAATTTTTAGTTTTTAAGTAATGATTTTCGATGTTACATTGACCGTTTTTTACCAATTATTTATTATTCTTTTATTACGAAGATTGGTGAAAATATATATTATACAGCATCTATATAGGTTCCCTTCTTGGTACCACGATAACCACCGTTGTTGACTTGGCGGTAGTGAGACAGATATCCTTCTCTTTCTCTTTTGTGGTTTTAAAGGTTGAGAGAGAGACGGACGTGTATTTTATATTGTAACTGACCTTCCGCTTACTAGCCGCAGAATGAGACTGCTGACATTCCCGGTTTCAGGTAGCGGTGTGAATTATGATAGCGCTCAAATATCAATGTAAAAGTAGATTTCTCTGTGGCCGTTTAGCGCCCACATTTGGTAGTGATTTTTTTTTCTTCTTTCGAAATAATCTCATTTTACAGAGTGTAATTTATCAGTGTATCATATGAACAGAATCAATCACATTAAAAATAATCCTTGAATAATTTCCTTTTTGTGCCACGTGAATAGGACGATTATCTCAGTAAAAAATGTTGAGGTAAGCCGACGGGATTACAGCCTTACGCCGCGGGATCGTACATTTTAATCGGCTGTCACCTTGTCAATTAAGGGCCCATTACACGACCTTTCGACATTTTCTGCGGCTCTCGTTCACAAGTGCAGCTTCGCGGAACGATTGAGACGTCCTTTCGCAACCTGACCGGTCCCGAGGCTATATCGCGCTGCGAGATGTATTGAGATGCGTTACGCTGCGCGTGTTTCGCACCTCCGCGGAGGGGTGAGCAGGGGGGAGGGAGGGATGTCACGCCGTTTACCGGGCCGCATTGTGCCGCGCGGTAAAGATCCTTTGCCTGCAAGCCGCGGGAACGTTTCAACAGCGTGCGGTTCATTCAGCGGGCGAATGACACGGCTCGTTACGACCGCGCGCGAAAGCCGCAAAAAGAGCAAAATACAATCGGTTAACCGGACGGTGAACGTTTAGAGAGAATGTCCGCTGCCCGGGCTTACGTGTAATGTAACTCGCGCGCGCACGCCGCTCTGTATATATCGGTATACGTCGATATTACCAATTGACCCGGTGCTCCACTGCGGCAATAAAGCCGGAGAACCGATCCGATCGCGGCCAACCGTGAAATGCGAGCGATTCCTTCGCGTGGCGCCACGATATACTTGAAATTTTCCCCGCGTGATTGTCGCGCTGAGGTGCCGCGCGATAACGAGGAGAGTGAATCATTTTAAGAGACAACCGTAAGACACAAAATTTAATTTTAAAGATATTCCATCATCACTGTAACATATCTTGAGAATAGAAATGTTGAGGCCACCGTTTTTCGTGAATTAAATCATTCCTCTCTCTCTTTAACGTTACATATCTTTGTAGCAGAGCGAAAAAAATTCAAATTCTATGAAAATAAAATCTAGGAAATATGATTTTGTTATATCCATTTGCATCCCTGATTTGCAAGAGATCGTTAATTACTTTTTCCTGATTGAAAAACAGCTCTTAATGTTTGGATATTTTTATAGAGAGAAAATTATCAAGAGCTAAATTATATTAGAAATTATAAGACACAGATTTCTAACTGCGAAAGTAGAACAAAAAAGTCGTAGATTCAAGAAAGAAAAAGTCAACAATCCTCACGAGTAAATTTATTATTTGCAAGTGTGTATGTGTGTATGGCGAATTAAGAGCGGTGATTGAGTCCTCGGCGGTTTTCCACGGATCCATGGTCGTCCATCCATGCCGCGATCTCATTCGCGAGTCAAGATTGATTTATGGATTCACGGACAGATCACGAGCCTCCGTGTGTTACAGAGATTTTCTCGGATAGCACGGGCACCACGGGCCGCGTATCGTCATTAAACGTTAAAGCCGGGCAGGTGGAAAGGGAGGCTGCGGTTTTTGCCGAGGTCAGAAATATCATTCCCATTTCGTCCTTATTCCCGCATCGATCTTACACCGCGCGTTTTTCGGTGCACGTGATTTATCGCACGGTCTACCAACGCGCGCCGCCGCTCATTATTCCACCACGCTGACGAGCCGATCGTCCGGATAATTGGGTCTTTACGTAAGGAGATCGGTAGGAAAGTTCTGTATTAATCCGCGGAGGCGGAAGACGCGCGTGGCGAGTGTTCCATCGACGATGTACCTCGGTTTTTCGACGACCCCATATTCGATTCCATAAGAATTAACGTGGGAATAAATGATGAATTATCCCAATGAAGTAAATGAATGATAGATGAAGCAATGCAAAGAGCGTTTCTAAAAAAGAAAAAGGTATAAAAAATTATCTCGATCGGATTGTTATTTTAAGTTCAGTTAAACACATTATAACACATGATTTAGCAATTTACACGTCAAAAATATAAATTAATTTATATCATTTAATTTCAAGTATCTTACTACCATATCTGTTTTGCTAACTTTTTCTTTCTTGAATCTACGACTTTTTGTTCTACTTTCGCAGAAATCTGTATCTTATAATTTCTAATATAATTTATAATTTCTAATATTATTTAGCACTTGATAATTTTTTTTCTCTATAAAAATATCCAAACATTAAAATGTAAAAATACGAAAACTGTTCACGTTTGAACTTTCAAGCTGAGCATTTAAACGCGGATACTCCATATGGGAGATTGTTTCTCAAACAATTGCCCAGTTCGCATACAGTTTCTTAAAGAAATTAAATCAAGCCCTGAGAGTCTCGGCTATCTCGTCGGAAATTCGTAACTTCCTGCTGATACAGGAAAGGGGTGAAACAGAGATCCAGATCGTCGGCACCGGATCGATCGACACGCGAACCTCCGATCAATTTCCGGTCTATCTGAAACGCGGAAACTGGAACGTAATTGGAGATCGATCCCACGTAACGTCGAGACGCGTAATCGTCCGAGCGAACCGCCAGAAGACAATGTAATCATTTTCATCGAAATGTGTCCCGGAACAGCTTAATTCGAATGTGCGCGTTTAGATCAATAGATTTTTATAAAAACTCTGGTCGATTACTCTAGCCGATAGATTAAAACGCTCGATTAAAATATTTTACTTTACAAATTTTCCAAAATTTTCTAAGAAAATATAATCTAAATATTTCTAAATATTTTGTGTTTTACAGTGCACGAGTTTTAGACATTTCTAACTGTCGATTGTTGCCTTGATTATGTATGAAATCTTTTAATTTTATAAAAATTCGAGCTCATAGATCTTCTTTTCCTAATTTCTTGATTCTCAGTCTCTAAATTTTCATATATAATCTTGATTCCACTGTTCATTCGCGCGGATCTTTACTGATCCCATAAGATAAGAATCTCTGCGTCAACCCGAATCCATCCGAAAATTCGAGTCTACGGTTCGCGACTTCTCCTTTTCTGGCCACTGGATTTCCGACTCAAGAAGTCGCAGCGTACCATGCGTTCTTCAATCGTTAAAGAACTGGGCTTTTAGAGGCCCCTGAAGCCTAGTCGGCTGTGATTCGCGACTTGCGCGATTTTCCTCGCATTTTCTCGGCGAGGGATCGACGTCGCACGAGTTATTTCGATACGTGAGGTTTCGAGAGGAAAGAAACGTGACTCGCCACGAAAGGGAATAAAGCAGCGCGGGCGCGCGATCGGATCGCCGTGGATTCGCCGCGGATCGGTTTAGAAAGTTCAGGATGCGCTCACGAAGGCACATCGTCCTCTCTCGCTCTCGTCCATTCGGCTCGCGCAAGAACGCGCCGCGTCGCATCGCGCAAGAACGCGCCGCGCCGTCCGGGCTCCGTCTTAATTCCGCGCGAGCTGTCACGGCCAGAATAAATCCCTCTACGTGGTGGAATCGCAAAAGAGAGTATGCACATTGTTTCGCGGCGCGGCGTTTATGTAATCGGTTGAATTATCGTCATTATCATTCGAGAGTTTCGATCTCCGTATGGCGAGATATTGTCCGACCGCGGCTCGCGCGCTACCCAGCCGAGCGGTGTACTCGGCAATCCGAAGCCGGATAATGAGGATGCTCCGTGCTCTATCGTAATGTAATAATGGAAATGACGCGTGATGGAAGGATCCATCGATCTACGACAATTGCCTCGTCGATTAGGACGCGAGTTAACGTACGGGAATTCTTCCAGAGGTTCACTCACGAGACTTACGTATCCAGAATACGCATCTTACACGATACGTAGAGCCATAATAAAATTGTTTCGGTTTGTTTATAACACGTATAAAGATCTATAATATCCATTTTATCTCATATTAAACATGTAATGATAAAATCACATGCTTTTTAATAATGTTAATATTCAATTAAGAGCCTTGTATATTATTAAGTCTATATATTTAAATTTTCTAATGGAATCTCTTTAATTCTTGCATTTTAGTTACTTCCTTGTTAATTTATCTCGATAGAAATGGGTAATAAAAACCTTGATCTCTTCGATATTAAAACACATGTTATACTTGGTAGGATAGTTAATAGGATAGCAATTAATAATCATGATCATCAATTATTAATAATCTCATGATCATTAATATATCTTTAGAGATTGGAGAGAGAGTGTATTATATTTTTTTTTAATATATAAGCTCGAACTATCTGGACGTGCAAAACGAGGAAGATAAATTCGCGACACAAAAATTCGCACGTTTGTCATATAAATATAACGTGTATCGGTGAAATCAATATCTCTCTGAAGCTAGAAAGTTTACCAGATTCGACTGTAAAGAAGTGACGCGTGTTTACTGTATGCTATCTAGTAATTAGAGATTAAAAAGAAAGTATCGCTTAAACTTGGCTTCACACATATACGCACATGTATCTTCGGAGCTCGATATTTCTACGAGCTTCTCGCTACGCGCCGAGAAATCGGTGAAGAATAATTTATTCCGATCCTGTGGCATCCGAACGCGTAGATTACAAGTCTCTCTAATCGTAACGGTGCAGAAATGCGGCGACGTACAGTGACAACGAGAGCGCGCACTTAACGCGAGGATCAACTATCATACTATATGCGACGAGGAATAATTACATAATTACACGGAAAAAACAATTTTGCTGAAAGGTCTAAAAATTTTGCTAGATACAAATCCGAAAATAATTTTATTGGAAATTCAAACTGATTGCTAAAATATCAAAAGAAATGCTCATCATTTTTGAGTTTCCAACAAAATTATTTTCGTGGGTCAACACAATTTTGAGATCTGTATCCAGAAAAATTTTTAAACTTTCCAGCAAAATCGTTCTTTCTTATGAAATTTATAAATTATCATTGCTTATCGCGTTTTTTTCTTTTCTCGAGCGCATTCGTTCTCTCGTAAGACGTATACGATTCTTGGAAAATCGGAAAATCGATCGCGTTTTGTTTTAAAGAATGTTCAGTCCGAACACATGACCTTGAATTTCCTATACTTTCGGAAGGAAAGGTGGAATCTGCGATGTTAATGTATGCGGAACGCGACGCCGCGTCTCCGAAGCGGACGATTTCTCGAATTCGCTTTCTTCCGTGTAAAATTAGAACCGACGAGTCGAAGACTATTAATTAGAAACGAGAAAACGGCCTAACTTCCTGGTTTCTCGCTATTCAACTAACGCCAAAAGTCGCCTGCCTCCAGTGCAATAAAACTGTGGATTTCATCTATTACCTCTCGAACTAATTATCTTCCGACATATATACATGAAGTACGAACAATATCTGTAAAATTTTAACGATTGTGATTATCGTGAAAGTATACAAAAAGAATTGTTTTTAATTAAAAAACAAATTTTAAAATAACTTTAAAATTTAAAATAATTTAAAAAATTTTTAAATCTCGTTATTAAAATAACGTTATTAAAAATAAGTGTAATATTGAGATCAATATTTATCAATTTGTAACAATATTTACGATGTGTTTACTGTAGATTATCGCTTTTTGTGGGCAATACAAGATTGAGAATGCCGCCGATCGGTTGCGAGATCCGGCTCGGCCGAGGGTGCGGTCACCGTCGTCTTCGATAAATCGCATCACGCGTGCATCGCGAGGGGGGAAAGTCGTTCGCCGTGGAAACGAGCCACGGCCAGGCCCGATGTGCCGGTTTTACGTAAGGTGAAAATCGCCTCTTCGGAACCGCGCCCGCGCCGTCCGCGAGAGACGCGAGGAAAGTGCGCCGAAACGAGCGGAGACGCCTTGTGAATCGCGCGCATGTGAAATAACACCCCGTGAGGACGAATATACCGATTTACGAGCATTGCCTTCATACGTGAATATCACTGTGATTTCCGTTATTGGAAATAATATACAGAACGATGGAGGGGGAATGCACCGCGCGCGTTTGATATTATTCGCAGTAAAAGCGAAAACATCACGATTTACCGCACACCGCTCGCAGAGATGCGTAATAAAAGAATCTTCATGCCGGCAAGAAAATTGTAAATATTTTCGAAAATTCCCGCTCGGTTATATATTATTGTCAATCGGTGTACGTTTACAGCCGCGGCTGTAAACGTACCCCTCGATGATTGTTAAATTGATTTGCATTACGTTCCCAGTGACGGGCGCAACCATTGCACCGCGGTCGGATTAAGAGCCGAGTGGTTAGATCGCCTCGCGATTTTTCTCGGCTTAACGATCGTACGTATAATACGCGGCGAAGATATCCATCTCGCCTTTTTACCCGGCGGAATGAATATCTCGTGCCCACCGATGGGCCTGACAAACCGCGATCGCGTATGCATGTATTACGCCCCCGCGCGCGTTGGAAAGCAGGCCCGTGTGGAATGATTGAATCGCGCTGATCATTCATAACTGCCACATAAACGTACCGAGGAAAACGCGCCGGTCGCGGGACCGCGGCGTTATCGGCGCCATTTATCGAACGGCCGCCGTGAGCCGCACGATTCGTTATGATAAATCGGGATCCGATAAACGTCGCGTCGCTTTTACATCGCAATAAAGTGCACACACAAGCCGCCGCAGCTGTGCACTTGTGCAACCTGCGACCTTGAAGCTATTCAAGTTGTATGGGGATTACCAAATATCGCGCGCTCGTTTTGCAAACGACGAGTGCCTTATCTAGGCAGTCTCCGGCTGTTTTCAGCTTTTTACGTTGCCGGATACGTAATTATACGTCAAACGTTATAATTTTGATACACTTTGATCGCGAGGCTTGATTTCGCACGAAGAAAAATGAAGATAATTGCGGAAATGCAAATATCGCGAGCGATTACTTGTAAATTAATTCCGACGTCGCAACTATTGTTTTAATATAGCGAAACTTAAAAATGGAAACGTTATTTCATTTTATTTTTTTACCTTTTTTATACAATATTTAATATTTATATAGTAAAAAATATATAATAAATTTTATCTGTATAAAGGTATAAAAGATAAATAAAATAAAAAGTAATTATATAAATAATAACATAACCATGATGGAAAGAATTTGTTACGAAACTAAATAAATACTTTTCTTGAACTATCATGATAATAAATCATGATGGTTTAAAACATCAATGCGATAATTAATATTGCTTCTGAGTTAACGTGTCAAAGTCTAATAATCTTGATGAAAGTAACTTTTAGCCAATAGTGGCTAGAAGTAAAAATTTTTTTTCTCTACTGCAATCTTTTGCGAGGAACAAAGAGAAAGTTACGTTACACAATAAAAACGTTTTAAGCGTGTTTATTAAGAATTTCGGCATCGAAAATATCGGAGGAATTGTAAACGAGTAAATCTTCTCCGTTCACGAAGGCGAAATTCACATTAATTTTCTCCCATTTTCTCAATACCCGCAGTTTTTCTGACCGTGCAATTATCCCGTTCGGCAATAATTCGGGTCGCGAAATCCCATCGGCCGTTTCTTCGTCGATAGCGGACAGGCCGTTATAACGTTAACTTGCACGACCTGAATTATTTTCCCTTGCAACGTGGCCCGGTCATTGTTCCCGATGGACTTTCGAACATTCCCCCTTCCCCTTTCTCTCCCTGCATGCAGAGGCGATCTTATTTATCATTTTTCGCACGTACGAAATCGATACACGTGGCTTCGCAGCCACGGTAGGTTCGATAATTCATCATTTAAAATAAAATAAATAAGAGTGTACATTGAACGAATGCACGATTTCTAACGACGAAGCTACCTAATATATCTTAAATAACCGTCGTGTTTTTTTATTTTTAGATATTACACAGCAAAGAAATACAAAAATAAAATACACAAAAAGAGTCTATCATATATAAATCCATCCAATGCAAAGTAATTAAATATCTGTGCCCTGTATCAATTTTCTTCGAGGTTCTTAACACTATAATAGTAAATCATTAATTATGATTTGTCGCGGCAAGATAAACGTGAAGTACTTTAAAGCGGAAAAAAGGGGAAAAGTAGTAAGGCAAGAAGTTCTTGCCCGATCGCGATGAGATTATGAAGCCGCGGAAACGCTGGTCGAGAATCGCTCTTTAAATTGCGTTCTTGACTGTTCCGCCAAGGACTTTCGCTCGAGGAGTTGCCCAAGTTGATGCTTAATTAGTACACGGGCAATTAGCTGGCGGCTCGGGGCGCCCGATAGATCGACGCGCGCCAAACGCGCGGCGCCGCCGCGCGCGGTATTGGAACGGCGCTTGTTCCTCGATCTTCCCGTGCCGGGTGTGCTTCCAGATAAATATTGACACTGACGATAGAGATGTCACACGTCCTTCGAAGTGACCGTCCGCAAGAGCACACAAAGACCGGCGTGACCGGCGCGGCGGGACGAGTTTATTTGCCTCGGTTAATTCCTTTACGCCTCCGGGCGATTTAGTAGCAATTAGCGTGGCTAGTTATTACGTTATTACCCTCCGAGAGAGCAAATTGTTAGAATAACATTAGCGTTTTGACGTTGACGTCGTGCTTCCGACGTTATATACTCGATATTATACGAAGCGCTTTCTCCATTTGTAAGACAATTTTATTATCTATCTGTTACGGACTATTAAGAGTATGCAAAGTATTTCCGCATCATTTAATCTTTATATTTAAATGAATTCGATGGAAATACGATGGAAATATTTATATACGTGATTGTAACGACAATTAATGTATTGCGAAATTTAATTTTTGATTTATTTTGCAACAACCGTCCGACTTTAGCGATGTCTTTTTTTTCCAGGCTGAAGAAATTAATCATATTGTAGCCATGAACCTCGCGCTGCATGGATTTTTGCTGCAGGGTAAGTTTCACGATATTTCGATCATCTTGATAGCGAAAGTACAATTACATCATATATTCAAATTAAATTATAATAAGCGTCCCCAATTTAAAATTGGAAAAATAAAGTATAGAGCATAAACATCATTTATTATTTAATTTGTATATATTATTATTTAAATATGTATATAGAGATAATATATATATATATTCATATACATAATATATATTATCTAAGTATAAATAACATATATAAATGATAATGTATACATATGTAAATGAAATACATCATCTACTTAATTTAATTTACATATTTTAATTTACGAATAAAGCAAAGAAAAGTGGGTGGAATTTCAAACTACTGTAGATTATATCTTTAAATTTCGCGGAATGTCTCTAACATAAGAGATAATCGTACGACGAAATAATAATTTCGCTTAGGAAGGGAAATTAAATCAAATTTTCTCTCATTACTTTGCCTTTTTTTTACTTTTTCCGATTACTTAATCCTTAATTCGCGATCGCCGGAGAGACGCGATTTCAGTTCCGTGTGTTTGTATGCAGCTAGGCGACATTTCCTCCCCGGCAGATCATCCTCCGCGGCAGGATGTATTAAACTCGACGTCTCACGATAACGATCGGGTCCTCCTCGGCGTTTTCTGAGGATTACGCACACTCCGACTCGCGTGCGTGCGATCTCGAGGATGTCCTCGAGAGAGAGAGAGAGACGCCCGGCTCGGCTCGGCTCAGCTCGGCTCGGCTCAGCTCGGCTCGGCTCAGCTCGGCTCGGCTCAGCTCGGCTCGTCCGCTAACTGGGTTTTCGTGCCGAGACCAAGGTGTTTCCTACGTAGATGTAAACACGCGCGTGGCGATCGGGTACGATTTAAGAATCGCAAATGAATCGCGCGAGCGAGCGACGGGACACGCCGCGAGAATCGCGAATGAATCGCCTCGCGCAATCAGCGCTGTGGATCGACGTTGAGAAAAAGACACGGGTGTAAATGCATATAAAAAAAATGTTAAAATTTAATATTTATTCTGCGATATAAATTTATAAAATATACGAAACGTATGTCCGATAAATTAATAGAAGGGAAGTCTGTTCGCGCAAGAATTGAAGAGGGGTACCGTGGAATTTATATTTCCAGCCGAGGAAATTGGAGAACACGCGTGAAACTTGAGAGGTGTCCGAAGCGCAAATTCCGCAGATGTTATTAGTACCTTGGCGAAGTGTTGTACGAGGATAAAAATTCCGCCATATATTTTCACGTCCGTGTGATACCGGACGCCGGTTTATGGCGGGCCCCTGAAGGATGGAAATAATTTCCAAGGGGGCCGAGAGCGCGGGTTAACGCCGTTAGCGCGCGAGAGATCACGGCCCGCGGAGCGTAAATTCGCGTGAGGACGACGCGGATGTGGAAGAGTGCCCGACGCCGGCGATAATCGGCGGCCGGATGGCCGATCGAGAATCGGAGAACGCGAGAGGATGATACGGGCATTCTGTGCAAATCGCGCGTTATGCGCCTCGTCAGACCACCAGCTGCGTTCGCGAGGTATAAAATGTAAATCCCGAGATCCTCTCTCAAGGCGCGCATTTACCGGGGTGGCCGGATGATGGGCGCCTTTGCTGCGCGGTTGCAGCGCGCCGTTTCGTAAGCGATTGATAGGATTCAAGAGAGTGCAGGAGAACAAAGCGTGTTTTGAATTTGCGATAATTTGCGCAACTCCTCCTTCTTGGCGGTTTTATTGTCTTAGCTTTCCATACATTTTACTGAATATATATTATCTCGAGTTTTTTTTTCATCCACGATCGTTGCTCTCGTGTACAGAAGCGAAGTTGCTTTCGAAGATTTTTCTTTCTATTTCGCGATTGACGTAAAAATTCCTTCGCGTACTTTGTTAATAACCGTATAATCTCCACCGCGAGGGGAAGATTCTTATCGATTATCTGCCGCGTGGCGTCGTGAAATTTATTACCGAGCCGCGCTGCACTGCCGCGGCCGGCTTGGCTCTCGGGCCGTAATCAGATTGCATGCAACACGTACATATGTATATACGGCTCCTCGACGCTAGACAAATAAAAGGTGCAATCGAACGCCCACGCGCTTCGCGCTAGATATGGGACGCGAATACGGGGCCGTAATAATCGAGGCCCGCGCGGACTCGCATGCGGCCCCGGATGACGCACCGCGCGCGGGACAGGAGCGATATATCTGCGGATTCTACACGTTCCGCATAAAAAGTACCCGTCTATTGAGGAGCCGACGACGCGCGGACGGAATGCGGCCTCCGTGGGATATCCGCGCGACGAGCGTATGTATGCATCGCGGTCGCGACACGTGGGAGACGCGTCCGAGCCGATCGTCGTCTCATCACCCGTTTGCGCGCGTTTTATCGCGGCCCGCCCGCGGGATACCTCTATCCTCGGCGTTTTACGAGCTTCCGTTCGTCAAGGACGTTCCCAGGTACACGCCGCATGCAAATTTGCCGATAAATCCCGTCTTAATCCCGCCGTCGATAAAATTATAAGGATAGGAAGCGGTGCCTCTTTTGCGAGAAAAAGGTCCATTTCTCTTCGCTTCAGAAACGCATTCCACATCGCGCCGATACGGCTAATCTCTGTAAATCGCCAACAGAAAATTAATCTCTCCGACAGAATTTTGGCAAAGGGACTGATCTATTCGTTCACTTTCTCCGCACGCGCGCGCGCCCGACTCGCCGCAACTCGATTGCGTTACGCGATAGATTCGCAGAAAAAGCAAGCGGAGCACGTCATTATGTAGCCGTGACTTTCATCCGAAGTCTGTTTCTGCCTTAATTAACACGTACGCGCGTTGCACTCCGCTTGATCTCCGCGTTTCCGCGTGTCTTCCGGCACTTCTGCGCTCGCCACGTGAATCTCAAGTCTCCGACACAACTGCAGACCCGAGATGAAATTTCTAATGTGATCAGAATACAGAGCGCGTTTGGGCGCATGTAACAAAATCGCGTTCAGGAAGTACCGCAACAGAAAAACATCGAATCGCGGAAGAAACGCTAAAAAAATAAGCATTCTATATTTCTCAACCGTAACACGATGAGATCAATATTCGAGCTGAAAACGCACGGGATGACGGTGAAGAAAAGGCTCTTACATAAGAAATAAAAAGAGGAAATTGTGTACAAGCGCCGGAACAGAATGGGATATAGGAAGGAGTCGGAGTCTCTGCGCGGCGTTAAATGCGGCAATAAAGTTTGTCCCGCGTAATGCAAAGCAAACGCGAGAGGGGTAGAAAGCTACGGGGAAACGTTTCGTATGGCGGAGAGCGGGCCGTTTTGCATTCCCGGCCCACGACTGGCGAAAGACCGCGGGAGAGTTAAAACAAAAAAAAAGAGCCGCGCGGCCAACGATCGCTGCGGGTTGAAACATTAAACGGGTCAAACAGTCGCCGGGAAGAGACGTCGGGGACGCGGATCGATCACCGCCGCGCCGCGCCGGGGACCCGTTTGTCGGCGCGCACGAAGAAAGTCGCCGCGACTGCGAAGCATGCGATGTAACGCGCGAGAGTAAATAGCCGCGGACGCGCGAGGTATACATATAGAGGTGTATTTAACGTCGCTATTCGTGCGTCCAGGACTTGTCGCGCGGCAGATCTTTGACATCGCCGTCAGTTTGGCGGAATACCTTCGAGCGCGCTTCAATAGCCTCGGCGATTAATATCCCATCTTGCTTCTCAACATTTATAGCGTCACTTTGTGTCTCCCATCATTTCTCATGATATTTTGATCTTTGACCGTTATTATTTCTTTTTTTTTTTTTTGCACAAGCGACTGAAGCATCTAAAAGATAAGCGAAGATATCCCGAAATATCTCAATTGTGCGATGAAAGGCTGTCGAATGAAAGATCGTCCCGCATTCCTCGGAGGCCCAGGCCTCTCTTCCCATTGACATTACTCGCTTGCGCAATCGCGTGGAAGTTGGGTAAAACGCGCGCGAACGTAGGAAAATAATTAATCTTGAGACTTCTGCGTCCCGCACGGGCTGCTGACCGCGCGACGCGACGACGCTTCGACGGCGCGACGCCACGCGTGCGCGCGCGAAGATGAATTTCTTTTACGTAATTTCGCGCAATCTTCAATGTGCTTTTCATTTCGCGCGCACAATGCCCGCGATTGGCTTTCACTCCGCTCCGTGTTCGATTGATGCGCCGCGCCGCGCCGCGCCGCGCCGCGCCGCGCCGCGCCGCGCCGCGTGGCGTTGCGCGCGCGATAATGGAAAATTCGCATTTGTTCCGAGCAGATACGCGTCCAACAGAACGCTCGTTGTGCCTGAATTAGCGTCGTATTCAGGTATAAGAAATGAATTACGCAGAAATTCACGGGTAATTTCCAGGACTCTCTGTACCGCGCACAATCGTCTCGTTAATCCCGGCAAAAGCCATTATCACTCGCGGGAGAAACACTGGAGCATGTGAAAAAAATCAACTATGGTAACACGAAATTTTAATTACAAATCACGAAATTTAATTATGCATTACATAATTGTTGCGCTGCAAATTTCGTACGCGCTATTGCATGATCTTGCTGTATAGAGTATAAAAAAATCAAATAGTATCAGCCTGTTTTTTTGTTTTTTGGGGATAAAAGCGAGCGTTATAATCCCGTTTTATTGGTCTCTCTCCTGTTTATTTTTTCTCTTTTCAAACGACACGTACAACTGGCTCGTAACAATTCCAGAAAAATCGGCGAGTGATAAGAGTTGACACGAGTTACCGCTCGATCGCGCGATACACATTTCCTCAACTTCTCTGTCCCGTTCCTCGATACTTCTCGCTCCCTCTCTTTCTCTCTCTCTTCTCTCTCACTCCTTCGACATGTGTGTACGTGCGTGTCTCACTTTTCTCCTTACGTAATCGCGTAACTCCGGCGCAAGGATGCGGTTAGACCTTTCGAAGCGTGTCTCTCTCCCGATGTCACGTAAGACGCACATTAGTCAGTCACGATCTTAATTTCACTCTCTCACACGGCCGGACGGATCGCCCCGCGTGACCGCGCCACGCACTTTCGGTGGCGGCCTCCGCGTCTGCCCCGACAGGACCCAGAAAGAAAAAAATCGAAAAGTACCGAAAGCGATCGAGAAGATATGGGGAGCGAGCGTGTGGGCATTTTTGCTCCGCTCTCGCATTTCCTCGCGGACTAGCTGTCCCATTTATTCGCGAAAAGCAATTAAATTCTTCCGGCTCAGCGAGTTTAATTGGGATACGTATGATGCGATTGCGTAATCACGCAATGCTACGTAAATAAATTCGCAAACCGCGCCGATTGAGCAATTGATTTCACTAAATTTTTATTGATCTCATTAAATTTGTTAACTTGAATTTACTCAAGATCGCGATGTCGAAAATGTTATTCGTCGGAAATGCGAGGTGTTTTTGTAGGATACAGAGGCACATCTCGAGGATTAAACCGATGAATGTACATATAAGACGCAGCGCATTTAGATATATTCGGGATAAAGGATACACGGATATATAAATTCGTGTTTAACTACTCAGCCTGGATTAGCGGCCAAAACATAATAAAAAAAGTGTGCCATCGGTAACGCTTTGCAAATACCGAGAACGCTTCACCTCGTTCTCCATTTCGATTTCTTTTGAAACGCATTTTTATTAAACGCGCTGAAATAACGTTTATCCGTCAGTTCCTGACGTGTGAGTGAGGTTTTTAAAACGGCTGTCTGAGATTATTGCGACATGGATCCTTTTTAGTCCTGTTATCTTCATCGCCCGGCCGATAGCGCTATTTATTATTTCTTGCGTGACGGTAATAGCGATTATTATTATATAATTGTGTTACTTTACGGTTATATATTGCGTCGAAGAAACATAATTACCTAGACTTTTATAAAAATATATTTACTCTTCTAAAAGTTACGACATTTTAAATTTAATATAATAATATTGGATATATAGTCTTGTAATATCTCTTCATAATTGTCATATTGTTTGCAGCAAATATCAATATCTATCTAACAAAGAAATAAATTTGATTTATTAGTAGGTATAAATCATTAGACAAATATTAAATTTTCCCGCGCGCGATTGTAGATAACCCCTAAATGTAATGCTAATAAGTGTTGAATCACTTCAAGCTTTCGCCTTAAAATGATTATGTGATTTATTCTTCGTTCGTCGTAACGAATTACGCTCATTACGGTGCGGAATTCGCGAAATCGCAAGAGACGGAAACGCCAGTTCAGTGACGCGCGTCGCGATTTCGCACGTGTACGCTCCGGTCGATTCGGTATTTACCTCCGCGAAAAAACAAGTTCGATCACGCAGCGCACTAACGGAATCGCTCAAGGAGAAAGAAAAATTCATTCGCGTAATTGTACCGCGATTGTTACGTCGCGCTATCGAAATCGCCGCGCCGGGACGATCGAGCGTCGTGCCAAACGAAGTATCGAAATCGGCCGAGGTTGAAACATTCCTCGTACGTCGGAAAACTTTCGCAAACTGACGGTGAGTAGGAGGAAAGTAATCGCGAAAATTTTCGCTTTCCTCGCGCCGACCTTTCGAGGCAAGTGCCTCTGTAAATACAGTGGGAAATTTACCGGCATGACTCATTATATACCTCAGATAATTTAACAAAAACCCGATAGCCTTACATAATGAATGCGTGTAACAAAGTTACGGAGTAACAAATACGGATAAACAAAAAGTTTCTTGACACCTTTGTGCACTTTCTTTTCTTAAATGTAGGCCAATCGACTCAATCCATAAAACGCGCTCTTAGGTTGCGATAGCAACACGCCCAGGCCGCCTTTACGAAATAATAAGTTTGGCGAGAGTTTCTCTATCCGCCGGGAAAAATATTTTCAGCGTCGCTTTGTTACTAATTCTTTCCTTAGATATTTCCAGCGATATCATTGAAACGCGTTGTGCAAATATTAAGAAGCGAAACATAAATGCTTAATCTCATAAACAGGCTTCTCTCAATTTTTTAAATATTCTTTTACATAATTTACCACAATATATATTTTTATAAGAAAATAGCGCAGTTTTTTAAAGGAATTTAGTGAATTTGCAATTTTGCAATTCTATAGAAAAGAAGAACTTGGTGCAAATTTGCTTCTTTGCTGAAACTAACACTTGACCACAGTTTTTTCGCGACGACCGCTCGAATGAATGAAGCTTCTTCATCGATCAAGCAAGACTATGGATCTGCGCGCACCTGTGCCGATCAGATGCGAGCACGCTCGTTCGTCACGTGCTTAATGTGATTCCTCAAAGATGAAAAATTGAATCAAAATTGGAATCCGGAAATTTGCTTATGAGAAATTAAGAATTATTTTTTAGTTTTGAAAATTAAATATATCTAACATTTACACTATAAAATTAATTTTTTACAGAGAGAAAGAGAGAGAAAGAGGGGAGCAGATGTACTTTTATCGAAACTGACACATAATTTTTTAAGTTAAAGCAACTGAAAATTTATTGAAAATTGAAAATTTATAAACCTTTTCTATTTGAATCTTATTCTTGCATCAAATTTCCCAAATTCAAACCGGGAAACCACGTTTAGTGATTTTCCATCTTCACATACGAGATAAGAGCGTCGTAGGAAGTCGCAGAGACGGAAACGACGCGCGTGAACGCGTCCGTCTTCTCTCGTTAATACTAATTAATATCTTCCGACGTGGCAACACAATGGCCTCTTTCATCGAAGGAAGGCTCTGAACTTCGCACGACGACCTTACCTCACCCATGCCTTTCCCTTCAAAATTTCACTTTTATCACTTCACACATCTCATGCAGATGCGACGGCGATGCAATTAGAGTAGAATCGCCGAGGAAAAATTCCAAATTAAAAAACAAACTTCTATTACAATCCATTATACAGGGTGTCCCCCAAAATTCGGGAATCAAATTATCATAGCAAGAGAGTCTTCGAGAAATTAAGTAAAAAAGTTATTTGTAAATTTTTATGTTAAGCAATAGTTTTTGAGATTTAAGGGTTTAAATTTAGCCACTTATGGATTAGTACTCGCGTGAAGTGCGCGACCACTGACACTACGATGCGCTCACGGACATGTTTCCATTTAATCGTAATCTATAATTGGCTAAATTTAAACTCTATATCTCAAAAACTATTGCTTGAAATAAAAATTTACAAATAACTTTTTTACTTAATTTCTCGAAGACTTTCTTGCTATGATATTTTGATTCGCGAATTTCGGGACATCCTGTGTATACTTATTTCCGTTTTTTTGGAAAAATTTAAATTGAAAAAAAATGTGCGCTTCTATACTTGATCCTACTGAAAGTTCGCAATTTTCCGCTTTCGCCGTCATTACGTCTCAAAGCCAGCAGAAGTTGAGTCGCTCCGGCGCCGACGAGCTATCGACGAAAATTATCGTTGAAACTGGTACCAATCCAATTCAACTTCAGGGTTTTGGATTAAAGTTCGTATATCCGTCCTTCGTCGCCAGTCCACGCTTTCGATAGGGCGGGGTGGGAGGGGGGTTGGGAGCAAACGCGTCGGTAGAGAAAGGGACGTTGCCCCCGTTCGGAGATTGCATTTTATCATTATATGCATTTGTATGCGCGCGACCGCGCGATTCCTTTCCACGTTCCGTCGATTCCCCCCTCCCCCCTCTCTCTCTCCTTTTTTCTCTCCATTTTGCCCGTAATAACGTTACCGAGTTCTCTCGTTAGCCGGGAAAAGTTGCGGCTGACGCGTCCTTGTCTCGCGCGCCGCGCCAGCCGTTACCGGACACGAGATTAATTTGCGATTTTTGCATTCCGGCCACCTCGCAATATCCCACGGCGGTTGTTTATGCCATTGCTGGAATTCCGGAACGTTCCTCCGCATGTCTGACTAATCGCCGGCCAAGCGCGCTCGCGTATCACCGCGAAAGTTATCCAATTATTATCGCGCGATCTCTTTCTGGAAATCTCTATACCTTCGGCCGCGATCCTTCATGACTCGATACGATCGCTGTAAGTAAAATGTTAAACTTACGTTCTATATTTCGTTCAGTAAAATTTGTATCTCGATAGATTGCGACGCCTTGAAGGCCGTAAATTTAACAAAGAAATAAGAATAAAAATGGGGAACGTTGATGTCATTTCAAAATAAACTTTTCTCCATAGAGAAATGTTCTCTCTTTACAGAAAATTAAAGATCTTCGTATCTTACGCGCTTCTGGAGTAAATCCATATTGGAATATGTATAATTCAGATTTCTAAACGTAAATCAATCACGTGAATCTGAGTGTAGATCATCTGTGCGGGACTCCCAGACGAGATTCACACAAATAATAGGATTCTATGCAAATTTTTATTATGCACGCGATGCTACGTTATTAAGAGCGAAATGAGCGAAATGTACGCCGCCATCGCGTATCGATGGTCTCGGCAGGAAGACCGTCTTAATTAATATCCCCGCGCCCGATGTCCGAACAATCCTAATTAATGCGTAACGCCCGAAAGAGAGACAATAGTGCGTACAACTTCCTCCGCAACCGCGCGACTCCGCCGTTTGTTAGCCGCTCTCCTTCGCTCTCCTCCTTCCTCCCCCCACCTTTTCAGAGAGGATTAAGTCCTCCTAAGTCTTCATGTCTCACGGTCGGCGGAACCCGGCGGTGTGGAAAAACTTCATCGATTCGACGCTAATTACAGTGATTATTGTGATCTCAGGAAAATTTCGCCATCGCCGATTGCGGCGGCAGCGCAGCGAAGCGTCGTTCATTTCCACGCCGTTTCCCGAGAACAATTTGCGCGTCCATTAACGATTAATGTAAGGGTTCTCCTTTGTGGAACGCGGCCGGCCGCCGCCGCGCCGTTCGCGCGAGCGAGGCGGGAGAGGGGGAGGAGAGAGGCGGCGGAAAGAAAGATGCACGGATTACAATTGAAAATTGCGTGTATTACCACGTGTACCGCGCGTTACCACGTGTGCACCGACACACGCTCGTTTTCTCTCGTTCCTGCGGAACGAACTGCCTGCCGTAAAAGGCGTGTAAAACCTTTTCGCAGCGCTAAATTACCGTATTCTCTTGTAATGGATTCTACCTTGCCGTAAATTCCGCTTTTTCCGCGAGTCCATCGATTAACATTGCGCTAACGGAGAGAAAGAAAGAAAGAGAGAGAGAGAGAGAGAGAGAGAGAGAAAGGAGAAGAGGAAATTTTTAACGTGTTTAACAAAAGTTATCATAATTAATTCGAAGACAAATATGCATTTATGAGTGAGTATTTTGCAATTTGTGCTATCAACCTCGAATCTCGAACAACGATGAAAATTGTAAAGAAGACTGACAATAATTTCACACATATCTTACAATATATGCATAAAAATAAATTTAAATAAATCTAAATTTATATAAAATTTATATATAAAATAAATTTATTTTTCTATATACATTAAATAATAAATTTAATATATATTGTATAATATGTGTGTGTGATGTAAAATTGTAAAATAATAGGTGCAAACAAACTTTCGCGCGCTCGTTTGTTCTTCTCGCATTATTGCCAATTCCACTTCTATCGTACTTAACGATCGGTCTCTCACAATAAGCGCGTTTCGCGGTGGCCGAGGAAATAAACGGTCAAGAAACGGCGCGGGGAACAATGACAGACGCGACGCGAAGGACATTCCGTCGAAAGGGAGTGCCCGGGTGAGTGTAGTCGTTGTAATAATCCACTTCCTCCCGTGTGCGATAAACCATCGCGGTCGGCTTCTCGCGGCGCGGCGGCCGGCGGCGCGCTCGCCAGAAACGATCGGTTTCACGAGCTTCTCTCGAGCAATTAAAGCGGACCGAGGGCCCGGAGAGCCCGTCATCGCTCGACTTTCACGCGTGCCGATATCTCGGGCACCCGCGTTGCATATGCAACACGCGTCCGCGGACATTCGCGGCGGCGCGGCGCGGCGCGCGACGACGGTTTTCGCGAACCGGTCGCGAAACCACCCGCCGCGCGACAGGCACGCTAATTCATTTATCGGCACTCACTTTTATCGGTTTATCAATTTTAATCCGTTGGATTAATTTATCCGCGTCGTGTATTTTCGTCCATTTGAATTTATCGACGTACTGCACGCACGCACGAAATTGTCAGCCGGGAGTTAATCCGGGAATTAAAATCACGGATATATTCATGAACGTTGAAATGCGCCGCAGCGCTCCGCACTTCCGAAATCATTTCCGGGCTTTAACAAGGCGTGGACGAGCGATACGTCAGATTAATCCGAGCGAGTTGATTGACGTCGACCGCGATGTTACTTTATCAGCGCACGTTTCTCACTAAGCGGAATTATGACTGACGCTCTTCGTGTAATCTCATTACACGCCGCGATCAATGACTTCCGAGCGCTCTCGAGATTCCGCGAGGCCGCGAGCGCGGCATCAAGATTCAAGCAATCGTCTTTTTTTTCTCCACCGCGCGAATGAAGATTAATCATCCGTGCCGACGCGACGCGGAACGACGCGACGGCGCGCATTTGCATACGGAGATCGCGCTATATACGTGTTTTCGCGCGATTGTTTATCGACACGTCGCGTCGTCGCGGATGAATGAGCGAATGAATGAATTCTCCTAAGAGAGCCCCGAGACTCATTTATCTCTCTCACTCTCTCTCTTTCTTTGCGGTTGCGCGAGTATACGAGTCCACCTTCCGACGTTGTGTCGTCGCGCATACCGCGCGGAAAAGTTTGCATTACTATAATATTATAAATCGCCGCTGTCTTCGTCGAGCCGAGCCGCAACAAATCAAACCGGCGGCGCGTCATTAATATCGTCGGCCGAAACGGGAAAGAAGCGACGTTAGTTCCTCGCCGGGTTTCACCTGGCGGTCAGTTTGATAAATGATTAGTATAAGACGGCGTAGACTGCGCCGCGCGCGGGATTTGAGAACATGCGAGAGCCCCGCGCGCATTTATAACGCAGCTATATAATTATTATTACTTATATATTATATATACTTATTACGTTATTTGCGTAAATTATTTGCGCATGCTATTTGCCAGCAAAATGTCAGTCATAAATATCCAACAAGTTTCCGCGGTCGCGCTCGCGCTTTGTGCCCGAGTCCGTTTGCCGCGTATTTCGCGGAGCGAGATCGACGCTCGGAGGTCCGGAAGAAGAAGGGAAATTTTTTCCTTCAAACGGTCTCGTCGGCATGTTTGAGACGGAATGTGCCGCGATACGGGCGTATCCGATGCCTCGGGGGATAATGGAGGACTTCCGTTTCCCGTGGTGGGCCGCGAATAGCAATGACTTCGTTCTCGCGTTCTCGCGCACGCTCGTCCGTACGTGAGACGTTCGCGTGTGCATGCAATCTCTGTGATTCCGCCTTGTCTCGCGGATTGAGGATCCAAATCGAAAATCTGGTACATCTCACAGGAAATCGGACGAAACTCGCGAGAACAACCTGAGACGCGTTTATTTTCAAAAGAACTTCTTGAACAATAAAAAATATGAATTTTCCTAATTATTGAAAATAATTATTATTTTTAACTATTTTTTAAATATTAATTACTTTTTAATAATAAAAGACAAGGAAAATTGAAATGTGGGAATATATATATTTTGAGTTTATAGTTAACAAAAAACACACGCAACGTTCGTCCTCGCGAATAGCATGCTGCATCTCGTGAGAGATCATCGAAAGGATTGGAAGCGGGTGCGGCTTTGACGAATTGAACTGGAAATAGCGGAAACACGCATTGACAGAATCAACCGCGAACGAGCCGCCGCCGCCGTCACGCCGGTAGCGCAAGTGACCGGGGACATTTCAAACGCGTTCGCGAAGTTCTATTTATTCCAACGTGTGTGTCCCGCCGGTGTCTTATAACGTCCGGGTATACCGCCGGGTGTAATGTCGGCTCTAGAAAGTGTTACGCAGGATTCGCACGAGCGCAATCGGCGATATATGCAACGTGTATGTGTCCCCCCCTCCTCGTGCAATGCGCCGCGGCGATATCGCTTCCCGCGCGACACACGGAGTGCCATGCGGCCGCCCGATCGAGTGCGGGAGCGGCGAGCTCGATCGGGAAGCGGTATGCGTCGCATTTTTTTTCTCTCTTTCCTTTTTTTTCCCTTTCCCTTCCCTCGGCGCCTGTCGTCGCCTCGTCGCGCGGATCGCGAATTATTACGTCTCAATTTATACGCAAGACCGCCGCGGAGCGCCGTATGCGCGCGCGCTTTACGAGCGCGAACACCGCGCGAGATATCCGCTGCAGGCGAGATACAATCCGGCCCGATCTCCTCCGCCTCTCTCGCGCGGACTTTTTTCTCCCTCCCGAAATAATTATCGCGACCGGTATCGATTTATCCGCCGGCGCGAGAATGTTTACCGTAAACACACGTCAGATTTGATTGATTCCTATCTCGGACTCCGGGAATAACTCCGGGAAAACTAATGATGATTGTGCACACGGGGGAAAGGACACAGAAATCCGATATAATTCTTGCCGCAAATACAGCCGGAAGTCGCGCCTTAGTGGAGTACTACCGAGCGAGAAACACGATCGGGAGGGAAGGGAGGAAACGGTGTACATACATACGTACTTGCACGCTTACGCGCGCGCGGGTAAGCGGAAGATAGATTATGGCAGCTCGGGCTAATTATCCTTGCTGAATCTAGATCCACGAGCAACCGCGTATATCGACTCGTTGAGATATAATATTGTGCAAAATCGCGATAGTATCCCCGGTGCGAAAATATATGACTAGGTGTGTAACCGCATTGTAATGCCGTTACGTGACTCGCGCGCTCGCTCGTATAGCGGAAAACGGACCGCGAGCGCCTTCTCCCCTCGCATTTTCTCGTGCCTCGTCAGAGGCACGTGCGATTTCGGGATTTCGGGATCCTATGGCTCGCTCTCTCTCTCTCTCTCTCCGCGTCCGCGACGTACACGTTTCGTTCCGTTTACGCTAGATAAACGTCGTTTGACCCGGATTGACACCGCGCATCGTCCGCCACGTCGCCGCGCCGCTCCGTCCAAGGAACATTCCAAACTGATTGCCCGGACGCATAATTATGCTAACGAGCACTTATTTATAGAAGACAATGTCTCGAAAGAAGGAAGAACGCGATGGATGACTTGTTTTTCTTCTTTTTTTTTCACTAGTGCCTCTTACGTCTAAAATTCTCGCAAAAATAACCCAATTCTATACAACTTTTGCAATATGCAAATTACTTTTAACAGGTTTCTTGCAAAACAATCTCTCTTATTAAGTAACGGATTGTATCTGTTACTATCGAGCTTCATTAAAATTTATTATGCATTAATATAAATTTAAAATGCATTGTTGCATTTCCAGCAAATTGTTGTAATGCATATCTAATAACCTGTATTGTTATTGAATATGGATTATATATTTATCGTTATCATACTTAATTAATTTTTAAATTTTTATTCAAATTAATTAAATTAAATTAAATATTATTAAAACAATAAAATCTTATTAAAACTTACTTGGGCATTAAAATATATTTGAAATGCGTTTTCGTGTTTAAATGTGGGTTCCAAAAATTCAAGAAGCACTGATGCGTCTCTAAACACCATTTTAATTCGCCGTGAACAGAACGAGCGAAGGAGAAAAGTGGACGGAATAAAGAAGTGCGGTTCGTAAAGCGTTCGGGAGAAAGTTTACAAAGGACAAGAATTCGGGTGGTGCTGCTTAGGCTCTCTCGTCTCGAATGGAGAACGTCCTCATAAATATTTAAGCAGCCAATTGGACCGCCATGACCTCCGGTTTTCCTCTTCGTCCGCGCGCGCGCGCGCGCGCGCAATTCTCCTTCCCCTCCCGCTAACTGTAAAAGTTGACTCTTTTTCTAAATGCCAAGAGCTGATTCAGCCGAAACCCCGGGAGAACTCGTTCCTACGCCGCCGTCACTTTTCCATCGCCGTTAATAGCTTCTTACTTGATGCGTTCTAAACTAAAAAAAAGAAAAAAGAAAAAAGCGAAGAGCACTTCTCTCGAGAGCCACTTAACGGAGTCTTAACTCATGGAATCCCGTTGACTATTTTCTTGTAGTATGTTCAATTGCGAAAATAAAAGTGCACTTAAGACGATTAAAGCTGTTTAGTAAATACCATACGAGGCAGACTCTCCCGCAATCATCGTACAACATTTTAATAGCGTGTTCTGAAAAATGATAGAAGAAGGCTGTTTTAATGCTCTTAAGTGCTTAATTTTTTTTCTCTTAAGAAAACTGATTGTAACAAAAAAGTTGTATGTGCTAATAAAATTAACTTTTTCATTCCAATTAATTTTAATAGAATACGCTAATAGAATAATTAAAATATTGTACGAGTCACTGAATTCACTAAAATTTTTATAAATTGTTAATAAAAATGCCTTTATGTTATTTTCCAACTAGCGTACTATATTAAACAAGGACGTGACAACAAAGATAAATTGAACACGTCTCGCTGCACGCGAGTGCAGCCGGATCGCCGGGCGCCGCTAATGCGAATTCGAGTACGGCGAAGCGATAAATCCGCGCGCAACGGTACGGCTTATTAATTCGTGCCTTAACGTTCGCCTTGTAAAATAATTGAACCTTGACATTACCGGCAGTGCAGAAGGTATGCAATTCTGCTGTCCGTCTACCGGGAGTATGATATTCCCGATACACTCTTGCGCGCCCGTTGCAGCCGTCGTCGGAGGTCAACGGCGGCTGTACGGGGCGGAAGCGGCGGAAGTATGCAAATTGCGATTGCCGTATTAATCGCGACCCTTGGATACGCGCGCGCACGGCGTTTCTCGTTGACGCTAGTCTCTCGGCGCGCGGCTCATCGCCGATACATGTCCGATCTCAATCACGATCATCGCGGGGAATTTCGAGTGCTGCGCAGTCGCGTGGGACTCGACGGCTTTGCTTAACAATTTAAATTCTTACATACGGGACTTCCGACATTGCTCGTATACTCTCTTCCTTCTCTGTTTGCTCGTTCGCCGCTTCTTGCGACGAGAGGTTGAAAATCTGCGAAGAGAGACTGGAGACTGGGAAGAAACTCTGAAGAAGCGCGGCGCTCTTTTGCATTGTAATATACAACATTCTATGTAATGACTCTTATCCAATATATAAATCACAATATAGGCGATATCAACAATACTGGCGTTAAAAATCAATATAATTTTATTACTTATCAGGCAGTTTTTTCTGCATGTTTCACGAAAAAATTCTCTTTTTTTTAGTTATTTTTTTTCTTTTTTTTTGGTAATTGTTTGTCGCAATTATATGAGCTGGAATTGTAATGCGTCAGTCGTCATATCCTGAAGACACACAACAGGGCGATGTGATCTCTCCTCGTTATATCACGGAACTTATTTATCGCTTCTCAGTCGGACGCGACCTCCTACCTGCAAACTGACACAAACGAGCAGTTGCGTAAGAGCTATTCTCTTCCTTCGACCTTAAATACCGGCTCGTTCATCCCGCTGAAGAAACTAACTGTATCCCTCCTCTTGCACCTCTCCCGTCTTTCTTCCTGCGTGCCATTTCCCCGTTGCATTAGGCGGCTGCACAAGCGGCGCAATGCGATGACGTGTACATTGGATACACCTGGTAATTTCATAAACAAGATTAAATTTGTATAAGAAGATTTTTATAGTTTAATTTTGTTTTGAAGTCTTCCTAGTTATAATTTGAGTTTTTTGAGAAAGAAAAAAAAATTACGGCGATCGTAGGAAGTAGCTTATTATATTAATAGATGTGCGGACAAAATTTAAATTGTCACGAAACAACAGAATTCATATCAGAGCTTATCATGAAAGAGAGATCAAGAATATTTTGAATTATGAATATTTTTAAGAACAATGTTAATGTTATTTTAGAAACATTATCGTAAATCAGTAATTATTTCGATATTTAGAATCGATTCCCCGAATTCGCGATCAAAGTTCTTTTTTTTGCGAATAAAGCGAATGACGAATATCTCTTGAATACACCTCGCATATACATCCTTAATCCTAACGATATCTTCTTGCATCGTATAACCTTTCGAGACGAGCCGACCTTTATTACGAATTTCGCTGTTTCAGAACGAAAGACAACGAGTCTTCTACCTGCTTGGGGACTAGCCGGGTACTCTTTCCATGCTATTTCAGGATGTTATGACAGTTAGAAAGTGAACCGATCCGCGACCTTCTCATCCTTTTACTATCACGCCTCGGTTTTGTAATGGTTCGCTTCATCGACGCGGGCGCTCTGCTCACCTTCACTTTCGTCTCGTTGATTTTACTATTTTTTTTTTTCGTTTTTGCGCTCTGGTGAATGACTTGTGGTTCGCACATTTTTAATACAGACTAGAAACAAAATTCGACCTCTGTCTCGCATAAATCTCAATCTTTAAAGCATTACTTTGCGCCAAATAATAATTGTATCATCTTTTGATATATTTATTGTATAGTATTTTTTTATTTAATATGCTGTGACATCTATTGCTAATTTGAAGCAAATGATCTATAAGACTCATAAACGAGGAGCAAGACAGCCAGTGAGTAACACACACGGAAACGGAGCGATCTTTTACAGCCCTCATTAACATCTTAATTGGATAAACGATTTCGTCTAGGACGCCTTCGCGGCTATTTTCAATTTCAGCAGCTTCCGGATTCAAGGGATTTCCTCCGCGCATCTAACATTGTTGCGAACTTCAACGCTACGATAATCTTTTTCATCGCACTTACAACACACTTATATTTTTATATGTTTCAAATATAATTTAATTTGAAATCAAGAGCATTGTAAAATCTTGCATGTATGTTGCATTTTTATTTCAAAATTATTTAACTTGATTTAAATAAAATGTTAAAAACATATTTAATGTGCGCCATGAATGTCATGCGTTTTTAATTAAAATGTATACATTCTGCGCATACACTTTCCTTATTTTTTTAAATTCAACAATAGAATTTACGTGAAGTATTACATTGCTCCACTACGAGTTGAACGGTCGCGTGATCTGTTCCTTAAAATCTGAAGTGTTTCGAAATTATGCATCTCGAGTAGCGATCGTTTTCAGGAAGATCATTCATCCGCGTTACTATAGCTGCTCCAGCGTGTAATTATTCAAGTGGCATCCGCGCGTTGCGATCAGCCGATTTCCAGGATTAGTTTTTCAGAGTACTTTCTCGTGATGGATTATGCTCATCGCGTGGGTCGCAGATCACCGATAGAATTGACGTAATATCGCGACGTGCACGGGCAACAGAACAGCTTTGCATCAACGAGATTTAGCACAATTTACGAAAATATTACATCAAATCGATCATCAAAAGTACGATTTGCCGATTAAAGATACAAATGACATTTTAAATGTATTCACGCAGAGTATCCCGCGAGATTTATTTTCTCATTTGGTTATTTTTTTCTGATAACTAAATAAATTATAGCTTTATACAACAAATTTCTGAAATTTTGAATTCTCAGCGTTAAGTATCTCTCGGTGATAAAATCACGTGCCGTTTCACTCAATCAAGGTAAATCTTGATGTGAACCTCAAGTCTAATGTAAATCTTCCGCGAGGAATTCGACCGGCATTTAATTGACGCGGGTGCTCTCGGAATGCTATACGAAGATCGGTAATCAGCGGTTCACTGCCGTATACACACGGAGAACATCTGTTTTTGTGCGTCGATACTCGTCGAATGCCCGCGCCGACGGACGTAAATTACGCCGGTAATCGCGGACGTATCGACATAAAGGCGATCTATGTGAGCTCGCGGAAGGTGAAAGGTGCTCTTCTTACGCGATTCCGCAATAATGCGCGCACCGGCGCGCGGCGGTGCCCTTTCAGGCCACAGTAAAATCGCGGGGGACGTATCGCGGCTCTTCCTCGTACGTGCCATCCTTAAGATGCCCGCAGATACGCGCGCGGCACTCACGCATCGGCCCGTCGCGTTTCCGCGATCTCCGAGGGAACGGATTCCCGACAGACGGACCCGCACGATCGGCGAGCGCTTCGGAGAAGTGGATATTTTTCTCTTATTATGCATCTCTTCGGGCTCTCGTCGGTGAGATGTAAGTGCCAGGATAATATATTTACTTACTTTAAATATACCGCTGCAAATATATCGGGTGAATCATGACGCAATAATTCCGATCAGCGGAACGTAATCGATGCGATCGAGGATGCTGGCGTGCTTAAATCTAATCACAGCGAGGTGATAATTAACGAAGCAACATCGGCCCACTCGCGGTACTCTCGATCTCACCCGTGTAATATCGAGAATTATGGGCAATATTGCGCTAGTATAGTCGTGAATCAGAAAACGGGGGGATAACCGGGTGGCGAGATGCGCGTATAATTGCCGCCGGTGTAATAATTTGATTTCCTTCTCGCTCGATCACAGTAATCAGCGTAAAGAATGGTTTCGCGCGGGTAAAAAGTATATGGTGCAGCCGTGAGAGATCCGCGCGGGGGAGGAAGGGGAAAACTGGCTCCCCGAGATGAGCCGCCGGAGGGGATTGAGCAATACTCCCGCCTGATGGAGTAACGCCGTCGGAGCGACGCTACTGTAACGGTAATATCATGGTAATGGTAGTGACGGTTAGATTGCGATAATCGGAGTTTGAGACGTCTTCGTTTCAGGGAGAAAGAGAAAGAGAGAGAGAGAAAGAGAGAGAGAGAGAGTGAGCGAGGGAGAAAGAGGGGGACAAAGCACGTATAATACAAAGTTGCAGTGGTTGTGTCGATTGCGAAATCGAACAGAGACGTAAATGCGAATTAAAACTATCAAAATGTCATTATGCAAAGGATATAAAATAAAGCCCGTCGCCGTTAACTGTAATGCAGACGGATAATTTGAGAAGAAGTTACCTTTACTGCGCGCCGCTATACAAATCTCGCTGCCGCAAGTCGTCTGTTTCCTTACACAAGGCCGTCCGCGTAAATGCGTCAGATGAAGTTATATGCTTCTTCATCTCCTTCTGCCAGCGCGTGGAACAATTTAAAAAGAAAAACACGGAAAATTAGCCAAGCTTTAGCTTCAATTAACATTTACGCGGAACGACCTATAAACTAACGTATGCAAGGCCGATTGGGCAATGTTATATACTCGCCGAGCGATGCCCGAGCGAATCCGCGATTTATTCCCATGCAGACGCAATTAATATTAGCGTGAGGAAGGGGGGAGCGGAATTAATTACCGCGACAGGGTTGCGGAAGCCTCGGGCTGAAATGAATCTCTCGCCGTCGGACTCGCCGAGCGACTAACGTTGCCGATCGATTAACCGTTAATTAGCCGCGTGCACGGACGAACGAGAGCGTGTAATCGCTATTTATCGCCCGCGGAGTCGCCGATTATCATCCGGCACGCCGCCGACGTTAACAAAAGCGCGCGCTGTTTCCTCCCTGGTACGCTCATTGGTCCGCCACAAGATCGCGGAAACCGTTTCCCGATACACGATCGGTTCCACGATTCATTTCGAGCGACTGTCAGCTAGCCCGCTTACTTTCGACTTCCCGCCACGATCCACGCGCGATATTGTCGATATTAATTAAGTCGTTCGCGCGTTCGATGGCGCGACCTAATACTCTTTGTCTGACGCGGTTTGCGGTCCATGTGCAGGAGTAAAATGTAAAAAAAAAAACGTTCGCCTTGGTTAATCCAACGAATTTGTCCAATCATATTTTTAAAAGCAACGCGAAACAAACATCATATATCCGTCTTTAGAAGGAAATAAAATAAGTTAGTAATTGCGATATTATGCCTTGATACCTTGTCTATATCGCGGTTTCTACTTGCGCGCTGCAGGAACAAGAAAGAAAAATCCTCCGCGTTGGTTAATCTAATAAATTTGTTCAGTCCATATTTCCGAACGAAACGCAGTACGAATATCTCTCCTATTTATCTTTAAACAGAAATAAAACAAAGTATAGTAGCCGTTCACTTCATCATTTTTAAATCTAATCGACCGATCGCGAAGCACAATGCACCGCTCTTAACAGAAATATAATTTAATAGAAATATAAATGTACCTAACTATTTATTCACGAGATTGATCGTAATGCTGATTGACATTAAGCTTCACTTATAATACCAGAGAGACTCTCATATTTAATTCCCCCTCGTTACTTCTCCAACGATCGTTTGTCTCCGAGACTCTCAAACGATCGCTATCTCGTCTCCGATTAACAGATTACCCAATTATTTATAAGTCTTCCTGATTGCTCGGCAATAAAGAGTCATAAAGATCGATAGGATCTTGCCTCGTGCCGAGAAGGTTGATCGTCCGCGTGGGAGGATCCGCACGCTTTCACGTCGCTCGCGAGAGATTCGCGCGCGCGCTTATGAAATGGTCCACTCATTGAGATCGGCCCGAGATGCTGCGGACAGGACAGCGGCGGCCACGGCGGCTAGGACGATACCGGAGAGGAGATAATTTATCGACGAAATCGGAGATCGCGCGCGCGCGCGCGCAAAGACGAGCGACGGACCGGCTAAAGCTGGCAGCTCTAAATGTCACGGGATTCACACAGGTGTTACGCGCTAAGGGATTATATCATACCGCGGCTTCTCCGCGGCTTCTTCGGATACGCCTCGCGCGCGGTTGCGCACGGTGAGAAAAGAAGTGAGCAACCGTATATGTATATACATCTGGACCATTACAACGTACACGTGTGCGCAGGGAGCGCGACACGGTCCGGCCCGCGGACGGCGGAATCCCGTCTTTCTCGCGGCAAGCGAGCGCGTCATTAAGCGAAAATTGCAATGAACGAAAGTCGGATTGATTATATTACCTACCGTGTAGCGCGGTCCGTAATGCGTAATGCGCCACGTGCTCCGCCGGCGTTGTTACGTCGCCGTGTCGCCCGTTGAGATGCAACGTGATGCACGCGCGTGTACGTCGCGATATCATCAGGAAATGATCGCGACGATGATTAACGACCGCGTTACTGATCGTAATGACGCGGAGTAACACGTCCCCGCGGTACGGATTTTTTTCCCCGCGCGAAAGAATCCGTGCTTAAATGCATGCGGCGAATTCCGCGTTTGTCGATAAAGCGACGATATCTCGCATCTCCGGGAAGATCGCGATCAAAAGGTCCTTCACCTCTTGAACCTCGAGATAAATTTGTCAAACAAATTTTCGATGGATGTAACAAAAAAAAGCAGCGGAAACCAAATTAAAAATAGTTTTCCGCTTTAGAAAATACGTAAATTATAGATTAAAATATAGTTAAGAATTAAGAATGAGGGTAGAAACGCATAAGCATGTAATTCAGTAAAGCAGTAAATATCATGTTGCATTCATGAATCACAACAAATTACTTCTGCCGTCACATCTAACTCTTTAAAGCCAGATTAATATCCTTACGTACTTAGAATGTCCATTTGCAATTACATTCCTGCAATATCGATCTGCGATTTATGCAGGCTAAAGGGGATATAAATAAAATACCGAGATATTGGTCTTTTGACCTCTCGTTTCTTCCGGATTTTCCTGTAATGAATTATTGCTTTCGAATTAAGTTATTAAATTGATACTAACATTGCACGATCCGCGGCAACAAGTCCGTAACATTCCGCCGCGATTGCGAAACCGCGCTCGTAACGATTCGAACGTTTTCGAATGTTTCGGATTCCAAGCGCGAGATAGAGAGTAAAGCGGGGAATCGCTTCGAATTCTTCGGCAAACGGCCGAGAATAGGACACCGAATCGTCCGCGATCAATGAAATTCAGGAAAGTCCGGGGCGCGACTAGTAGATCAGTGCTGAAACCGGAGAAGTACGCCAAGGAGTTTTCAAGGAACTCCGTCACAGTCGGCCGAGCGCGGTATGCCCGAGGAATTATTTATGAAATTTCGGTTTCTACCGTGGAATCCTGACGCGTGTGCGGCGCGACCGCGCTTTCCATTTCTTCCTCCTTTCCCTTTTTCTTTAGTCTCTTGCACGGGACACCTTCAGCGTAGTTCGATCCAGCCCTTTCCGCGTCCCTGCAGCATCCCTAATCGCATCTCGTTCTCTCTTGCGATACAGTACAGTTTGCACGCAGTTTCCGGGCATATGTGAGTTTTTAAATTATTTCTACACAGATACCGTAGTAAAATTTTACGTAAGATAAACAGTATAATTCGATTATAATCTTCAATTCAATCGTCAATTGGGAAATTGAAATTAGTAACGTTTCTCAAGATTATGAACAGGCCCATCACGTACGTGAGGCCATGAAGTACCAACTACTTGACATAGTTAGTCTAAAATAACAAACGGGAAGCATATCTCTACAGGAAGATAATTTTCTATTCGTCTGTTATTACGTAGAAAAATATTGTTCTTTGTAACATATGTGAGTGGAATATATAATGTTAAATAATCAATTATCAATATAACGCACACCAAGAGAGCGGTGCGGTCGTGTTTAATGTAGGCAACCGCATGTTTGTTTTCGTATCCTCGACCCAAAAGGAAATCGATGAAGATGGATATTCTTTCACCTCGAGAAAGCTATGCAGCATTAATAACACCGTTGCCCGCGGTGAAACTGATGGAAGCTGGACGTCGCATGACGTCGCGGCCGAGCCGTCCGCGTCGTGTCGTGCCGAACGAAAGGTCAGCGTATGTAATAAAAAAAATAATTGGCGAAACGTCTCAGCGTCGGGCGTATCCGACGTTCCATCGTTTTTGTGTCTCGCCGACTTACGCCACAACGCGTCGTTTCAACGTATATTCTCTCTCCTATCCCTTCGCCTTTTTATCCGAATTACATAATTGTATATCGAGAGCGAGCGGCTCTCGCGCTAGGAGAATACGCGGGATATATTTTACACGAGCGCCCACCACGCGGTGAAAGGCCCGTTCGTCTTTGCGCACTGCGAATTAAAAGTCGCCCGTAGGTATCAATAAAGCCACGACTCGTTTTGCAGAAAACGACTACAAGGTATCGCGATCGCATTGTCGAACAGGTGCGATTGCTGGCAAGGTAGCGCTTCACGGTCAAATTGTGGAATGGTATGGATGAAAGCAGGCGCTGAAAGCGCTCAGCTGGAAATACAATTAGTAGACTAACTGCCATATTATCAATCAACTTAAAAATGTTAACGCAATTTTAAGAATTTAAAAATACGAGCTTATATGGAGCTATTTAAATATTTAACATTTGGACGTCTTTCTGGATTAAACTTAGATTTTAATATTATTATTTTGGATTTTAGATTTTAATATTATTATTTAGTGATTTCATGTCACATCATACCTTGCTCGTTCCTTGGCCGAGTTACCATTTTTATTTGTTTCTTTAGATGTTTAACATTTAATTGCACTAAATAAATCTAATTAATTAAAAATTTATTAATTATACATTCAATTTTATTCTAAAAATAAAATAAACTTGTATAAATATATTTTATACAATTTCTCATGATATACACATTTCACAAATAATAAGCTATATACAAGCTCATGTATATGTAACATTAATTATTTCGTGCTTTCGTGCTTTAATGTGTCGACGGATCATTAAAACGATAAACCGTAAATCAATTATAACTACGTTACATAAATCTTTATCGACAAAAAGTATATGGATCTTGCAATTTGAATATCCAGAGGGCTATTAGCGTGCCGCAACGAATCATGAGAGACAGAGCCGGAGCGAAGAATATAATTTAATCTGACGGTAACAATTAACACCTGTCTGGCACGTGTTAGATAAGCGAGGTGAAAGTTGCCTATGCCACTATCTCGTTATTTTTTCGTTACATTGTGTCTTCCGATTTTTCACGATGCCTCTTTCATTCGGCGCGAAGCAAAAAAAAAACGTTCTGTTATAACAAGAAAAAGGTATTTTTATTTTAATGTAAATTTATTTGTAACATGTAAATATATCGGTATCGTTTTCATTTCCTCGAACCCTTCCCTTTCGCATGCTCCAATTTTAGGTCCACTTTATTGACATTTATCCAGTCTTCTGTCTCTTTAATCTTTCGCTTGTTTAGTGACATTTTGTTCAGTATCCGATCGCCGTTTATGTAACATTGCAGTTACACCAGATTATGTTGTATTTATAACGGTAGCAGATCGAACTGGCAAACTCGAATTTATGGAGCACTCTGGTGCATTAACCTATCGTCGGTGCGTGACGATAGTTGTGCATAATTATAGCTGCAACTGGTGCAACGGGGTCCGCGCGGCCCGCGCGGAGACCCCGGGCCCGATTGCGAAACCGCATAAATTACCACCGCGTAAATTACACGACGCGGCCGTGCCGAATGAGAATGGCGGGCGACCGCAGAATGTCTTTTTTTTTCTACCCTTTAACTTTCGGCGAAAGATAACTTTGCTGTTAATCTCACTGACGCACGTTATCGAACGTGATGCACGCGCGAGTCGAAAAATAATGATATGTTGCAGAGCGAAAGTCAAGTTCGAGGAAAAAAGTGTATTTATTAAAAATAAATTCATAACTGCATTTTTTCAAGAAAATTTCAAGATCGCGCTCAGTTTTCTATAAGTTGCGCTGAATAATTGGAGTTTCTTTTCTGTTTTGATCTATTGAGAGATATAAAAATAGAAATAGATTTGTCTCATTGTCAGATCACACTGCAAGTTCTGATCCCGCGGACTTTTTCGTTGCTTCATTTATACGATACATAATGCAATTTCTTTCTATTCTCTCACGTTCCGTTTGTTTCCTTTTCTTTTTCAGTTTTCGTGTCGATTCTCGACTTTCGTCATGGCCGTTTGTTATGCAGCGCGGGGGAACCTGGCGTAAGTGTCCAAAGTTGCTCGAAAAAATCTGACAGGAAAACTTAATAGCTTTAAATTCAAACGAATCATCGCGAATCGTTGAATTTTCTTTCCGTTGAATTGTGCCGATTTTGAATTTTTCAAGTATCTGGACTTCGACAACCTGCCGGAGACGAATTTCTCGTGTCAAGGAAAGGTGATCGGCGGATACTACGCGGACGTCGAGGCGGGCTGTCAAATGTTTCACGTCTGCACCATCGGCCAGAAAGGTAGTGCATCATGAAGACGGGATCCCCCAAATATTGCACAACACATGTCTTCAATCATTCATATCTTAACGCATTTACAAGAAAAAATTTTGAGAAGACTTCGAGATCAGATTTTTTTTGCGAAATTCGTCGAACAAACCGTGAGAACGTGAATCCAAATTTTAAACATTTTAATCGCTCACGTCGATATATTTAACACACATTGTACCTAATATTTTCCAATTAAAATAAAATCTTAATAATGGTATGTATAAATTAACACATAATGCAATATAATTGATAAAAAATCAATCACAATGTGAACAGAAATAAGTTTAATCGCACTGAAAATTATGCCGTCTAACGTGATACTAACACGACATTAATTAAATTACAAGCTAATCAAGCTCCGCTCTATTGAACAGATCGATGATAAAAGGAATATTTATTGCTTCATTTTGCTGGTATTTCTTTTTCGAGAGGAAAGTTACGGAGCGAGTATATTCCAATCGATAAATTAAATTCTCAAAATCGAATTTGCAGAATGAGGAGACGCGACTCCTCACACGACGAGTCGAAGCCAGACTCTCGGCTTAGGTCAGTAAACGTTCTTCGACGACCGTGACATTCTCGCCGTGAGCGATCTCCCGCGATCGATTACAAAACCGTCGATGGGCAACCTTCGTCCGGAGGGGGAGAGGGGGGGGGGAGGCTTTCGAAACGATCTACTTACCGGCGTCGATTATATACGCGATCCTAAATAGGCTCGCTGCCGCTATTAATTACCACCTCTAATTCCAATCTCTGATCCGGATCCGCGTGTTTGATAAATCACCGGGGCTCTCGGCCCCGGATCCAAACGCGGCGCGCACCGGCACCGACTCCCGCGCCACGTCGCGCCACGTGAACGCTTGACATATAAAACAATTTGCATAATTGCCTGTACAAAATCGACTTTATGGACTGGATCGGATCGAGGTGGACGCGACGCGTGTAGTATAGGCCTCTCCGGGAGTTTCGGAGAATGGAACGCGCGAATGGGTCTTCGAAATATGCGAGAAGCGTATCCCCCGAAAGATAAATCACTCTCGGTGAAGACGCGAATGATCTGAAAAATCTCGGAGACACTAAAGTCTTTTTCCTTTTAAAGAATTAACCCTGCAAAGTCAATTGATATTACACAGCGTGCAAATAAAATATACGTAATTTACGAGGTGACGTAATTTACTGACCGTACTTGATTGCATTAAGTAACGTCGATATCGGGTTCCGATCGATAGTCAGGCGAAATTCTCGCATCGCGTAATTCGAAGTCAGGACCGCGCTGAAGTCACATCAAGACTAACAACGAGCACGCCCCATGAGCATCCCCGAATAATGACCCTCTCCTTCACCGTGAGACTTGATTTCAGACGAGATTATGGACATAAAATTCCTCTGCCTGAACGGGACCGTCTTCGACCAGGAGACCAGAGTCTGCGAGAGGGTTGACGAGGTCGACTGCAGCAAGAGCGAGCGATTCTACAATCTGAATCTGGAGCTCTACGGCAATAACGCTGTGACGCTCAGGTAATTATAAGGGCGCGAGAGAATTTAACCGCGCCTTACACCTCGCTTTATATATTTAATAGCCGTATAAAATCCAGTTTTCTTTCTTCACGTTCGCCGACGGAAGGTAGCGATTTTACACGGCGCTTTAACGAACGGCAAGAGAGAATGGCCGTTGTCAAAGGGTTAATGATAATTCTGACTTTCTGGAAATTTCATTAATGACACGGCGAGTCGGTCGCTAATCTATTTTCCGGTTTTCGCACTGATGCAAATCGCTGCGAGCAGAAACTGGCTATCGAATGAAAGAAGTTGTTGCACACTCTGATTGCTTCGCCGGTCATATACAAGGTGTCGAATACGGCCGCAGTTTCCCGGCGGACTCGGACGTTCACTTTACATTTCGTAAGAACCGAAGACATACCGAACATACCTTCTCTTTGATGTAAATTTCCGCTTTTAAGATAGATATAAAAATAATGCGACAATGTCGAGAGAAATTATTGGAACCAGAAATCTGATGAATGTAAATGGAACTATTGCTTCTCTAATTTAAATAAAAATTCGATTTTTTCAGAAAATTGATTTTAATTTAAGCAAGATCTTTATATGAAAAAGAATTTTTTCCAATTTTAAATTAATTTGATTTTAAATTGATTTGATACAAGTTTACCATTAAAAATGATCAATCACTAAAACAAGCAGAAGGACACCCCGTACATAAGGTAATATCGAGTCGCCGCATTTCAGAAATTCTCGCTGGCATTTCGCGGATTGCTACATTTTTCCCGCTTCGTTTCGTTTACGCAATGTCCAAAGTAACGCTCCCAGAAATATGATCGTGTAATGTTCGCGAGGCGAAAACAAAACGACGCGGCGTGGTGCCGCTCTCGGTATCTCGGTATCTCGCATTTCCAGACACTCGTACGCTTACGGCTCGCGATGCGTGCATATTTTTGCGCACCTCGGGGTCCCAGCGTCTCGAATCGCCGTCACGTAAAAGGCACAAGACGTATATACGTTATACGTATACGTATACGTTATGTATACCCATAAATATTTCAACGGCTTTCGTCCGGTCGGTATCCCAAGAATGCCGGCGTCCTCTCCTCCACCCCGCCTCCCACGACCACGGCCGTGGGGTGTGTATGCAGACAAAAATTATAACGACTAACTGTCACGACGAGCAAAATTTATACGCCGTTCGACGTGGCGGCTAAGTCATCTCCTCTCTCGGCGATTTCTATTTTCGGCCGACAGTAAATCTCGTTCCCGTGCCGCTCATTTTACCCTCGGGGGGAGGGGGGGAGGGAGGAGGACAACACCCCGATCTCTCCTTGCTCGTCTTGCACCTTATGCGTTATTATCCTCCGTCAGCGTTGTCCGTTGACGATTAACGGTCGTTACCTCGAAGCGGTTATCTCGCGAGCCGCTCTGCGCTCGGGAATGCACCGCCGCGACACTCGAGCATCCGCTAACGACGACGATTTCCTTCCCAGGAATTTATAACGCGACGCGACACGCGGCCACGGTGAGCAGATAAAGATACTCGCTCGCCCGTATCTGCGGACAGGCATCGAGATTGCAGCCTATAAATCACCTGGCAGTGATACATGCCTCATGTAATGTAATACCTAGTATAATATCTAGTTTCTTCAAACCCATACAAAAGCGCTACCGAGAGCAGTCACGCGTCTGCGAGACAATGTCGCAACTCTTCGCGATCGACATATGTATATGCAGTATATCGCTTTTAACACCGCACGCTTCGTTTCCCCCGTTTACCCGCAGCTTGCACGAGAACGGCGAGGACGAGGACGACCTGACGATTGATTCGGTGGAGGATCATCAGCTGCGAACCACCTCGGCGCGGCCCAGCACGACCAGCACGACCAGCACGACCACGTCCCGGCCCAGCAAACCGTCCACCACGGCCGCCAGCGGCGCCTTCCAGCATCCGGCCGGCTATCCGCAGCACTATCAACCGCAGCCGCCGTTCCCGCAGGTGCACACGAGCCAGTCCAAGTCGCTGTACGACGACAAGAACGGCGGCTACCATCATCAGTACATCTTCCACAACGGCGGCGAGCGCGCCAGCAATCAGGCCACGTCCTACCAATTGTTCAGCAATCAGGGCGGCGTGAGCTCGACGACCGTGCCGCCGGCGCCACCGCCGCCGCCGCCGCCGCAGATCCACCAGATCCGGTACAGCTCGACGGTGGGTCCGCCACCGCAGATCATTCACAGCGAGCCGTCTACCGTGACGCCGTTGTTCCACGCGACGTCCTCCACGATACAGACGCTGCTCAACAGCAACGTGAACAACCCGGCGGCCTTGATCAACCCCATCTTTCACAATCACGGGATCGCGAGCACGACCGAGTTTACCGTCCACAGCAACAATCCGCGCGAGACCACCGACTACCGCGACGACGGCGATCAGGAGCAAGATATAAGGACATTGGAGGCCATACAGTCGGCGAACAAGGGCAAGGTAGGCAAAAAGTATTTTAATCATATCTAAAATTTTCTAATTTTCGCTAAAAAGTACTCGATAGCCATGCAGTCTCCGGTTTAAATTCAAGTCTACTTTGTTATTCAAATTTCTCTTACGTTTCTTTATTTCTTAGATTTCTAAGCTGACGATATCTCCGGTGCCGAGCAAGCAAGAATCGTCTCGAATAATACAGACGAAAACAAGTCAAACGTCGCAGCAGCAACAGCAGAGGATATCCGGCAACTTCCTGCCGACGCCAGCCACCATCGAGACAACCGTCAGATCGTTCTATCCGACGCCGAGGCCTTCGTCGAAGCCCCCGTCGCAGTCGGTCACTCACCAGGTTACCCAGCACATTCACGTGCCGGACGTGACGCGGCTCAAGCCTCATCAGATCACTATAAATCTACCGCCACCGGATATCCAGAGAATCGTGCAGAATCCGTCGCCTCTACTGCCCTCGCAGTCCCGGGTGATCGTCACGGCGAAGGCGAGCGTGAGCGATGAGTCCGGCAGACCCCTAAACACCACGCAACTGGTGACGTTGCCGTTGCCGACTATACCGGCCAGCTACGACGACTACAAGGAGGGCGACGAGTCGTTCGATCCCTTTTACCGCGACGTCCCGAAAATTCGCAAGAATCGCCAGAACGCGATGGAAAAAATACGAATTATGCGCGGAAAACGATCGGTCGAGCAACCATTTCATTTCGTTTACGGAGTAGATAGTCGTCAGGATAGGGATTTCAAGGTGATCCAGAAGAACGAACCGTGTCAGAATGAAGATGATGCGACGCATAAAGAAAGCGCGCGTGCCCAGATCAGCATCGAAGATTTCCGAGCTATCAAAGAGAGTCTGATAAAATTTAGGGACATCTTATTTAGCGATGAAGTGAATTCCTCTGGCAAAGATTTTTCTGATGACGGAGAAAATAAAAATAATACCGAACGCGTCGAGATAAGTAGCGAAACTTTCGATACGCCTGTAAAGCAGACGAAAGATAATGCGATAAGAAAAGTAGATTATCTAGAAGACTTGAAAACAGAAGCCTCAAAACACTTGAGTCTAAATAAGAATAAAGATGAAGAAGAGGAGGATGAGAAAACGAGTCACGGATATTCGTCTCCAAATGTCAAAATTAATGCCGAAAAATCGCTTGATAAGAGAATGCACGTTAAGAAAACACCGGAATTGGAAATTGAATTTTACACCGAATCTACGACTGCTCGTCCTCGGAAGAGCGAATCCCGGGGAGACGTTATAGACGTAATAATACTCGATTCCGACAATGACTCCAAAGTGAAAGCCACGTCCGCGAAGACTGACGCGCCTATCGAGATTATCATCGAGGAGGAAACGAAATCCGGCACGCACGACGCACCGAAGACTGACGAGAAAGTTGCGCACAAAGGACAAGTCGCGGGCTACCTGATACAGGATGAATCGGGGAAGCGGTCGAACTCCGTCGCCGGCGAGAGAGAACAAGTGACAGCTCCGCGCGAGACGATCAAACGGAAGGGTGGTAAGGATAGCGGAGAACGAAAGCCTGGCACGAGAAGGAAGGTTTCTCGACCGAGGTCGTCGAGAAAACGCATATCCTCGAGGATAAGGCAGCAAAGGACGGGAAACGTCGAAGTGACGGAGGCAATTCGACAAAAAGAAGAAATGGAAAGAACGACTACTACTACTACTACCACTACGACTAGTACTACGACTGTTGCTACCACTACTGTTGATACTACTACTATTACTTCTACTTCTACTGTTGCTCCCACTACTACCGTGACCCCATCCGTCGCAGCTTTCGAGACGAAAGTTGCGGAGCAAATTGACAGTAATATTTTCGGGGAGTCTGAGTCGCAAACTTTTAAAGAAGTTGACACGAGGGCAATCGGGCAACGCGGCGCGACGTACTCGAAGAGCTTGCAGGACGGCAAGAGCCACGATGCCAGCAGGAGTAAGGACACGGAGCGATCGTTCGATCGTCAAATTGTGGAGGATCATACGAAGAGTTCGGGGCTGAGCGCTGATAAAGTAGAGGAAGGGGAACAGGAAACGGAATCGACGGATTATACGCAGAGCACCGGCGCGGAAGATACGACCTTAACCGAGAGTCCGCCTAGTGTAAAAGAAACGAGATCGACAGACGTTACGCACGTCTCTGAAGAAAAGAAATCTTCCAACAACGAAGAATTCTCTTCCCAGGAATACGAAATTCCGGACGACGATGAAGCTAACGCGAATACGAATGAAGAAGAAACCGAAGAGAGTTTGGAAGACGATTCTAGCAAGACTTCTTCCGACGAAGTTACGACTTCCCTTGAAGGCAACTCGAGGCAAGAGGAGCCCAATGGCGAAAACGCAAGCGAGAGATCGAGCACTGATATTTCGGACGAGGAGCAGAGTTCAACCGCGAATTACAGCGACGAAATAAATTCCGAGGAATTAAACGATTATCAGGATATAACGGAATCGTCCGCGGAGAGCACGCGCAGCATCCAAGAGGATTACAGGGAGTATCCGGAAAGTACCGAGATTCCCACGACGGATTACACGAATTCCGAAGAATACAACGATTCTCAGGAGGAGGTCACGGGATCGACCGAGGAGGTCGACAGCAGTACCGAGGGTATTCTGAAATTCACGAACGAACTACCGGTATCGGACGGCAAAGCGGACGCGGAGACAACGGAAGAGACGTCGGCGTTATCTGACGAAAGCGACACGCACGATTACATCGATGACAATTACGAACCGGAGAATTACAAGGAGACAGAAATTACGACGAAATCGAACGAATCCGAGGAGGACAAGGATGAAGAGAAGAACGACGAGAAGAAGAAAGATACGTCGGTGAAAGATTCTCATGCAAAGAATATAGAGCGGATCGATGATAGCGCCGAAGTGGAAACGCAGACGGAGTACGTGGATGTCACGGAGGATATGAAGGGTCTCCAGGAAATCGCAAGTTTAACCACGACTTCGTCGACCACAACGGCAGCGTTAACCACGACGACGTCGACTACTACGGCGTCGACCACGACAGCGCCGATCACGACAGCGGCGTTGAGTACAACGGCGTCGACTACGGCGGCGTTGATTACGGCGGCGTCGTCCACGTCGGCGTCGACCACAACGGAGTCAATCACAACAACGGCACCGAGCACAACGACCACGATCACCACACCTCGACCGAAGATCACCCGTCGACCGACGATTACCACTCCTCGCCCCACGCCGCCGAAAATCTTTAAGCCTACCGGTAACAAAAGGATTTATGCTTACATGCCGCCTACGACGACTCCGAATCCGGTCGTGATCAAGCCGAGACTGGGCCTGTACAATCCAAAGCCGGCGAAACCGCCTAGATCTTATAACGAATTGGCGGCGAAACCGATGATCAGAAAACTCGTTCTATCACGAAAACCACCTACCACCACTGCAGCTACTACTACTGTTATTACTATTACCGATAATTTAAATACGGAAAATCCGGAAATTACGACGGAACCTATGACGGTGACAACGGCGACGGCGGCAACGACGACAGCAACAACAGCAGCAACGACGATGGCAGCAACGACGATCACGGTAGCAACAACGACGACGGCAGCAACGACGACGGCAGCAACGACGACGGCAGCAACGACGACGGCAGCAACGATGACGGCAGCAACGACGACGATGACAGCACCGACGACCACGACGACAGCATCGACGACCACGACGACGGCACCGACGACGACGACGACGGCACCGACGACAATGATGACGACAACGGTGGCAGCGACGACGGTGACAGCGGACTCCGGTAGGAGCGAAGAGAACGGCCTCGAGAGCAAACTGGAGGCGAATGAACATATATCCGATTCTTCCGCGAAGAACGATCAAACATACAAGGAGGATCAACTTCCGAGTCCGTCTGAGCAGAATAATACTCCAGTCAATTCTTCGAGGGATCCGGAAACTACTATCACGAAAATCGAGGCTTTCACTCCTTACCCTCTGTCTAGATCGTCCACCCTCGCGGTCCACCCTTCTGGCGAGCGGACGACGAAGAAGGTGGAAGGCGACGTTGAGTCGCAGGAAACGACGGAGGACATTGATATTCCCGTGACGACCGTCCCGCCGAGGACATCGCCGTCCGAAAGGCCCGAGTACGTTGAGATCACGCCGAGTACTGAGAAGTACCTCGAAAAAGCGAAGACCACCACAACAGCTTCCACTTTCAAAGCCTATCAGCAGGCGACCTCCTCTCCGGTCTCTTCGGTTCCTCCGATTCCCGAACGCGCGACGTCGGTCTCAATCTTGACGACCGTCTTGCCCAGGGCGGAGGACGCCGATGTCGATTCCGATGCGTCGATGGAGATCGCGTCGATGGAGGTCCTCAGATCAAGCGGCCGGAAACCCGCGAAGCCGCGGAAGCACCCGAGCTTTAATTGCCTGGAGAGGGAGATGTATCGCTTCTACGGCGACATCAGGGACTGTCGGTTGTTCCACTATTGCTCGCCCGGTTTCACCTCGCGGCAGGTGCTGGACTTCCGGTTCGTGTGCGAGGAGGGCACGGCGTTCGACGAGGTGACGCAGAGCTGCCGTCACGACGTGCGCAACCGGAAGTGCCGGAACCGCTCCTGATGAGAGCGTTTTCCCGCCGCCCCACCGCCGACGGAGAAAGAGGGGACGCTCCGCCGTTTCTCGTCTCCTCCGAATCCCGTGTTTCGCCTCGATTCCGTTGATTTTGGTAATTCGTGAATCCTCTAGGACTCCTTAGCGTATTTATATTTTCTTCCTTTCTTCTTATTATTTTTTTTTTAACACGCAATACGTAAGAATACCCCGAAGAAGAGGGCTCTCCCTCCTTCTCCTAAGCCCATTGCCATAGCGCGCCTCGCGCTGGATTCACACTTATTAAAGTTAATGCGTTCCGCTCGACTCGCGATCGTCGATCGGATCAGAGAAGGAAGCGAGGAGGCACGTCGTCGGGCGCGGGTCTCGTGCACCTGAGGAAAAAAAATAAAGAAGTCGCACTTATCGTTAGCGTTAAGTAAGAGAGCGAAGAAGTCGGTTCCTACGTTGTCCTCGAGATGTGTTTTGGCGCGAGAGACATTAAGCGGAAGATAGTCGCGCGATTGTGTGTGTGTGTGAAGCGATTTCATATCGCAATCATCCCGTCACGCGAATAATTCGGATGCGCGAATTTTTGAACGTTGCCGAATATTGCCGAAGAAACTACGCCCTACGGTTCACCCGTGCTCTTGGCATCTTGCTCGTGCGCAGCGCGTATAAATGAATTTTATAGCCGCCTTGTTGGCCGAATAAATAATATAGACTTTTATCGAGATAAAGTCGAATATATATTTTTGATAAAATACTTGCAAGATTGTGCATTGCACCACACAAATCAGTGTGTGCGGTAAAATATTTTCCTAACTTATCTAAAAATATTTTCAATCTTCCTAGAATTTCGCATAAAACTTTTGATATAAAGCATTTTTCGAAACTATGCCTTTTATACATTGTTAAATAATGTTAATTGTCGTGTATATATTGCAGGGGTATGTCGAACTGAATGCCGCGGGCACAAAATGATCGATATCGTTTAATGCACTCGTCGAATTAATTCGTCACGGCGTCAAAAGTGCAATCAGATGAAACATCATTGCTCAAACGTCTAGGTACGAAGGTAGCTTGATAAAACGATTAGATAGATTATCTCGAAGTAACGGACGTGCAAGACGTGTAATTGATTTAACGGGCGCGTTACAGTGACACAGTCTGACATGTGAGAAAGCCGAGGGGATGCGAGATCCCGCGGTTTAAACACACACACAGTTTGTATAATTCGTTTCAATATATTCAATTACACGCATTCTGCTGTCAGGCGCGACCGCGGCACGCCCGTAACGTAATGCAAGTCGAACACGATTGGCGTTACCTTTCGTAAAAAAAAATGCTCTTAATTTCCTACTACTAATCAGCGCGCTTTAATCGCGAGCGGAAACGAGTGCGCCTTTTAAGTCAGCCGTAGACGAAGTGTAGATGTACGTATATTTTTGCGAACACTTATATTCCGGAACATCTCTCTAGCGATTTAGTTTAGATAGAATCTATAGAAAATTCGTACGTGCCGCCAGATGAGCACGTAACTCGCGTTAACAATTACCGCGTATGTATATACGTTGCGCGTATACGTTTTCAACGACGTACATACACACGCATGTCCAAATTTGTATCTATTATATATTTTTTAAGCAACTGTACCATGTCAATAATAATTGTATATTCTGTACGCACACACGTGACATTTACTCTGGCTTTGAAAAATACCTTGCGCTATCACTTTACGAGTAGATTTAATTAATTCAAGTGTGATTTAAGATTAACGTAAATTATATTATATACTCTTTTCACAAATTGTTTTCATCGAGTATTAGTTTTACTAAAAATACAATTTTATTTAAAAACAAATTTCTATAAATAATTAAAAAAAAACAATTTTAATTAACCAAAGTAGAAGCTCTAAGGATTTTTCTTTTCCAATATTCATTTTTTTTTCTTGAGAAGAGAAACATCAACCTATCTTTGTGACACGCTATCTTCAGTTGCTAAGTGCGTTTTGAAACGGTATTATTTGACGTTGAGAAGAATTGAAGTTGAGAAGTAAGCGTTAATTTACCTGCAGTCGTTAAATGCTTTGTTAAAGCTCCCAATTGTACTGGCTTTGAAATATCTCGGAAACAAGCATTCACCGTTAAGAAAACCTTTAATAAAATCGTTAACACATTTTAGTTCGCTATTGGATAAAGTTTACTCCAGTAAACTGTCAATTACAGAATTCAATGTTGCAAAACTATGACAGTGTATAATCTCGAACTTTGATTGCAAAAACAACCGTCTGCAAAGGGTATTTACTGGGAGATGGATATTTATTTTTATATTTTTATTTATTAAAAGTCTTCTACAGTTCTATATTAAATATGTATTCTTAAGGCGACTTGTAAGTAATAGTATATACATTATTTATAGCATCAGCGCACACATATGGCAATTGAATTTTTATTTCATCAATCAACACAACGCATTTTTAGATCATTATACGGATTACTATTTGCATCACACAATTCTGTCGTGTCGAAAATATATCAAAGTTTATTGCAATTCTTGATCGTTATTTTTTTCGGAATATTGCGTCGTTATTTTTTCCATTCTTCAATGCTGTCGGAATTTAAAAAAGCCTAGCCTGCTGGTAAGATGGAGTGGTTCTCGCTATCGCTTCGTGTTCGCTAAAAAAAAAGCATTTAAAATTAAATTAAATATACGTATATTTTCTATTTAATCAAGTGACGTCGAGAGAAAGATAAAAATTTCAGAGCATATGTGACAATAAATTAACTTATTATTTAATTTAAAATAAAGATACTTTAGATTTTTCATAAATTATTTTTAATTTTAATGTTTTTTAGGAATATTTAAAAAACATGTATACATACAAATTTAAAAATATTAAATAAATATTAAATACAAGCAAAAGAAAAAGTACATCTTATGTAAAGGACGTTTTTAAATATCACTCACCAGCCGGTGACATTTTCCGCAGCGTCGCAGGCGTCGATAAGCTCGTTGAAGGCATTTCCAATGCCGCAATTTTGCAGCCTTGGACGACCGTTCACGCAGATGTAAAAATGATGGCAATCGGCGGGGCTGCGATAAAACTTAATCCCGGAGTCCAAGAAGAAACCGCTCTTCACCTCCGGGCAGCGGAAGCCGAGGAAAGTCTCGGCGTCGCAGTCCGGCACTTGATCCGGCCAGTCGCACCGATAGCTCTGCGGATTGAAGGCCAGACCCTCCGGACAGTCGAATACGTAACCCCTGCCGTCCACGCAGTTCATGAACTGGCCGCAGTTCCGTTGATCGCCGATCTTGAAGTAGCCGTACTGATGAGGACAATCGTTGCTCGGGTTTGCCGGCTCTGAAAGAAATTTAACGACAACGTTTCGTCATTCAATCGCGCTTTGATTCACCAGCTTGATTCGCCAGAAATTTTTTTTCGATGGATCTCCAACAATTTTAGATAGACAAAACGCGAGATGGCTCGAATTATATAATTTCTCTCATTAAAATCTTAGATGATAGAAGATTTTCTATAATAAAAATTTAATAACAATTAAGGGACTCACGCAAATTCGGCCTGCCTGTGCAGTCTATGTCGATCGGATATCCGCAGGGATAGTTGAAGCGCGCCTCAGGGTTAAAAAACAGACCTTCGGGACACAGCTTCTCCTCGGGGATTCCATCGATGCACTCGATGTAAGCATCGCACTGATTCTGCACCGGATAGCGACTGTTTCTCTCCGGACACGACGCGGACGAGCCACGTTTCGGCGAGAATTGTTGCTGATTCGAAAATCCGCGATTCAGCTGATTGTCGAACGGCTGATTCGAAAATCCGCGATTCAGCTGATTGTTGAACTGCTGATTCGAAAATGCGCGATTTTGCCGATTGTCGAACAGCTGATTTGAAAATCTGCTGTTTTGACTGAGCGCTGAAATGGGAATAAATCGTTTTAAGGAAATTTTCACTTCAAATACAGCGTGCACTTTATAATATCATGTAGACAATCGCGTTTGTTAGACATCCATACCTTTAAATTGAAGTTAAATTAAAGTACAAATAAAAATAAACTATAACAAAATAATTTAGCTTGCTAAATACTTTTAATAAAAATAACTGCGACTAAGATGTTCTCATCGAACGATCGTACGCAAGCAAGAGGCCTAGTGTTACGCACACAGAAGAAACTTTTCTCTCTTCCAAAATTCCAGCTACCAAATTCACGGAATAAAGATGATTCCAATTTAATTTAATATTGCGTGTAAAACTTGTCAAACGAGTTCGTCCAGACAGTATTAACAGGTGGTTAATGCAGCGTATAAGATTACCGCACGACGGCGAAAGTTCGGCTCGACCTCTACGAAGATGTTGCATATATTAATGTTACCTGCGCACATCGCTTGCGCAACGCGTTTGTAACCGATTTACAAACTACATCGAATTGAACCCGATCGATCCGAGGATCGCATTTTCAAGAGAAGAAGTAAAAAATTAACGAGGATTTTTTTCAAAAAATAGAAGTAATGGCGCTACAAATGAGACTAAATTGTACAAGAAATTTTCTTCGATGCTGCGTTCCTTAACGATAAAATCTATTTGGGTGAGGCCCGAAAAAGCCGGTTTGCTATCAGATTTCAGGGCGTTATAAAAGCCGAGAAACGATGACGATGGCTCGAATCTCTGCGCACGAAAACTGCGGCGGCTGTTCCCAGAGATAATTTCCCTCGAGACATTTCCGCGGGGCAGGAATTGCGCAAGGTAATGAGTGCAAACAACGAGAGAGAAAGTTTCGCTGATTACAAACTCGATTATCTGTCGTTAGGCCGACGAGGACGAGCGTTTTAATCCCGCCTATCGAAGTCCTTCTGTCCGAAGGTCGAAAGTGAGTTTCTCTGGTTAAGAGACACTGGAACGCGCATCATACATTAAATCCAGGTATCCCCGCAAGAAAAACAAGATAAAACAAAAACGTTTGTTTCCTTTTTTTTAAATTATAACGTAAAACTCGATTACAATCTTATTAATGTAGCGGCCGTTGTAAGTCTAACTACAACAGCGGAGGATTAATATTCACGCGTGTCTAAGTTTTAAGCTTAAAAATTCATTTTCCCAGCAGCGGGCGAGCGCATCGCATACAAATTACCGATGCGCTCGTGACTGTGCATACGTATAGTAATATGTGACAGTAAACTGTGCTATTCAGGCCGCGTGGCATTTATAAAATTAGATGTACACAAATGTCCTAAGCGTCCTGGAATTTAGCCAACCTTGTTAAGCTATCCGCGAATTACGTATCGTAATTACTTGCGTAATGTTACATAATGTTACATAATACACCTTGGAAATGTGTACTCCGTTCGTATTGGCGATAATTTCTGAGATGCCAAATCGATTCGTATCAGAAATTCAATCGGAAATTCAAATCAGTTTAATAAATAATGAATGATAAGTCAAATCGATCATTAAAAAATTAAATGTTTCAACGTTTAATTATTAAAAATCATCTTTAATTATAAAATCAATACGAAAAAAAAGAGAAGAAGAAACAGAAGGATTTATCCAACATTCGTGTCGCACACAGAAGATTGTATCGAGAGAGGACTCTTTTATTGTGCACACAGAGAATCTGAGACACTTGCGCCGTTCGAGAAATCACATCACTGTTTCTAGGCATGGCCCTGAAAACGATTACAATCCTTGTCTGTCCGTTTGCACTTTGCGGTCGGCGAACGGACGACGGTATTTCACTTTCTTGAGTGCGCAAAAGAACACCGCCGGGGTTAAACTCTTACTCACACATAGTCGCAGCGAGGACGCCGCAGGCGATTAGCAGACGGACGATCGGTCTCGAGGCCATCTCGGGCTCGTCGTCGCTGGAAGTCCACGTTCTTTCTGGCCCGATCCCGAGAGGAAGACTACGACGCGCCGCCGTCGCCCGGCGTGCTTTTATCATCTTCGCGCGCGGATGAGAGCGGGAGAAGATGTAGCCGCGCGTCTTCCCTCGCCGGCTGGAAATCGTTCCGTCGCGCGTTCTTCTTCTCAAAAGTAAAAGGATGGATCGCGACGTCCGTCGTGTCGCCGAAAAGCCGACACGTCGCGGTCGCTCCGCTCCGTGGATCGAACAATTTATTCATCCCGCGTCATCCGCGTCTCAACTTAACGTGCAGCACTTGGAATTAGAAAACGATCGATCGCAGCCCGTAAATGCGTAGATCCGCAGTTTAAAATTAATTGCGTCATACCTGATTTGATTCAAATTGAATTAAATTCTGATAATTAATAATAAATTAATATATAAATTGGAATTTATTTTTCAGGAGAATATAATTGATGTATAGATATGCAAGAATTGTTTTATGCGATTTCCTAAATACTATCATTTCTCCGTTTTTAGCAATAAGTTTAACAACCGAGATTGTATCCGTTTAACAATATCTTGGAATTGGAGACGCGCTAGCTTGGGTTTGAATGTCAGAATAAAGGATAAATGTCATCCGCACTAGCCTTGTCCGTCTCCTCGAAACGAGGATGGCAATTGCCGAGAAGTCGAGTCTCTCTCTTATATCCAATAAAGAGCGACGCGATAACACGCGTTGCATTTAAACACTCGTTTATGCGCATTATACTACGCTTTTGTGCATAATTCATACGCAGTAATAATTGCGCAGATAGGTGCGTAAATATAATTTACATGAAGAATTAACGTGTTTAGCGTGTCATTACAATTCAATGAGGCCACAAACATGAATATATAATTCGTACCTAATATGGCACTTTTGTCCGAGGTATTTTTTTATGCAAAGAAAATGTGAGCGAGATTTTAACAGAATCGAATTCTAATCTACATAATACAACTCGGTCAATATTATTATTATTATTATTAATTATAATAATCAGAAATATATTTTTTTTGTACGCGTTTTACTCCTTTTTATGAATTTTTGTTTCTGAAGGAAAATCAAATAAAATTTATATTTTTGTTGTGAAAGGATATAATGAAATTTTTTCCAAATGTTCTCTCGATTTCTTTTTTGTTTCCCGCTTGGAGCCACGAAAAGAGACGAAAAACACGGATGTTTGCGTGCCGCAGCAGAGGAGCATCTCGCTCCGGGAATGGAGCCTTGACATTTTCCTCGTACCGACAAGAACAAGTCGCCTCAAATGTGGAAGGTGGACGTCTAGCGGTGGTCTTTCACCTCATGCGACGCGCGCGGCCAACATCTGATTACATCACGTCAAAATACTGGCGGCAATTCCCCGAATATCTCGCGTGTCATTGCGCGATAATTCCGCACGGTGCAACATGTAACAACGCATTAGATTCGATGAGTCAGGAATTTCCACGGCGGACGGAATTTTACGCGCACGATTTTTGATTTATGATTGGAATTCCTACGAACGTTTCGCAGGAGGTCGGTCAACAAAGAAGATCGATCGACGTTCGATTGTTGAAAGAGCTCGGCGTTGCGTCCATTTTAGACGGTATATATGATTCAGATTTCGAATCGTTATAATAATTATGTTTTTTCAATTTTATGCGTCCTGCAATATGAAAGACAAATTGAAGAATTAGAGCATATAAAAAGTTGTAAATAAAATAAGATAAAATAGAACAAAAAGCTTGTAAATAAACCGCGTCAGATTTTAAAACAAAAATCTGACGCGAATTATAGATGTTAGTTAAATTTATTACAAATGATATATATTTAATTTAAAATGAGTTTTAGAAACGTTGTCTGTCTAATGACGGTCGGTAACTACTGAAAGCGCCGCGCGGAATGTCTGACAACGAGCGGCCGCTACTACTTCGCCTCGTCTATTGGCTGTTACGTATGTACTTCTTTTTATTTGGGTTGATTTAGTGGATCAAATAGATATTGGAATGCTTACGTTGTATTCGAAGATTGTAATATTAAATCTAAATTTCTGAATATAGAATATTTCTCTATTCATGCATTTTACGTTAAAACTGTATAAGAATATATAGATCAAACTTTCCACACGATCCTTTTAAAATATTGCGTAACGACTCTTTCGCAATTTTTCATACAAGTGCCACGAGATTAAAAATAGTTTGTTTTCCTTAGTGTAATTTATCGTGCAGATTGAGACTACCTGTCGCTCGCCGCTCCGTTGTTGATCGAAGTATTTGTTTTTATCGCGCCTACATCTTGCGTTTATCCCACGTTAACCCTTATTTCCCTTTTTTTATTTCTAATTTTATATTCATTAATGCTGCAGTTATATATATTTACTACCGCATGCGGGGAAAAGGAAATACACGTGGAAACATTTAAATAATATATCACGCGATAAATTCACGACAAAAAACTTCTAAGAAAAGAAAAAAAACGGAGAGGATAAAAATTATGTAAACCTGCTCGATTCAGATGGAACAATGATTTATATCGACGACGAGGCACGTTGAATCATTGTATTTTACACACGATCACGTCTGGGAAATAATGAATGACATCGTACCGCCCTCTTTAGCTTTTGAATAATCACTTTTATTTTTGATCCTTATCAATATTAAACAACGTATATAGTTACGTAAGGGTATATATATTACATGGAAAATTCTGTCCTTCTCGTGCGCATATATCTTCCCGAGATACCTCGAGTGCCCACCACCCGACCGTCCCGAGAGAAAAAAAAAAGTATATCGTCACGCACATGCATCATTCACTCTCATTCTTTCTCTCCCTCTCTCGCTTTCTCTCTTTCTCTCACGTTTCTTTCTTTCTCTCTCACATTCTTCCTTTTATCCTCTTTCCCTCTCTCTCTCTCTCTTTCTGTCTCTTTCTTTTCTTCTTCCTCTCTGTTTCTATTAAGAACAAGACAGATTATTTTTTTTTATGTCTGGTTCTTTCCCGGCAAACGAGAAAAATTACGTTCTCGCGGAATTTCCAACGTTGAAGGACGCTTTTGCAACTTCCATTTTTTCAGACGACGCACGTTAGTCGCCACGCCACGCCGGTGCGACTTCCTCTTCCCCGGGAACTCGTAATCTCGCATCTTCCCGGGTCGTTCGCGCGTCCCATCCACGCGAGTTGCGGATCAATACGCCCCGCAGGAACGATGCACTCGTGCAAATCCGATGTGGCGTCGTGCGTGTTAAGGGCGACGCGCGGAATTGTGCGAGGCGCGCGCGCGTTCTGCATATCACGCGCCGTCTCGCGAAATTGCTTACGTAGGAGATTGAAACCGCTACGAATTAATTTAATATTAATAACGCCCGCTCTTCTCGCCCGTAATGTCGCTCTCGTAATGTCGCTCGCCGTTATACATTCGCGTTTCGGGGATATTAACAATGCGGAGCGCGTCAGATGCAGCCTCCAAATTCCATCGACACCGTCGTAACCGCAATCGCTGCGCACACACACTAGAGACATTTGGCTGCGTACTTTTAGAATGACGAGAACGTGATACAATCTCCTTGTTATCTTCATCCGTTCGCAGAGGGGGGGTTTTTTTTCTTTAGAGAGGAGAAAATAGAAAATAAATAACTTTTGCATCGATTCGCGCACTCGTTGCAGCGTCGCATATGCTCGACACTCGTGGAACTCGTATTATTCTATTGTATTCTATTAAATCAACGTCGTTATAAGATAAATAACTCTTTGTTAGATCCCTGTCATTCTTAGTGCTTCGCTTTCACGGGGAACGTTATATCTCTTCGTTATATAGCTTTACATTCGTACGTTTTATACGAATTTTATTACGCTTGCAATTATGATCCAGGGACGAATTGCTCTTCAGTTGCTGATCGCTTACTATCCTATCGTTACATATCGCACTTCCAACGGAAAAGAAGAAGGTGGAATTATCGCGAGTATCACAAGTCGATTTCTTCACAAATCGCGTCTATAGAAGGGGAAGGAAATAATTACCTAAATTATTTATTATTGCCGCAGGTATATGCACAACGATTGTGCCACACACCATATACATTGCTTTCCTTCACATTGATGGAGATACTTGCAATCTCCGCCTCCTCAAAAAAAAAAATATATATATATTATAAATAAAATAAACAAAAACAAATGGCGATTTCGCAGCGCTTTCGCAGTTGTCACTTTCCTCGACTGAAAGTGCGATATTTCTCCGCGTCGTGCCTCCTCGCCGGGAGCTATGTAATACTTTCAACTTACAGCCGTCGAAACTCTCAAGGTATTCCGCAGCGAGTTACTGCGATTTCAAGGTACACACGTGACATCTGTGCGGGATCCGCCGGTCTTGATGCAGAACCAAATTAAACGTGCTTAAAAAAAATGACGTCCACGACAAATATCCTAATTCCTCGGACAGCCTGCGAACGTCCTCGCGGATGTTTCTCGTCGACTTTTATGTCGACTTTTAGATCGCGTTAACACTTCCGCCTTTAAAGGACAGATCAGACTTTCTTTTTTTACTAACGTCCCTCTGAACTTTAAATTTTACTTTGATCGGTTTGTGCACCTCGACCGACGTCGTCCCGCCATCTTGTGCAATAGGCCATTTCCTCCTATCTAAGAATACGAAAGACTAACTAAAAGGGCAAAGAGTAAAACGCCGCGTCCTCCTCGTCGTTCTGCTATTAGTCTCGCATTGTAGTCCTATTCTCCCCGAGATACACCGAGACACGCAATCTCGATGGATCTGCCGGCTAACAATATTATTCGTATAGGTAGCATATTTGATTTGACAGGCTGAAGAATACGAGGAAGCAATGTCGCTACGCGAAATTTTAATGTTATACCGACTTTAAAGTGCAATCGAATAGATCTGGGGAGAGGTATCGGTCGAAAGATATTACTCTCTAGTTTCCAATTTATTCGTCGCAATGAAAACGAATATTCTTGCGTTTATAACTTTCGGAATGCAACTTTTGCAAATGGTGGACCGACTTTTAATCGAGATTTACATAAGTTTAATTAGTTCATTAAAAAGGAATTAAAGGGATTACAGAATAAATTAAGAAATTGAATAAATGCGACACAGCTCCTTCGTCAGCTTCGCTCTTTCAACCGCCATGTATTTTTTTGTCCGTTTTAAGGAAGGGATCTCTAACGTCTCGTCTAACGTCTGGAGAGATGTATACAGGCACTGTTCTTTCACAGAGTAAACTCCCGTCCGTCGGGGATCGCGATAGCGCGAATCCGCGGCAGACAGAACGGATATCCAAGAGCACCGCAATTTTGCTGGCAATACGCGTCAACGTCATCGTGAGAAGGCGTGCAAATTCGCCTCGATCGCTAATTTTATTTCGAAAGCGCGTCCCTCTCTTACGACGTTGGATAAATGTTCTCAAAGTTGCTCAGCAATATTTTTCAATCCATTGTATACAAAGTATATACATAACGGCCAAAGTTTGTGCTTCGTCTTAGGAAAGTGCCGTGTAAATATGTATGTAAGTATATTGAATTATAAATCGCGTACGAGATTTATGATCCAAGTTTTCGCAGGACATTTCACGGTGACGTGGACTCACAGTGCAATTAGTCGGCTCCCTAAGATATCCGCGACATTATTACAGGGGTAGAGGATCAAGACGAGAAGAAAAGGAACGGATACAAATCGCAAAATTGCATTGCAAACGCGAAATTCGCGCCTGCGCTCCCGTCTGGTAAAATTGGACCGGAATATATTTGGCCATTTAAGAGTTGATGCAACTTTAATTTTAATTTCAGAGACGCAACTCACCCGCAATTCTTGAGTATTAAGTATTAAATATATTAGCGTTTAACTTACGTAAAAACTCACCATTTAATTAGGTCAAAATTCCACTAAAAGAGTTTAATCCGAGTTGAGTCCGGAGTTCGGTTCGATGGATTTCGAATTTTGATGAAGAACGAGGAGAAAGGATATGGAAAAAGTTTCCTTCTCTTTTCATTTCCATACAACGGACTCGGGAAACTAATTAATATCGTGACCGCGAGCGTAGATGCGAATTTACGACCGCCCTGATATGTATCACTTAAAAAATCGAACAGTCTCGTGTGTAGAACGTATTCTACAGTACGAAGAGTGCTACACGTATTCCGCGGAACGCGCGAACGTCGTACGCGCGACCGACGGCGACGCGCGACGCGGCGCGCGGCGGTGGTCGCGGCGTAGGCTGACTTTTCGCGATCACGCGACGTTTCCGCGACGTGTGTCGCGCGCCGCGAATGTGTGCAGGACTGATATGTGTGAAAGGATCACCCCGATCGATATGTTGAGAATAAAAAGCGAGAACCAAGCTCTCGACCTGCCCCTGTAGCGTGTCGAGTATCTCCCCTTTCGATCCTCGGAATCAATTTTACGCTTGGAACGCGAAACGATCGACGTTCATCGTCGTCGTTAGAGATGTACAATGTTTCGATCACAGAGAAATATATTTGTGTATATATATATATATATATGTATAATATAGATATATGTGTATGTGTGTGTGTGTGTGTGTGTATACAAGTTTTTTTTCATCCTCTTTCCTCACGAGATTAATCGGGATCCCACCGGTTTCGCCGAGAGACCCGTGCGCGATAAACTAAAGGGGGATCAGGGTGAACGATCGACTCTGAAAACGAGCTCGCCGTTGTTGGGATAAATGAGATATTATACGAGTTATACAATGCACGCGAATTTATATAATAAAAATGGAGAAATTTATGTAATAAAAATGTCACTCGCGTGTACGCGTTGAAAATGTTTTCATTTTTGTTTTTTCTAGTTGCTTTTCCTTTCTCTATAACTCTCTCTTTCTGAACGAACACTTTGCTTCTCAAGAATCTAATTACCAGTAATGCTGTTGAGACAATTTTGTCTGGAGATTAAATTTGTCGATCGCCGGCACCCTGAGTCCTCTGTAACGTCGCCTCGAAATCGTCGTTCACGTGGGAATAAGGGACGCGGAATGCTGGACGACTCGAGAGAGAGCCGCGGGACGATTTCCGCACACGGGAATGCGGACGAAATGCTAACTAACGTAAGTAGTAAAAGTGGCGGAGCAGCTTGGACGAAAGTAAGTACAGACACGAGAAGAAATATGTTTCGCGAAAGCGATCGCGGGGCCGGGCCGGTCGTCGTACCTGCCAACGTACCTTGCCCAACGTTCGAGCGAGCGACCGACGCGTCGCGACGCGTCGACGCTCGCCTGGAAGATGCACGATCGAATGTCGAATAGTATGCACGACGTCGTGTCTCCGTTACGATGAGCGCGGAACGACAGGGGGGCGGGGGTCGCAACGATACGCCGAGGATACCTGCCGTGTGTGGCTTTGGGGCGTCGCGCGAGGAGGAAAACCGATCGTGAAATAAAATAATAAAATTTATTTGCGCGTCAAAGCGCGTCCGCTCTCTGCGTGACTCCAACCGCGCGTCTCGGCCTCGCAATAAATTTCTTGCGACTCCTTTCTGGTTCGCATTTACTTGATTGTTCCGCAATGCGCAATCGATAAGTATTTCGCGTTATGACTTCCGCGTTTTATCGCGGTCGCGTGTCGCGCGCCTCTCTGTGCTACTCGGGATATTTCGCGGATTACGCTTACGCGACGGTGGTCGATCATCGCGATTTGATCCCTCGGAATTAATAATCGCCGAACGACAGACGTCGGTGGACGATGGATGTTAACAGAGGAAGGGAACAGCCAAGAGACTCTAAAGCGCGAGGATCACCACGGTGCACAACAAACACGTATCCCCGGCTGTCTTATGCCATCTCGACCCCGGGATAATTGAAGCTCCACTCGTGGCGTGAATAAGTAATCACGGCGACGCTCGGGCAAACGCATGCACTCGCTCGTATCGGAGACACGCGGTCGCGCATTCCCCCGACCGTAATTACTCGGGAGTATCGAGGGCTATCCTCGATTCATCGCGCGGAACACACTAGCGGACAGAGAAGCACAACGGACTTGTGCACGTACGTACGGAGAAACGGTTTGTCTCGAAACACCGAAGATATGTACACGAAAACGAAATCTTTGTATCTCGCGTCGTCTCCCGTCTATCCTCCGATGTCTTCGCGATCCCGCAAGAAAAATTGGACGAATTGTAAAGTCGATCGAGAGGAGATTTTCATTGAAACGAAATCGTCTTAGCTTTTCTCTCTCTCTCTCTCTCTCTCTGTGGTTCTCCCTTCTGTCTTTTTTAAAAATCCCAATTATGTATCTCGACTCCGAACGAGAAATTGCTTTCCTGATTCTTGAACTAAACAAAGTCGGGGGAGTAGTATGTCAATCAACGGGAACAAGATCACAAGTTTTCGCGATTTTGGAAAGTTCAATCCCCACCCCGATTCTTTTCGATGTGTCTAATCTTCTTGCAGCGAGCTCAAATAATCGTACTCGTCCTCAATCCTTTGTCCTCAATACGTCATTGGGAGGCGACGCGCGCTTAAATACTAGATAATTTATACAAATTGCGTGTAAATTAATAATCAAAGGATTTACTCGAGGTAAGACGTATGTAAGTATTGTAGTAAGCTTAGATATACGATTACAATATGTTAGACTAGACTTCTTTTTTTTTCTTCTTTTTGGGAAAGACTAAAGTTAGGCAAAAGATGACGTTTTTCTTTGTTTTTTTTCTTTTTTCTTCATTAAAGTTCACTTCTACGGATTCTCTCTCTCTCTCTTTCTCTCTAACATATTCTTTTCTTCATTATTCATTATTCTCTCAGGCACGCCTTGCTCTTTCTCTTACGTCTCGCTTTTTTCTTTCTCTCTCTCTCTCTCTCATTTTCACTCGTACTTTTCATTCGTTCTCTCACTCCGACACACCTCATTCTCATCTCGCACTCGCTTCCATTCGCGGACTAGCGATAAATTTGAACTTATATTAGCAGTTAAAATGCTCTCTTGGAAAACACAAGTTTCGCCTTATACTAATAATGGTAATGGTCTCTTCATCTTTCTCTCTGCGTATTCTCCCCCCCCCTTCCCGCCATCCTCGCCCCAGCTATTACTTTTTCGACCCGTTGTTCCGACCCGTTTCCATCCCCCTTTTCGCCCGCGACTTCGTCAACGACGGTACTATACAACTAGGATAATAAATATTGCCGCAAAATTATTTGCTACATTCGTCCCAAATAGTCAACAAGTCCGACTGCCCCGGAGCATCGCGGTTTTTGGTCTCCCCGTTTACGTCACACCGACCGAGTCTCTCTCCCTCCGACGATCTCTATCGCGCTCACTTTATAAAGAAAGGTGTAACTTTAAACGCATCGACGCCATCTTCTAAGGCGACCAACTAGTTACTCTTATTTCTTATAGTCACCTTATAACTGTGCCAACGAGCGTTCGCGCAAACTCTCGTAATATCAAAACTTAGAAGCATGAGAAATATAAAGGAATAATAAACTTACCTCTAAAGAAAGGAGCGTCAACGGATGCAGATTTCAAAAACAAAAAAAAAAGATATCAGCACTGATTCTGATGCAAATTTCTCAAGTAAAATTACAAGAGAGTCTGAAAGAAATCTGAAGGATTAGCGATTAAGTTCAACTGTAATTTCACTTATTTCCTGTTCTTTTATACGAACTTAATTTCAGACGATCTGACGGGAGATCTATCAAGTGTTTTCTAAAATCATCTTTTGGAGCGCGTTGAACTCTCGCGGATAATCGTCGATAGCTCGTCGCGTGCTACGAGAACTTCGCGCGACCCCCCTCCCCCTCCCCCCGTCTTCCCAAGTTCGAGCTCAAAACCGCCGCGATCTCCGAGTAGTCTGATTTCACCGGTAATCATCCGATGCCAATCGCACGCGCGCGCGCAAACGTTGATGCCAGTTGTGTGTGTAAGTAGTAATAATATCTCTCTTCCCCTTTCTCCATTCGTGTGTTTGAGTATACATTAATATCCGTTCTCGGTACCGCGCGCGGGTGCCCCTCAATCGTCCCAGGTGGGGAAGCTATCCTGATCGATGAACAGGTTCCTGCCCGTCGTCGTTGACGCGGTTTGGTCGATGCGGCGGCCGGTCCCCGCCTGCCGCCCCGTTTGCCTCTGGCCGCCGATGCCGATGTGCTGCTGGTTCGGCGTGCCGCCGAAATTCGTGCTGCCGAACACCGGCTGGCCGAACGCGTCCAGCTGCTGGCTCTCGTAGATGCTGTGGTCCGGCGAGTACTGCTTCTGCTGCTGCCGATGGTGATCGGTCACGGTCAGCTCGATGTTGCCGGCCGTGCCGCCGACGACGATATCGTCGACGTTCTCCGACGCGTTCGCCTCCTCCAGGCTACTGTTCTTGATACCGTACTGAAAGTACATGATGAAACCTGACGGCAGATACAAGGAGCAATGTTCAATTCGACTGATCGACTGAGATTCGCAGGAAGAAAAGTAAAAATGTTATCGTTTTTTCATAAAGACTCGGACAGAATCGGATGAAGGAAATAGATATAATCTAAGCGAGATCGCCTTTTTTGCTCACAAATATCTCTGTGTATAGTTTGTATAATAAAATTTAATATAATAATAATAATATTTAATGTGCATGTAAGTTTGTACCGAGAATCATCCAGACCGTGAATCTGACCAGAGTGAGGATGCTGAGCTTGAAAATGAGATAAATGTTGACGGTAACGGCGATCGCGGGGACAAAGGGTAAGCCCGGCGTCATGAACATTACGCTGCTCCTGAAACAAAAAGGGAAATGTCGGGAATTAGAGCTTAGATCATTAAGACCATTTCACGATCGGGTACGCTTCGCAGTTGGCGAGTTACGCGAGATTGCGGATTACGATCGGATTATCCTACCTATTTTGCGGCTTTCTACTGATGACGAGAAGTATACCGATTATGGCGAAGAGAAATAAGAATAGTAATATCGTTGTAAATGTTCCCATGTTACCTGAAAGAAGAGAAGAGCGATGAAATATATCGATCAAGATTTGTTTACAGCGACTCGTGAAATTAATCGGGTAATTGAAAAATTTTTTTTTAAATTATCTTGATACTCATTACATTTCACAAATCAATCCTTTTAATATTACGAGCTGAACATTTATTTACACTTTTCTTTCCTCTTATTATATCAAAATATTTTATGGAACATTTGATCAATTTCACAAATAGCTGTATGCGTTAATGTATTAATAGCGGCGTAAATTCCTCACCCATCCCACAGACGATAATTATGTCAAAAATAAGGATCAAGAGATATAAGATCCCAACGAGCTTCATGACGTAACGTCCTGACGCCTCTGTAGCAGGACCTCTGTCCACCCACGGGAATATAGCAGGACAAAGATATTGCGCCGCCTACGAAATGTCACAATTTGTTAGTGACACACGATAATCGCAATGTCCTTCGGCTAAGAAATATTTTATGGACGATATTTTACGTATAAAAATTAAAACATAATTCAATTCTGAAAAATGTAATAATATAATAATAAACCTAATCGTTAAGATTTCATTTATTACATCTCAAACGTCAATTAATTAAAAGCATCAGGACTTTAAATCTTAAAACTTAACTTTAAATCTTAAAAAAAAAACTAGAATTTCAATTGTGTCAAAATTTTAAAAGTAGAGTAAAGAAATTTTTTAAATTTCTAAAGTAAATTTGGTTTCGAAAATCTGTCATTTTTAAAATAATTCTGATTTTTCTTTTATCGAATTGAATAAATTTGGCTTCGAAAATCTGTCATTTTTTAAATAATTGTGATTCTTCTGTTATCAAATTGAACCTAGCAAAGTAAAGACATTCATACTCTGTGTAAAATGTTATGTAAAATTCTAACGTAAAATAAAAAGATCATGTACTTGGATAAATAACAATCAGGAAGAATCCTATCGTTTCTCGCATGAATACGATTGGGGTGACCATTATTCTGCCGAACCATCGCTTTTCGATTACTGATCACTACCTGCAGCCGACGTTGTAGATAATTTAACGGTGGCCCTATGATCGGCGTGTTTCCGGGATACTGATGAGCACTACCGCAACTCGAGGCGGCCGCGGCCGCGTGCACGCTGCCGTAGAATTTGTTCTCCGTTCTGTCGCTGACGAGGTACTGATCGTCCTTACCCAATCCCACCTCGTCCTCCTCGCCGCCGTACGTGTCGTCCGAATCCGGCGACGAGCTGTTGCATCTCCTCACCCGCCTTACCTGGAACGGCGCGACGCTAATTTCAAAATTGCGCAATCTCGCCGCAATCCGTTCCTCAACATCGGGAATTGGATCCCGCTACGCGGTCGATCTAATTTTGTCCGTCGACGCGGAAAAAATTCCGTAAAAAGGGAATAAAAATTGGATGATGAATTTATCTTAAAATTTCCATCCATTATCTTAAAATTTTGTAACAGTAAAAGAAACAAATCTTCTTGCTCTTGCCTGACAAAAAAAATGTTTTACTACGTCAAAAAATATGAGGGAAAGAATTCAGGAAGAAAGAAAGGGAGAAAAATCTTGCGAGAAATCCCTTAAAAATGACATCTGAGGCGAATGTACGCTGAAAATGATCTACTTCGAAGGAAACGCCGAGCCACAGATGCGCGTGCAGAGAACTGCCGAAACGGAAAACGAAAAAACGTGTAGAACTAAAGAAATCGAGAGGAGAAAATCTCGTTTTCTCGACGAGACGAGAGAAGTTTCTTCAATTACGCGGCGATGGAGGCGAACGACGCGGGGCCGTTTCGTCGTTTCTTCTTTTTTCTCCTTTTGACGCGCAAACGCGAACACGTCTCACCGTGACACGCTGCCCGTTGTTGGTGGTCGTGAGCTCCGACTGGGACGTCTGTACCGAGTTCAACGCGGTCACAAGCTGATCGGGCCTGAGCTCCTTGCCGTAAGTCACTTGGCCGTTCCCCTGCGTCTCCTTCGTGGGCGACCGACACGGCGTCCGCAGGCTCTGCGGCAGCAATTCGATCAGATTCGTCGAATGCGGCTGGTACCGCAATATCAGCACGCACGTGGACACCAGAGTGTACGCCAACAGGGTACCTAATGAACCGCGAACGAGAACATGTAGCGCGGTCCCAGTACTTGCTATTCCATTATATTTTTAATATTTGACGAACGCATGCAGGTGTGTCGAACGCAACAGAACGCTTGGAAACTGAATTATAAATCTGACATGCAGGAGACAAAAGTTTTTTTAAATCCAATCATTAAAAATAATATTATATCATCAAAATTTTACCCCGCGTAATTTTACGTTAGTAGTTTTTCTGGATGGGTCGATAATTAAAAAATGTGAACAAGAAAAGTTGTATATTCACGCCACTCGTCTTCATCTCTCCATTCTTGTTTCATAACACTAAACTACCGGAAATCGTTTTAGATAACCGTCTTACCGATCGACATCATTTCCACCAACACCTCCAGCTGGATCAGCAGCGCAGCGAAAGCGGCGCATATGCCGGAAGTTAGAGTCGCAATTGCGGGAGTGCCAGTCGCCGGCCAAACTTGGCTGAGGCTCCTGCGGGAAGCGAAACGTGCGCGTTAAACGGTAAATTCCGAGTTACATGTCTCGGCCGTTCTTAACAATTCCCCTCATTGCCGTTTCGGCATCCGGCGTTACCCCTTTGCCTTGATCTCGATCATTACCGGAATATAAGGCCATCCTGTGCCATCGCGTAGACTATTCTAGGCATCGGAAACATGCTGCCGAACATGGAGACCGTCAGGCCCGCCAGCGCACCGACCGCGACGATGTACTTGCACTTGTAGGCCCCGACTTGGCCGAACATCTCCACCAGCGCCGAGTCCTGATCGACCTGATCGTACGGAACTGAAACATGAGGCACGCGAGTACGTGCTGAGAACACTGCAACCGACAGCCCTTCCGTCCCGCGATACCGCCGTAAATTCGAGTTTCATCCGGCGATCAATGTGTGCCGTCAGTAACGATTTTACACGAACTGCATTAATAATACACCTGGTACAATAGCCACAGTAATAACGCCAAAGTTTTAACAAACTCTCATTTACGTTACGAACAAGTTTCACAATAATTTTATTCTCCGATGTTTCGCCCAGCGCCGTTAACAGTTCGGAGTCGTGATAAAATTGATCCCGCGATAACGAGATGGAAGCGGCCTTCAATTCGCCGATAGCCTCAAAAAGGCACGTAGCCCTAAAGCCGCTTTGCGTCATCGTCAACAGTTATTTGAATTTCGAGAGGTGGAAACGCGAAAACACAGGCGGAACACGCAGAATCGAGGGGCGAAGCGGGGCACGTCGCCCCTGTTCGCGTTCGCGAGGGGTGAGTGAGCGCGCGTATTTCCATTAATGGAGGTCTAACAAACGATCGGCGGCCCGTTGTTTAATGGTCTACTCACCAATCAGTGTCAAGACCATGCTGCTGGTGACGTAAGCGACGAGAATTATGATCAACGACGAGACGATGGCGAGGGGGATACTCCTCTTCGGATTCGTCGCTTCTTCGCCGGTGGTGGCTATTATGTCGAAGCCGATGAAAGCGTAGAAACACGTCGCCGCGCCGGTGAAAACCTGAGGGTGGAAGAGAGAGAGATTCCATTTTTCATCGCGTCTCAAACAGAATATATAATATAGTCGCGACGTAGGTTCTGACCGCGGACACCAAAGTGCGATAAAACGGAGCGAAAATAAGATGTCTGACGGAAATTCGAGATGGAAAATCGTGTTACACGTTCAAACAGAGCTGCGGCCCTTTACGTAAATGTCATAGCACTTTTATCGAATTCCTGCGCGGTAAAATTTACCGGTAGAATTCACTTTGTATTGTAAGTGATGATACACGCGGATACTCGCGTCGACATATACCGTTTGATTCAGTAACTACGCCGATTATGGCACGTATAAAGTATAATTAATTGGAGATTAACAAGAATAGCCGATTGTCCGGCGTGAGTCGCTTTGTCAGCTACCGTCGAAGTCCCCGCCCTCAATCGGATTTACTGTAAAAGTATCGCCCTTTGGAGGCAAAATTAAAGCGTTTACATATTTCACGTCTGCTCGACGTGCTTATGAATTGTTAATAAGCTCCGTGAGAGAGAGAATAAGATTAGGACGGCGTTGCTTAAATAATTGGCGTAAAGCCGATCACTGCACAGAAGAAGGTTACTTATTCATTCGCGTTTCGATGCACTCGCGCATCTGCTTCAGCGAATAAATAAAAAGACATCGCAGAATATCGCGATATAATGATCGCGATGTTAAGAAAAACATAGATTATTCGGATAACGTCACTTTTTTTCTATCGGTTGATTTATCCGAAAAGAAGTAAAAAAAACGAAGGAAATGGAAACGAGAGAGAAGGAAGATCAAAAGGTCAACGGATGAAAACGCTGAAATTTAAATATTCCCCGAGAGCGTGGGATCGGTCGAGAGAGATTATGCGGTGGAGCTTCGGGTAAGGTTGACACATGAATTTTCGCGAACCGGTGGGTAGGGGTGGAGGCGGTTGTGTAATCGGTACACCCCAATTCCGTCACGTCCCCTACACGTTTTCGTCGCAGCGCCCACGCGCGGACGTGTTGCACAAAAGCGTGGTTAATAATCGCGATTAAAGGTCGACCCTGTCCGCCCGAGACGCGCGAAAACTCGCCGCAAGCACCCCGTTCGAATACTATAGCAGAACAATGTGAAATCCACGAGTTTCAGCCCCTCGAAATTCCACTAGTCAAGGGCAAAGAAATCGGGATCGTGGCGGCCGGTATACCGAACAATGCCGAACGCTTGTCTCGAAAGGCGCATATTATCGGTACGCGAGTTTTGTTGCGGAAACGAAGGAATTATAACGAAGGCGCGCGCGCGAACGACGACGTTACGCTCGAACTTTCTTCCGAACTCACGGAAACCGGCGCGGCGTCGCCGTTGTTCTTTGACGGAACTTGCCTTTCAAGTTAATTATCCGTGCTAAAAACGTTCTACTTCCGTGCGAAGGGTATAGAGACAGAGAGAGAGAGAGAGAGAGAGAGAGAGAGAGAGAGAGAGAGAGAGAGAGAGAGAGGAAGGAAGGGGGAGGGGCTGCGGGAGATTGAAGTTTTCAAATCGCTCGCGGTGATATGCAAGACCGTGCACCGCACAACTTCGCTGCAAAGGCATCCCGAGATTCCCGAGTATTGAAAAATGTAGATCTCGCGTGTTGGCGGAAATACAAAGAAACTATACAAGCAAAATTATATCGCGCGCGCGATGCGGCGCATAGTGTGATACTTTCGCAATTTCAGTGGAAAAAATTATTGCGCCAAAGTATATTTCTTGCTTCTGCACTATATATTTGAATAATAAAATAATATAGTTTAGAATATATTTCACCGTTTTTTGGAATAATTTAAATTTTTAAACGGTAAACGTTTCTTAATATACCTAATATATTATACCTATATAAATATACTTGTAACATATTATACCGCATTATACCCGTATCGGGATTATTTTTATGTTAAACCTAGTCCCTTGGGCTGTACACAATATGCAAAATTTTTTGCACCAATTTGCGAATTCCATTAATATAAATTATAAATGCTTAATATACAGTCGCTGTATTAATATTTATACATGTATAATAAGTTAGGTATATTATAAAACGTACCGATTAATTTAAAAATTTAAATTGTTTCAAAAAAAAAAAAAAATTATATTATTTTATTATTCAAGTCGTGCAGAAGCAAAAAAACCAATATACTTTGGTGTTATAATTTTTTCCACCTAGATTGCGAAAATATCACACTGTACGCGGCGTTTCGAGTTAACCCTAAATACATAATTTTCCGGTTCTTTGTTAAACACGATAGATCCTTCATGTCTGACTTTTGATCACTTTTACAAAAGTTTATAAAAATTAATAAGAGTTTCTTACATATACTTTAACATCATTAAAAAGTATTTGTAAGATTGTTATAAAAAAATTACATACAAATAAATTAATATTATTATTAATTATATACAGCCAACACGTGCGTAAGGGTTAATTATGCGAGAAGAAAATGTTTCACTTTCATAGAGGATAAAGAGTAAAACGAAGTCGACGGGATTTTAAGGCGATGTACGAGCGGTAAAGCGTAGGTCGTTGAAGGAGAACACGGGGAAAGGCTCCTAAGGAAAGTCGTGAATCTTTCAGCGGGACAGCTGGCCCTGCTGTGGCTCTTGTGCACACGTTATCCTTTCTATCCTTTACATCGCACGGGGCTTGACTATCTCTAAATATTGCTTCCCGTCGGAGAATAATTTGTTTCGTTTGCATGTTACAGATAATTTGAGAAACCTGAGGGAAAAAATATAATGAAAATATTAAAACTCGCTTTAACTAATACAACTTGATAGCTAATATAACTTTATAAATGAAGCGAGTTTTAATATTTCGACTTAGGAATGTTGTAACGCGCGATACAAGGGAAGTGAGAAAAATCATTTTAATTTTAGTTTACATACTGAATCCTAATCGCCGTGCTCTCCCAAGAACTAGGAAGTATCTCTGTTTTTCAGTTTAGCTGCGGAGAGGTAGATTCAAGATGGAAGGGAAAACAGTAATTTATGGTCGGCCATTGTCGAGAAATTAGTGCCTTTTCCAAGTAAATTACGCTCCGTTGAACGCTAAGTCGCCATAAGCAAGTAAATTAAAAAATGCTGTAACGAGGCGCGCCGTTATGCATTAACAGACCGGCGATCTCATTCTTCTCGTCGACGGGACTAACCTTCATCTCGCAATTTCAGCGGATATAAACTATTTAGAGCGGATCCCTCGTCGAAATATTTTAAAAAGAAGAAGCTTTACGATTCGAGCGCGCATTCTCCGCGCATTTCAACGGAATTCCATCCTGCATTTTGTGCTTTTGTCTTCGAAAACTGGAACCCCCGACGTAAATTTGGTACGTAAAAAATCATTCCACGGCAAATGCTTTCACCGGGTAATGCTTTCGCTGCAAATGCGGCTATTATTCTATATAAAACGCAGAATATTCGTGAACAAAGAGGGATAAATAATTTCGAGGCAAACTTCACATTTTTCTTGAAAGATATCGCGATATAGAGGTGCGGCTGGAAACGTATATTGCACCGGAAGGAAAGGAATAAATCTTCAGAGAGGGCCGAGCACACCAGAAAGCCGGCGCGCATCCTCGTATTACATTTCGTCTGATTGATTTATTCTCCGGTTTCGACGGGAATTGCGCCCGCAAATGGAGCGCTCAAAGATCGGTAGAGCCGCAGCCGTAAACAATAAACAAGCGTATCCTGAACAGAGGAAGGAAGGAGCGAGAGAAGGCGGAAATGGGAAAATTATCAAGTGTTCTCGAAATAGAAGAGAAAGATCGTTATCAAAAATAAAACCGTGTCTTAAAAAATTAAAAACTATAACGAGTCAAATAGGATGCGTTGTGGAAAGATTATCAAAAATAAAACCGTGTCTTAAAAAATTGAAAACTAACGATGTCAAATAGGATGCATTGTGGAAAGAAATCGATAAATTACAAGTACAATTCTTCCGATACAACTCTTTTAAAATAAATTTCACGAAATATGCTTATGTGTATCAGATATACACATGTTATTACGTTGAATAATGCATGACGACTCGTTTATTTATAGTGACGTATCTTATGTGAGAAGTATCCGTGATTTCGGACCACACCGCCGCATAGCATTACATTTTTCCCCGTATCAGTGGATATTTATGAGAACCGCGAAAACGAGAGCGCTTTATCCGCAGGAAATATGTGTAGCGCTCCCATCAACCGGGGCATCGTATGTCAAAGAGGCCTGGGGAATCTCTCCCGCGCTCGCTGAACGGAATTACCGTCATGCAGACGCGGTGTCCTCGAGGGGATTTTTCCATCTTTTCACATATCCGCGCGGCCGCGATACATCTTTTTTCGTACGCGGGTTCTAACTTCGGCGAAACGTAACCAGTCCCCCGCGCCGGCGAAATTATGCCACGTTCCCGGCCGGAATTCAGATTGAGGATGTACGTGACGCGCGTCCCCGGATTGGCCTTAATGGACACGGCAAGGGTTTACAGACGCGGAGTTTCGCAAAGAAACCGGAGTTGCGCTCCCGCTCTTTGCGGCCCCCTATCCTTCTCCCCCAGCTCTCTCTAACCATAGAATGCCTACATCTTCCTGAAACCCGGCACCCTGGACTCTGCGGAGCACCTCTAAAAGGGTCTCGCCCCTTTGTTTCCAGTTTGCGAAACGGCGGCGGCGACCGGATTCCCGCGGCGCTTTTCCACGACGTCGATCTTGTGCTAATATTTGACGGACCGAAAGACAAATTGTCACAGACGCGGGGGGAGGGGAGGAGGCGGAGTCGCAGTTTACGCGTAATTTGACAGAAAGAAAATCAAGATTACGCCGCGTGGACTGTAATGACTTCCGATTTCTCCGCCAGCACACTGCCAGCTGTAAAAAAGTAAAGACATCTTTGCGGCATGCAATCTAATAGAATTCTCTTCTATCTCACGTATAGCGTAACGATAATAATTGAAATATGTAATAAAGATTTGTTAAATTGACAATTCAATACGGATGTAACATTCGATATTGTAAAAATACCTTTTTACAATTTATTTTTATTTTCTCTAAATATATATTTTATATCTTTTATATCTTTATTATATCAAGTATCTCTTGTATCCTTTTTTTTAAGCCGGCAGCCAGCACGTATATTTCTCGTGGAGAAAGAGAGACGCTCGCGTATCACGCAAAAAATTGCGAGTCATTAATTTTAGCGACGTTTCAGCGACCGCGTCGTCGGTAATACGATCACGGCGATATAAGGTCGATCCGTCGTCGAGAGATTAAACGGCTACGGCAAGCCCCGGCCTGTCGTGAACAGGATGCTCCGCAAACTGTGTGACACGTAGGCATCGCGATCCGTAAAAGTCAAAGGTGCCCGCCCCGGCACGTGCCAACCGACGGCGCCGACAGTCGGTGGTGGACTATCGATGCTACTGGGAAAGACCAAGTGAACGGACGTAGAGATAATTCCCGGAGAGATGATTCTCTCGTCGCGAATTATCGTTAGTAATGCATGCGGCGGCAACAATATCGATGGAAAAATGCATGGGAGCGCATAAGGTTTACGCAAAAGGTACGCGAAAAATTCGCTTGGAATCACGAAAGGTCATTAGATAATTGGGTCGTTGTACAAGCCGGTTAAACGTTTGCGCACGCGGAGTCGCGGACTCGAAAAAAAAAAACCCCCCGAATCACATTTATCGATTTGTCAGACGAATTTATCGAATAAGCGCGCCACACCGCGCACCGATCATTATTTCACGTGAATCTCTTCGAAAATTCGAACGGATTGCTCTGCTTTACGTGCGAGTGCCCCACATTTCCTCGTTAGAGCACTATACTCACTTTTCTTGATATCCTAAATTGACGGGAACATCATTAATTACGGCCTCCGCCGAGATTCGACTCGTTAATACGAGCAATAAAACACTACGCGAAGCTACTCCATAAAACAAATGAATTTCTAGCCCTCCTTTCCTCCCCTCCCCCCTCTCCCGTCGACTGCTCGGTCACCTATTCATTTTAATTCGAGTGTGACATCTCGTGTCATATGGCGATCGTTGACGGGGTGGAATGAAGCCGGGAAAGGGAGAGGGGAAAAAAAAGAGCTCGACGTTTTGTACACTGCGCGAAATAATGGCGCGGGCTGCTGCGGTTTGTTCCGCCACTCGAGACGCGCGCAAAAATGGTCGATATTGTGTACGAATGCACACAATATACGCGTTGTCATATTACAGCATCGCGCGCGTCATCGCAGACAACGTCGTTCTCCCCCGGATCCCATAACGCCGGCTACAGTCGATCACAAAAGTGGATAACGTTATCGTCGTTATCTTATCGGGAGAAAAATGTCACGTTATCGCACGGGAGCGGCGCAACATTTCAGTAAATTTCAGTAGCATCAGAGTACAATAGATGTATACCCGTATTGATCACATTTATTGTAATAATAAATAAATGATAAGTAAATTATAAAAATATATAATACGCTAGAAAATACAAAACAATTTATTATTTTAATCAGAACAAATAGTTACATTTAAAGAGCGTCATATTTTAAATAGTCGTATTTATAAATATTATTTGTAAAAATTTTAGAGAGAGGAACAGGAAACATATTTTTAACGTAAATAGAAAATCACAAATCTAAAAAAGTAAAGAGCAGAGTGAGAGAGAGACGCGTGTTATTTAAGCTTGGAGAGTTACTTATCGTCTCGTATCATAATAAAATGAAAAATCTCTCTCGTGTTAAAGGGAATTTAAATTGTCTGATGCTGGTGCAGCAAACGCGCGTGGATCCGCTCTATCGTGAAACACGTCGAATTTTCTTCAACAACAGGGCGCGATATAAACGCCAGCGGCGGAAGAGAAGAAGAGAGAAAGAAAGTACGATGGAAAGAGAGAGAGAGAGAGAGAGAGAGAGAGAGAGAGAGAAAAGGGGAGGGAGAAATCCGCTCGGGACGAAACGCCGGGATTGTCGGATCTGTTTTTGCAGGCAACCTGGTTCGGACAGGTTTTTAATTTATTTCCCTTGGGATCGCGCGCGGAGAGTACGAATTATTATTCTTGGCGCGGCGGAAACGGGGACGGTCCGAGCACTCTCTTCCACCCCTGTCCCTTCAGCCTCGTCGATGCGTATGCACCTTTTGCATATCGCCGCGAGTGCCCTCGCTAATGGTTCACATGTTACGTTACTTGAGCCTTCGAGCAATTTTTCGGTCATATATATGCGACACGCGAATCTCGCTATTACATTTATTGCATTAAGTGTAAAGGTTCTAATTGTAAGCACCATTGTACTTACAATTAGTAACTTTGTATTCAATTTCATCATAATTTCAATTCCTCCCTTTGCACCTAATTGACGTAATAAAGAAGACTTTTCTCATTGCTGCACGTATAAAATATAATTTATACATTTCACTTTGTTTTTATATATAGATATACAGAAGATAGAAATTACATGATATTTAATACGCGAAAATACATCCTCCGGGGTCAATTATCGTACTATCGATTTACGCTAAATTACGTTAAGTCGAGTCGCATTGCCCTCCGCTATCTGAAAACGGCTCTGCAGATAACCCGCGTTCTGCGCATCCCCCGAATACGTGCAAACGCATTCGAAAACTCGAGCGATGCGGACTCTCGTTCTTCACACGCGCGCCGAGGGGATTCACTCTCTATTTCTCCCGACACTCCCGACAGTCGTCCGAACGACGGTCCCGATATCCCAGGACTCTATCTCGCGCTATCGATTGCCGCAGGCATCGCCGTCGTCGTTGCCGCGTCGCGTCGCGTCGCGTCGCGTTCTATTCGCCTCTCTCCCTACATCCATGCCCCGCGATACGAGGTGCATTTTCCATCGTCGTTTTTTTGCAACCTCCTCGCCCGATACATCTGTCGGACCGACTCGGTGCAACAAGTATGTCATTGTCCCGCATAACTGTCATAAGCCGCGGGCAGAGGATCCCTCGACCGGACTTCGGCGGCGACCTTGTGCCTCGAGCGATTGGAATTTCGCTCGGATTCTCCAGGATCTTCCCTTTTCATTACGCGTTATGACATTTGGATTTATTCATTACGACGTTTGTCTTATTCAATAAGACTGGCGCCAGAAAACAATGAGTCTAATGATTATATATATATATGTGTGTACCTAAAAGGGTGAATTTCTTCCAAATATTTCCTTTTAATATTGTATATTAAAAGGAAATATTCGGTATTTAATCATTCGGTATTTAATCATTGATATTTCAATGTATTGTACAGTTTTGGACAGATCGATTGCGGCACTTTTTTTTATCGGTTTCTAGTATATATTTAATATATATAATATATATTTTATAGGTAATTAATATTTTGCAAACGCGAACCATGCTGTACTATCTTTAGTCTAGAGATAGTATAACACTATAATCGTGGTTCGCAATTGCAAAATATTAATGCGTTTTGAAAAAAAAATGTCGCCACCGATCTGTCCACGACTATACATAATGGTAATTTTTATTATTAATTTTTCAAAGTATTGTATGTATGTACGTATGCTAATTTTTATTATAAATTTCCTGTGTTGTCGAGAGGAAACGTTTATTGCATATCGCGCCAGCATAAAAATGTTTTCAAAAGTTGGCTTTGTCAACGATATTCCTTTCTCTCTTTATTCTGAAACCGATGTCCTCTTAATGCCTTAAACAAACATCAAAATATCGCGGTACGCGACTAACGCGACTGCGGTCGCTGGCACGGGGCACGAGCGCCAAGGGCGGAGGACGGAAGTGAGGCCGGGTCGGACCTATAAAAGCAGCTGGAAAAAGACACGCCGAGAGGGCTTCAGCCGAGAGGGCTTTTTCATCCTGTCTCCAACCTCTCCATTGCTTTTTTCTTTTCGCTATCCGCGCTGAGAACCGTGCGACAAAGGCCGCTGGCGTTAATACCGCGGCATTACGAATCACCATTGTTTAATAACCCTTTGTGCTCGGAATTATTTATATGAAATTTGTAAAGCGAATGAGCGAGGTCCCGTTTCGAAACAAAATTGCAAAAACTCTCACGTTTTAATTGACCTCTTATCGAATTTACATCTTTCTCCCCCCGAGTTGGATGCTCCTCGTTATCTTTTAATTCGTGCTACCTTTTACTCGTGCGCGACTAAATTTTACGTCAGTGCCGTATTATTTGTAATATTTTGTCAGTTTTTATTTAATCTTATATGCAAAACTAGACTTCTCTTCGACCCTGTCGGTTGTACACGCTGCACTTACCCCGCTCCAGCCATAGGGGAGGAAGCCGCTATGCTCGGACCAATTGTTGGAATCCACGTAAAACATGCCCGCCGCCATGACGAAGACCCAGACGGCGAGATTGATGGCGTTCAGCACGTTGTTGAACACCAGCGACTTCTTCACCCCTGCCGCCATTAGCAGCATCATGAGTATCGTGATGACGAACGCGATAAAATCTGGCGGCCGTCCTGAAACAAACGTGATTCGAAATCTCAGTGAAAATTCATCAAGAATGCATGATCGTCTTGTATGTAAACGGTGAACATGTTAGTCGGGGAATACGAGAATATCTGGCGACCATCTTAGAAACAGCCGTGACTCGGAAATCGGCCAAGATTCATCGGAAATGCAGAATCGTCCTACATAAACGGCGAATCCGTGGATAGGAAAGAACACAATTTGCAGGTGAAACGAGACGATTAGCTTAAAAATGCTATTGTTCTTAAATAAAATATCTTCCGTTTTCATTAACAAAGTTTAATTGCTAATTTACCCCAATTCTTATAGGGGCTAAAATAGGAAAACTGAAAAACGTTGGCTGTGTGAACGTAACATATATTTCACGTCAATAACAGACGTCGAACATGCCAATTACAAACCGACGAACATGCATTCCGTAACAAATCGACGGAAATATAACATCTAGGCAATAATCAGAATTATTCAAATCATTATCGAGCTACCCAGTATAGAGGCTACATAAACATATAGAGTACATGAATTTCTTGATGCGGCCAAATATTTCGCGATAAATGTGCTTTAAATAAAAGAAAAAGATAAAAAAATCACTGCGAATAAATGTAATCGTAAGATCAACAAGCCAGTTACTTTAATAATTCATGAACAATACATATTGACTCCAATTCACAATTATTGTTAATTTTCGCGGTGTATTATTTTAGTTATTAAGCGATTAAAAAAGATTCAGTACAGTCAAAACTATCTATAAAAAAATACATTATAAAAAAATCTCGCGATTGAAAAAAATTCAGTATAGTCAAAACTATCTATAAAAAATATAGTTGAAAAAAATCTCGCTTTTTTTATTGGCTTGACATATTAAATTATTTATTAACTGAACATCTACACTGTTAAATCTAATGTCAAATTTAACCTTACTTAGGTCGCCATTGCTCCTACTAAATAAATAATTATTTTGAACTAACTTTAAAGCAATGGAATTTAACCCAAATTTGGATTAAATTTAAACTGTTAAATTATTTAACTCCATTGTTTTAATTAGAAATAACTAAATTTAACACTATTATAGATTTAACAGTGTATATTTTGCTTGTCTTTGAATGGAACATTAAAGGATCTAATGGATCTAATGAATCATTAGGCTTGGCCTTATTCAAAATTTTATTTATCATGCTAATTAAGTTCGCATTAGATCTTTTCTTTTACTATCACCACTTCCGCTCTTTAACGCGCGGACAAGAATCCCGAGGCCAACAGGACTGAATTAACGGATCGTTAATTCTATCGACATTTCGTTGCGGGGAGACACGTGTGAGCGGAGAAACTTTCAACCGGGAACCAGCTAATGGCATCGACGAGCAATCGTTACGATATGTTTCAAACGGCAAAAACCGTTGTATTCCCTAACGACGGAAAAAGGTACCTAAATGCCCGGGATTCTTTACTCGTCAAATTACTCTCGGATCTCCACCCCTGCGCTTCGTCCGAGCACGACATTCCCGTGACAGCCTTAAACGCGGGAAGAAACCCCAGGCGGAAATTCTTCAGCGAGCGAACAACCGACCGTAATTCATGCGGTCGGAGATAATCGGGCGATTCTCTCGAGAGGAAAAAGCCAGACGACTTTTTTTTCTTTTTCCAGAAGCACGCGCGCGAAAAGCCGCTCGCCGCTTTCATTCAAGCATTTATTCATAGTTGGAGTCGCGGAAAAACTTAACTCCGTCGGAAAAAGAATCGAAAAAGAAAGAAAGCGGCGTGAGTTAGAAATAAATTCTGCGAAACGAATGAATTCTCGGTATATTCGGGGGGTATAGAATAAATTTCCGCCAACTTGTATCGGCGGCCTCTATCTCTACCTTTTGCGGGACAAAAAGCGGCCACGTTACAGCGGTGGTCAACCGTATTTCCGGTTCACCACAGGACGGTTTCACCACAGTTACTTAAATCGCGCCAGAAGAAGTAACTCCTGCATCGCGATGAATAAAGATTGCCGCATTATTTAAAACGCAAGAAAACAATCTGCTCGCGGGAGATTTTCTTGAGAGAGAAAGATACTCAAGCGAGATTGCTGATTAATTTGTCCCGACACCGCCGCGGCAGCTTCCAAAGCCCCTCTTCTTCATCGGGTCGCGCGAGGCAAAATAAATCCGCGTTATCGCGTGGCAGCCGGCGCTATTTCTTTTCTACGTTCGGCCGACGAGAAAAGAATCGGATGCGTTCGCATACCGCGACCTCGATTCGCCAGTTCTGCCGCCGATTCATTTCCTTTGCATCGTTTCGATGCATCGGTGCTATACGCGTGTGCAAACGAAAGGGGCAATTTTCGGCCGAATCAAACGGTTTTGATCGCTCAAGCGATCCGCTCGATCTCGTACGTCGGCATACGCGCGCATATGTACGCAAATAGGTCTACAATCGTCGAGCGATGTGCAAAATGCATTGCCGGTTGAAAGACCGTGATCAAACACACGAACAGGTACGGGGGAGGTAAACGTAAATACAGATGTTAACGACAAACACTCGGCGAATTTCGCGGTGTAAATACGAAATAATCGAAACGCTAATCCTCTTTAGAATATAGCGCGATATCGATTCCAAAATATTTAAGCGTTAATTATTATTGCGAATAATGTTATATATCTTGAAAAACGACAAAAATATGTTAAGTAAATATCTATCTGTCCGCTAATTGTTAAATGTGTCAGATGCGTCCCTGAGCGCACAGAAGTGAAAGCTCGCGAATGTGGCCAACTTTAATTACTTATTATAATATTTAAAAAATTATTACAACTCTCGACGTTCATTCAAGTGTAATTACTCTCACTCTCGATTTTCGTCGCCTCTCATTAAATCCTTTTGAATGACGTTCTGCGTGAAAAGATTTAAATGCACGACTGTAGGCGGGATGAGCTTTGAAAGTCCAACATCTACGATCTAAAAAGAGAGGAATCTTTTGCAGCGGGATTTCGAAGCTTAGGGAAAGTTGCTCATTACGAAGCGAGTCAATCCGAGTATCGCGATCCGATGCAATTGTGCTCGACGTGGAAACCTCGGTAGAGAAGACGCGCGAGTAGTATTTAATTCCATGGATCAGACATGACTCGGTAACGAAGAAACTTCCGTGTCTGCATCAGCTCCGCTGCAGAAACGAGGGTGCGAAGGTGAGGTAAGAATGCGCAATCCGCGCGCGAGGAATGAGGAATGCCGATCACGAACGCAAATGACGATATAGAGGGGGAGGGGGGGGGGTGGAATCGCGGAATTTATCTCCACGAAATGGAGTGCCATGCCTGCACGTCGGTCCTCGATATCGAGCGGCCTCGCGGTCGCGGCGCGTTGCGTCCGCCAGACACAACAGTCGATAACGGCGCGGATAAGACGGGGATACGTTGCGTCGTCAGACGATGGGGGCTTGTTTTTCATTCTTTCACGGGCAGGGGATTGTCCTTCGAGAAAAATATTTTTCCGCGTGTCTGCCTTGAATCTCGATACCGCCCTGTTGATTTTCCCGTCTCGCGAGTTGCAATTAATAATCGAGAAATGTTGAATTGCAAACACGAGTATCACTCTCGATACCTCTCAAACGCTTCCTGCAAACGGTCGGCGTAAGCGTTAAAGCATCAGTGTGTGCCTCAGTAACTGTGACACTCTTCGCATAAGCACGACCGCATTATTGGATAAGTTCAATGATACCGTTATCTACAACGACGCCGTCGGGCATAAGCCGCGTTGAAACTAGAGTCCTGATTAAGTATTCCCCTTAACTGCCAGTTAACGATCGCGAGAACAGCGTCGGGAATAATTTTACGAGGCACCGTCGTGTGCAAGCCGTATCTCTTGCTCTGCGAGAGGCTCTCGCTTCTTCTCGCACAAACTTTATTCTCGAAAGGATACGTATAATACCTATCGGAACAAAGAAAGAGGGTAAAAAACAAAGTGAATCGATCATTACAGAAAGAACACGTGTGTGTCGACTGGTAAATTATCCATTCCTTTTCGCAAAAATATACGCTGTATAATGTTACAATAATACTAACCTTTAAAAACAATTTTTTTTGCTTAAAATTTAAATTAATATCTGGACGTTTATTTAAGATTTGTTAATTCAGTTGCACACTCAGGGAAATGTTTCGCTGTTTCAGCTAGGATTCTAAATATTACACTTAAATTATATCGCTGTTTTTTTGTATCTGCTAAAAAATTGTCTGTCATACGTAGAATTTATAGCAGCAATATTCTAAGAATATATACAAGAAAACATTGATCTCATAACTAAATATGATTGGAGTCTGGACTGATTAAATGTCATAGAAGAACCTTCTTGCTAAATTTAACAAATAGTTCAGATATAATTTCTGTCTCTGTTATCTATATTGATCAAACACAAAACATATATGATATCGCAGTGCTTACTAATCACTTATCCGTTTTAGCTAATTTTTCGTACCTAAATAATTCTCACTATATTGCAAGATTACTTTTTTCAGTGTATTTTCGCATCGAAGTAACAATCGCTGGCATATCGCACAATTAAAAGATCGAGACGTTATCTTGTTAATCTAGCAAATAACACGGACGTTCGAGGAACGATCACAAGGATCGGACTCTCGTCTCGAAAGGCGACATCGCGACGGCAAACGGGCTACGAAAACACGAAGATGACACGGCCGGGGAAACGGAAAAGGGTTGGCTGCGGCGTCCAGGTGGACAGGTTAAAGAGCGTCGGAGCGTGCGGTTCGCGAACCGGTTCGGATCGATGAGGTCCACAGGTGCCAGACCTAGTCTCATCCGCGCAAGCGCCCCTCTCGCACCCTCTCATGCTTTTGTCCTCCCTCCGCCGCACGCCGCCGCCCGGCGCCTTCCAACCCCCTCAGGCTCTCCTCCACCACAACTCTGTCGTTTTAACCCCTCTTCCTCCTCCCGTTCGCCCGACGTTTCTCCAGATCCGTCCTCTACGCCACCCTAGCTGTCGCCCTCCCTCCCTCCTCTCCCGGTTTCCCCCAACATGCATACCGACCGCAAAACGCGTGTCGGCCGAGATATCCGCGTAAGTTACGCACAGAACGTGCGAACTAACGAATTACACGTGCCCGATAAACACCCGGCACGCAAGGTGATTACCGGCGGATTAGAGTTGCGCAGGATTGACGAAATCACGAGGATTATAGGAGATTTGGAGGATGAACTTCGGCGGGGAAATGTTTGAATCCGATGTTTCCGAAACTTGTTACGATGGCCGTACCTGATGAAGGAACGAAAGGATTTTCGGAGACCTTAAACCCTATCGGGTTAACGCCAATGGATCCGGAAAAAAAATCCTGATACCTAGAGAAGGTTTATAGAAGATTAGGAGAAACCCTTCGGAGCCCTCACTTCTTGCCTCCCCCCCCCCCGGATTTTCACGTTTATATTTGGATAATCGAACCGACGAACTCCGGAGCGGTGCGCAAATTCGCCGTGTTATTTCAACCGAGTCGCGAATTACGTCGTTTCTCTCGGTGTCGATTTCTCCGTATCGATATCATCGAATATATTTCACGGGGAACTTCCATCGTCCCGTAAATATTTTTCGAAATTAATCCGATCGGGTTTCTCGACGCCGCGTCGAATTCCGCGAACGAGCGCGACTCGATTCGGCTCGCGATGCGCTTGCGAGCGCGAACAATTATACGCGTTCTCTATGCGCGAACCCGTTACAGCTGGCCCGAGTTGCAAACTCATCTGCAAATTCCTGCACGACGCGCGAGAAAAAGTTAATTAAGGTTGACCGACTTTGCGGCTGGCCGCCGCCGTCGTCGTCGCCGTCGCTGCCGTCGCGGCGCATCCACTTTTCCTCCACTGGCGCAAGTGAAACTTTTCCCCGTTGCCGCGACACGCCTGTACAAAGAAGTTTGATAAAGGCGGCCAACCCCTTTGCACACCGAACCATTAATAATTTTAAGCTTCCGCGGAACATTACGTGGACGAAACGTTGGTCATTATATCGTCATTTTTTTTCCTAATATTCTCCAAAGTATCCTCGATATTAATATATTTTTACGACAATATTATTTTTCAATATTGATACTAAGGATATAGAGATCCAATTTATGAAGAGTCTATTGACTTTTTCCCCCGAGCAGTTCGAACGTTTTGAAAATTTTATATCCAAAGGTAATATTATTTCTCGAACTGAACAGATATTTCCGCAAGTTTACGAATGACTCTCTCTCTCTCTCTCTGCATGCGTGGGAAGGCATGCGTGCGCGGGTATACACAACTTAATCGAGTGTACTCAATTGCACTTCCATGCGTCTGGCGCACATCAAATTCCGAAAGAGCATATTCTCCCCTTGGGACGAAAGCACCGGCGGAATTTACGAACGGTGTCAGACGTTAACATTTTTCGCGTGTCGCGTGTATTAAAAAGACGAAGAGCGCGCGGCTCGCGTTATTCTTATGAGTTTCTGAAATGTGAATGAAATTTATAGGGGACGTGCGGCATTCTCATAATGCAAACGTGCGTTAATACCGTTAAAAGTTCATTCTTACGTGGAGCACTTTTGATTGTATGGGAAATATGTCGGGGGGAGGGGAGGGGGGGAGAGGGAGGAGAAAGAAAAAAGTGCAATATCGTGGAGAGCCGCGTTTAATTAAATTCTTCCTTTTTCTAGAACCCGCCGGACGGACGGCGGGTTAATTAATATGGCATTAATATGGCAATAATATAATCCGCCACGAGTATCTGTAATTTAATAATTCTTTTTTTTCATTCAACGTTGCTTTCATTAGCCGAGAGACTACTCGCGTAAGTTTCAGGGGTTACTACTGATTGTCACGTGCAACGTGTTGCACGAAAGAGCGTCTTAACGTGGGCAATATTTATTAACTCGGCGTTTAATACTATTCTATTAATACACCGATCGCGAGTGTAATGGAAACCGATGACGTCTAACGTTTAATTGATATTTATTAATCGCGAGAAACGGGAAAACGGCGAAACATTCATTTCATTCGCATTTTAATGGATCTGCCGTGCGGGCAATTAATTAGACTCAATAACACTGAATTCATATTAATTATTATTGAGCTCCGGCGAGGGATATATTATGTTTTTAATTACACGGGTTAACAAGTTGTTGCCGCACGGCCGAATACGGACTGAATACAAACTGAATACGGGCGGCGCGCACGCGATAAAATTTACAGTTTTGCACAACAGTTCGTCACGGCTTACCGCGTGGTCGAAATAATGGGTGTATCGATTTACGGCGGTGATAAAATCGATAGAAATAGATATATACGCACGATTCCGTCTCGAGACTATAGAAAAACCGGCGCGGGAATATCCCCCGTGAATTACTCGTAAAATTGACTAACGGATAAGAGACTGATTCAAGCAGAAAACGTCGTAACACGAGAAATCACTCACGTCGCTCTTGAATTCGCCTCGGACGAGAGGAACGTCAGGCTATACTTTCTTTAACAATGCCGTGGAAAAAGATTCAAACGTCAAGAAATTCCGAGGGAATTGGAGCGCGCGGAGAATTAGATGGCCTCTGGGAACGGACGGAAGGGAAATCTTTTGTAACATTAGTCTTACCGCAACGGTTACTCTTGCTTCGCGTTTGAACGGAAATAGTTTCCCCAAAAAAATGTTAGCAAGCGCCAAACATGTAAGATGCAACTTTTGTCGGATATAATATAACGGCCGCAGCATCCCTGATGAAATTTTTTCTTAGAATAATTCTTCACAAATTTTTCAGAATTTTTATAATTTTCTTTATAATTTTATAGTTTTTTAGAAAATTCCTCAGATCTTTTATACGAATTGATACATTTTTCAGAAATATTGAGAAAATCCATACATTTTCTTAGAATTCTTCATGTATATGTGAATTTTAAAATATTGTAAGACTTTTCTAAGATTTCTTATTCCATATAATTTCTAAAGAAGAGCTGAAGGTATTTTTCCAGAAACCTTCATAAATTTAAAATATGACAAATTCTTAAAAATATAAAATATTAGGTATAAGAAAGGGAGAGAATTTTTTTTCTTTTAGAATATACACGTATATCATGAAACAATGACGTAAATTCTCTTTTTCTTTCCTTACAGAACAAAAGAATATTATTCTAATTATCATATTGCATTCAAAAAATTTTTTCGTCATCAGATGTAAAAACTTTCCAATTATACATCCTATTGTATCTCCGTAACCCGTTTATTCGACCAGCAGCGTCATAACTAAAATTCGCGGCGTTTTTCCGATATGTTCTCCTCAAACATCGACGTCCGCATTAGAGAATATTGGCTTAATGTCGCTACCAAGCGTTGCTGAATGCGAAATATTCATAAAACGGACATATGACGTGAATTAGCTGGTCTGCAATTTGCACTCGTATGCGCGATCGATCCGTTTCGCCTGTGGCTACGCGTGTCATAAATTAATGGACAAGTCCTTCCCTTTCGAAGCGTGTCTCGGAACTCTCGACCTTAATCTTATTAATAGGATCTTCGATCCTTTTTTAATCAGATCAAATTTGCGCGAGATTAGTTTAAGTACACAATGAAATAACGTTATTGCTCGCTGGAATATCCAGACTTTTATTTTCGTGATTCGATTATCAACGAAATTTAGTATTAAAAATCTGCGAGAGACTCGCTTCCGTCTAAATTTTCCGTAAGAAGAGAACTCGTGCTTCCGAGTTTACTAAAAAAATCTGTCGTTAAAATTAAGGTCGGGCACCCGAGCCGGAACGCTTCGTACATAAACGTCGGTCAACAAGGAAAAACCGTGGCGTTCAGATTGTCGTCGCGCGCGCGGTCTCCCCTTTTTTTTTTGCACGTCGACGAAAAGCCTGTTCAGTAAATTAATTCGCTTTAGAAAATTGGATTGGACTCGGCTGAGCGTGACGATTTTTTTTTCGAGTTAACAATCCCAGTAACGTCGTGACGCCGCGCGCCGCGCCGTCGCGTCGTCCCGAAACGTGCGAGGTGTACGTATTTTGTTTGCCGAGCGGTCTTCCGCTCGTGCTATCGTCGCTAATTATCTGACGCGAGATCGGCGAGATTAATGGGGGAAATCCCACTTCTTCACTCGCCTTATTACGCGCAAAGAAGTCAGGGGATATAGACTTTAATCACTTGGGGGATCAGCTTGTGGCTTTCTTCGAGTATTAAAACTTGAATAACTTAAAAAATTAAGAATAATTAATCTCTTTGTCTTTAGCCGAAGAGATAAAAATTACTATTTTATTTTATATGATTAAGGCCTGATTACACCAACGTTATTTCGATTTTAAACGAGGCTTAAAACTCTGTCTTTCTTTAAAACCCTAAGATGGGGAGAGAGAAAAAGAGTTTTAAGCCTCGCTTAAAGTCAAAATAACGGTGCAATCGGGCATAACTGATTGAATATTTTATAAGTACATATATATTTTTATTTCTATTATAATGTAAATAATATGTATTCCTTTTTTCCCCTTTTCCCCTTTTCCCCTTTTCCTCCGACTCTTTTATCGATCGGAAACTACGTGAGGATTTCGCTGGCGAATTCCCCGAACATGAGTAACGCATATCGCTTGCGCGCGACGCATTTGCCAAGTCATCGATCGCTCCTGCCGTCACCTTATCGCGAAAAAACGCATAGAGAGCGTTCCGTAATCGAGCTGGAGAAACAAAGGACTCACGTCACTAAACTCTCGGCAAGAGAAAAAGCGGGAGTCCGCTCGTAAATTTCTACAACGTCGCTCCCGACGACGACGACGCCGGCGACTGTGACTCGTCGTTTCACGCTTTTACGAGCAGCTGGAAGGGAAACTTTAAGGCTCACTTACGCGCAAAGAAACGTCTAAGACCAAGGTAAACTCGTACAGAACGTTCCAAAAATTATATGTACGAATATTGTTACGTTTAATTAAGCGTACAGCAAAGGTACTAAATATACATATATATATAGATTGCCCAACAGAGACATTTTACGAAAATTTTCCAATTATAATATATATAAATTGCCGAACAGAAACATTTTATGAAAATATTCCCAGTATAATATTATACGAGTGTATAACAGATACGTGAAATGTTCGATAAAATATTTAAAAAATAAAACGCTAGTCTACCTTAATTTACTACGTTCTCATTTTTTCCCCCAACAAAATCTGCCAATTAAATTTGTTTGTCTTGCAGTAATCGATCGTTTGCTTGCGTGGGTGGGCGAGAAAGTATACGAAGTGAGTACTCACCGAGTATGGTGCCAACGCTGTTGGCTATCGCCCCGGAAATAGCACCGTTCGCCAACGCGTCCAGGCAGGCGCTAAGGGCGCACGCACACGCACTCGTACCTATAAGGTACTCCAGCACCATGTTCCATCCAATAATGAATGCTATTAATTCGCCTACTGTCACGTAACTGTACATATAAGCGCTGCCGGTTGTATGAGGCACTCGTACTCCAAACTCGGCGTAACACGCCCCTGTAATCACATCGAAAGAAAAAAAAGATATTCAGTCACGAGGAGCGAGAGCATGGTGCGGGCGCGGAAGGGAGGAAGTTCAGAAATGGCATCGACGTCACTAAACCCACGCGAGGGGTTAAACGCGGCATGGCGAATGTGAATGAAATGAAAGATCACGTATACAATCACGGCTTGGCGATAGAGAGGAAAGATCGAACGCATGGACGTAGGCGAATGTGTTTGTCGGGAGTTATTTTCTCACGAAAGAAAAACAACACGATTCGAAAATACGGCGATCAATTAAAGATTTCACGAATTCGCACAATTCGCGATAATTTTAACGTTCTGGATTCGTTTTTTTTTTTTTTTTTTTCGTTGCTATCCAAAGCGGATTACGCGCTTGCACGTTGCGGCGTGACGGAGTATTGCCCTCGCTACCATCGACGGTCATCATCGCTCCCGTAATCGACTGATTAAACCGGTTGAACCTTTTAACGTGGATTACGTCGCGGGTCAGATACCCCCGTGGCCACACGCAAAAAAAATAACTTAGCGTTATCAGCTAAATATCAGTAGCTAGTTCGAACTTTACTGTCATTGCTAAAAGTTAGTTATTAAAGATAAAATATATTTGTTGCGAGATACAATTTTATTAGCTAAAATAAAAGCGTACTTTAACAAGAGTATATCTATAAGAAAGTGGCATACGGAAAGAATGATTTTGCTGAAAAATTTAAAAGATTTGCTGGATATTATTCCTCAATATAATATATTTCTTAATATATTCAATATATTCCTCAATAGAATTAGCTAAACGTCATTTGATTCTAGCAGCAAATATTTTTTGGCTTGCGTCGCCTAAATTTTAACAACTGATAAATTTAGCTTTGGCAGTAACGATATGAGCTATCCCTATTTTAAAGACACACATTAGCTGCCACGGCTATATTTTAGCTGTATTGGCTATAATCCTTTCTCTACGTGCAACCGCGGCATGCAGGGTGAACGCCGTATAAATCCGCTTACATCTTTTCAGAAACGCCTGCAGAGACGAATGTTGTCTTTTCAGTTCAACGATATTAACGTACTGTTGCGCAATGCGAGATTCAATCTGCGAATTACTGCCCCCGCGCGCGCGCACACACACACACACACACACACGCGCGCGCGCGCAATTTCGCATCCCCGCGGAACGAACGACAACGTTACCTTTGACATCAATCACCGCGGCGCGCGCTCGCTATTCCGTTAGCCGGTCGACGCGGAGTCGCGACATAAGTCAGCAGGCGGCAAGGTTAAAGAATCTAGTCTCCATTGATGTTAAACCTCGACATTTATATGTCGCGCGATATTACAAAATGTGCCGTCAAGTCTAAGAAAAGAAAAGACGACGCGGAACTTCGCGGAAGCGAAAGTCTCTCGGTTCTACTTTCGCGGTTATCGAACGACGAGACGTGTAAAGACCACACACCACCTCGTGTATATACATCGAGAAATTCTATCTCCACGAACGTCTATTATCGTAGTTGAGCGAGAACATAAGAAAATAACATATAAAAATATATAAACAAAAGTAGGTAAAAATATGGCTAATAATTTACCGAGAAGGTAAAAGGCTTTTAACGCAGAAAAATGAAGAACTGTACGAGACCGTGTCGAACTGCCTTTAATTCGTGTATTCTGCTTCTGATTGAGGCAAGGCATTTTTTTCCCGCATATTCGCCTTCAACACCAATGACATCAACGGGATTATTGCAGTAGTAATATCAACGATGATTACTACACGTTACGTCCGCCGATGGCGCGCCACCGCGGCCATCTCCTATTAGCAACGCAACGAATTAATTAAACAACACGCCGCGACACGCCGTACCCTAGCTTTAAATCCGGCCATTAATACGCGCCGCGGCATCGATCTCTGAATACCCGGACTAATTACAGCTTTATCCCATTAGATCGATAATTACCGAGAGCGCGGCCGCGAGATAACGATCGAGACGCTTCGTTCTGGTGTATTTTCATTTTAATGTATCTGGTATCTTCTCGGTTGTACAGGATTACGGCAGAACAATAATGTTTACAAAAATTCATATATACCACTTTACATGTATCTTCGATTATAATATCAATTAGAAAAACAAAGGTATACGTAATGCAACTGCACACACGCAGAAAAAGGATTAGCCAATGAAGCTAAAATGTAGCTACGGCAGCTAAGATGTGTTGTTGAAATAGGGACAGCTAATGTCGTTGCGGCCGATGTTCAATTTATTAGTTATTAAAACGTAGATGCTACAGCAAAAAATATTTGCTGCTAATATCAAATGATATTTAGCCGAATCTACCTACTTTATCTTCGCAATAGAGTAATAATATTTGCAGTATATAACTTATATACTGCAAGACATAAATGCTAAATGCACTGTAGGTATGCATATGGCAGTGCAAAAACAATTACAAATCAAATTTTCACGCGTAGCTTAAAACTTAGTTCTGTGTGCTAAATGTGTGCATGATAAGACATTTAGGTACGCATGCCATCTTTTTAGCTGCCTGTACTAATATACGCTTTTAATTTCAGTTAATAAATTTTTTGTCACAGTGAATGTTTTTCATTTGTAATATAGCCAGAACTTAGCAATGACACTAACGCGATAGTGTAGCTCTTATAGCTAAGTTTGATTCAGCTATTGAAATTTAGCCACTATATATTACTAATTGTAAGTCATTTTTTCCGTGCACTTTCATATTCTTAGCTCATAGGAATTGAGAAACTCTGTACATTTTTTCAAAGCAGTGGCGTCAATTATAAAATAAATTTGAACTATAGTCGGTATTTCTGCAAAATTGAAAGAAGGTATCCCTCTTGCTCTCTTCGCGCGTAACGCGATATCGACGCGATTCGACGAAGCGACGAATAGCGTAACGGATTGCTTCACGAGAACGCAAACCGCAGCGAAATTACAGACAGATAAAGGGATCGGCGAAGCACAGGGGCGCGCGCAAAACACGACTGATTGAGACACGCAGACACGTTCGGTCCATTCATCGACGCCTCCGTATCGGCGGAAGCCGTGCTCGCAATTTCGCCAGTCAGGCGAAATATCGCGCCCGTAGCACGCACGCCAGGACAGTTTACGACGGACGCGTTTAATGCCCGTGTATCTCGCACGATGAATCGTAAATTTCGTTTGACGGGTATTTTCCGCGCCCGGCGCTATCGCGGGAGTCGCGGCGTGATATCGATGTATTCGGGACGGTCGAGCCGGCGCGGCGCGGCGGGACGCTGCGCGGCGAGCTGTTATCGATATACGACAAGGGAGCTCGGTGTCGAACGGTAAAGTATACTTGTAACGGTAAACTAACGCGTTGCAGTGCGGCACTTACGCCTGTAACAGTACCTGCAAAGTAAATGTAAAGTAAGTACCTCTCGTGTATAGTTAGAGCAAACTATTCGCGTAACAGCGCGTCAGCGGCTGCGATTTTTAATTGTTCCACGCTGGTGTCTGATTTCTAAAAGAGTTTTCGCTGCGCGAAATAAAAAAGAAAGATTTACGTACAAAATATCCTGTCATATTAAAAAAGAAAAAACAACTTTCGTATACGAGAGAGTGATACTATGTAACCGAGCGTATACAACTTTGAATTATAACAAAGCTATTCTTAAGTTGTTCAAAATTGTTCATCTGCTGTTGAGAACAGTTGTGTGATCTCTTTCATTTCAGTTTGATTCTCGCGAAGCCTCCTCGTTGCTGCAATGCATGTAGCGCGTCCGGTTGCTCGTGAACATTGAGGATGATTTGCGCGAGATTCTGCAGAATTACGCGTTTATGCGGTCTAAATCCGCTCGCGGCATCGCGGCCTCGACGGGTTGGATTTGTACGTGATATATACTGTATACATATACGTGCATATAACGTACACCGACCGTGGTAGACGAATTTTCCGCATCATATATCCCGCCGCCGCCGAAATCCATATTTTTACAGTATAAGCTTCTTATCCGCGGCCGTATACCGCGGACTACAAATTCCCTCGAGTCTACTACGCTCTGCCGCGCGCGCGAGAGGGATACCTGACTTATCGCGCTGCAGAAATCTATCGGGGCTTTCTTCCCGGCGAGAAAGTAGCCGAGAAGACCCGTCGCACCCCGCGTTGAACTATCGCGGGAGAAACGCGCGATCGTTGTGCATTTTACAATAAAGGTTCATCTCGAGCGAGTGTACAGTTGCCGCCTCGTCATTTGATCGCGCGAGCTGTATATATATATATATATATATACATATACGTATAACGACGATTTAGCGCATGCAAACGTTTCATTTATACGCCTTTCGGACAGTTTGACTGCTCGTACGTAACGTTTCAATTATCGTTATAACTTGCGCGCACGATACAAGCGCTCGTATATCATTTAATTACAATCCTGCTTCAAAGTTGAATGAAGAAGGCGGAGATGTAAACAGATTAGATAGATTCGGACGTATGTAACTCGGAGAGAGAGAGAAAGAGAGAGAGAGAAGGAGAGATAGTGGCCTTCCGATTAAACATTTACTTATTCACGAATGTCATACATCATCGTGTCTAGTTAGGGGTATTATCCGCTCCCGCGGCCGCCCCCGTCGAAGCATTGACATCACACCCACATGATACATTTGGCGCACACGTACCTGTCTATCGTTGAATTGATCGTTCGTAAAAATAGTCGGAAAACCCTTTGCCGCCGCAATCGGTTAAAGGCCACTTCCACCCTCATACTCTTCCCCCTTCTCTTTCTGTCTCTCTCTCTCTCTCTCTCTCTTGCGCGCGCGCGCGTTCCTTCGGCCGCGGGATTGTGAATCGCGGCAGAAATAAATCCCTACTTTCGTATTCCGCTCGCGTGAACCGTGCAAAGTCGGCGCCCCGTATACGAGGGTACGTGTGCAACCGCCGCCGCGGTAATAACGCGGTGGAATCGCGGTGGGATCGCGTGCGGGAGGCGCGGCCTGCGACGACGGCGATCTCGAGCGAGGAGCTACTTCGATAGAGTCACCGACCCGACGATCCTGCAGATAACGTCGAACAATTAAATTCGCGACGCCGGGATCGCGTGTGTTTAGGCAACGCAATCGATTTCGTCTCCCGATTAAGTCTCTTTTATATAGCAATCGTATTAGACGCGGTGTAAGTTCGTTCGAAACGCGCGATTGTACCCTTTGAGCATCGCACAACGATTCTGCGACATCGATCCGCTCTCTCGCGCTTTGCTGTCGTGCCATCTCGCCTATATAATGACCGTCGAGCGGGAGAGCGCGGTCGTCGTTTTCTTATCCGCTTTCTGCGTTCAGAAAGGCGTGCAGGTACTTACCGGAAAAAATGGAAGCAATGGCTGCGATAATGAATGAGAAGACGACACCAGGTCCGGCAACGCTGCGCGCCACCATTCCTGCGACAAGGTACATCCCTGTCCCGACGCAGGAGCCAACTCCTAAAGACGTCAGGTCCAGAGTCGTCAGGCACTTCTGCAAACGGTAATCATTTCGGAAATGTAGAAAATTCGTATCTCTAAATAACGATAGGACGCAGACAAAATTTTCAAGTGAATTTAAACTACAATACGATGTCCGCCCGTGCAGTAATTTATCAGGAAGAATTTGTCTACTTGTCTATTATTTACACGACTTCTAAGTAAGATTCTTGTCTCGTCTGTATGTTGAAAGAATTCCTTATACTCCTTTTCAAGCGAATTTCAAATATTTATTTCAACTACGTTGACATTAAATTGCACTTTTGCCACGCGGTAATCTATTTTCGCGAACTAGAGGCGGAAATTCATTATTCGGTTGTTTTATTCGGAACAATTAACCTAAATAAAAAATAATTCCGTGGAGTGATTTATTTCGGTATTACATCGAAATTGTTTTTCTTTTGCCATCAAAATAATTGACACAGATAAATTATTGTTCGGAACATCGTTTTTTTTTATTTCGTACGCCGGTGCAACAAATTCCTATATATTCGATTTTTTATCTGGTCACGTACTTTTTTAAAAATCGGTGAATTGTCGCGGAAAGATGTTTGACGTCGCGCAACCATTACCGTCAATCGTAACTCGCAACGCCGGTCTAAATACGTAACGGTATAGTAAATAATGTAGCGAGCGATGGAAAAGAGCGAGAAACGTGACCTCTCGCGTTGCCGCCGCTTTACCGGAAAGACACGACGAAGAAGGGGAGGGGGGAGGATCCTTTTTGCGGTGTTCCGCACTCGTATGCATCTTTGAAGTTAGAAACAATTGCGTCTTCTAGTCGACTTCTTTCTAGAATGTCAGTTGCCATTTTTGCAACTCGCCTCCGATAGTTATTAATAAACGCGAAGCCCTCCGGGGGGGATTCTCTCTCACGTCGGTTATGGGAGCGGCTAAAATGCTCGGCACGGATGAAAATAAAGTGATCGCGAAGAGTATCCTCTCGGCGATTATTAACTGACAGCCACGGCAGAATGACGGACTGGGATCGGACAGCGAATTGCGAATCTTGTCCAACTTTAAATGGAACATTTCCAGACAATGCAAAATTTAAAATTGAGATATACAAGACGTTTTAAAGACATTTATGAGAGACGTCTAAAAGATGTCTTGGATCCCAATTTTAGACTTTGTTTTGTCTGGATTTTACTTGTGTGCAACTAAAAAAATATCCCGAGCGATAAGTCGGATGTATCCGTTTTGATGATTAACCATTGATGTCGTCGCCTCGATACGTCCACAAGTTGGAGTTAACTAATCACGTAGATTTAACGGAGCGTTTCTCGCCTGGTACTTGTCGACGGTGGCATTTCGGAGAATAATACCACGATAACAATGCCTATCCGCTCGAGTCGCGGTTGCACAAACATGATATAGCGCAGCGATTTCGTGTATGTAACAAAACATGCATCAAGGCTTTGCGTTAATCGACTTGTTTTGTTCAATGAAATATTTAATGTTTACTTATAATTAATAACAAATAATAACAAACAATAACAAAATTTTACACCAAAATATAATTTTTACCTTCAAACTGATTTAACACTTTGACTGCCATGTCATCTATATTTGGATGACGAGTAAAATTCGTCGAGTACCATCACTCATCTGTAGATCTAACGATTTTAATAATCCAATTAAGAATAATTTCATTTGATTAAGTATTTAAAACGTTAAAAAAAGAAAAGATATAAAGTATGTTAAGACATTAAAAAAAACAAGATATGAAAATAATATACTAGAGAGAGATTTATTAAACTTAATGTCAAAATCAACTTCAATTAAAATGTTAATGAATGCATCACTATTTACAACTTCGTAGACTTGTTTAATTATTAAAATAATTTTAATAATTCCGCTTGATTGAGTTGTCATTGTTAAATTATAATTCGACAATGAGTCTGCAAATTAAATCTGTATTTATATTTAAAGAACAATTTTTCTTTATTTCAAGCGACAAGTTGTCGTGCAATTTAATCTATTGTTGTTACATCTTTTCAAATTTTTATATTCTAAGAGAAGAAAATTATGTAATTCAAATAAATAAAAAAATCAAAGTAATAAAATGGAAATAAATCGCCACGCATTGTGTAAAACTTTCGTGATTTATATATTGGAAATTGCAACGATAGAAAATGAAAATTGCAAACTATTATGTCCTAATACTAATGATGAAGTAAACATAAATCGAATCAGAAAAATCATGTCATATCGATTATTCATAAAGATTCACTTATAATATAAGAAACACGGAATATTTAGTTATTTCCTTTTATCACGCACGTTACGTACTTATCGTGACGACGATAAATCGTTAGCACTGGTAAACGGTACTTCGAGTTTATTACCTTCGGCGTACTGTTGTGTACGCAGTCACGTTCCTGCGCTACAGTGTTATCACTCGAGACGCGGTCGCGACAAGTGGGCCTGGAAATACCGAATCGCTATCGTCTCTTACAGAGCAGTGACAATTACGAGCGGTGATGATCTCTGTTTCAGCTCTCACAGTTAACGATTCACGAAGGTAGCTATACCTACCGAGAGAGAATATTTCGCGCAAATTCCATACGCTTGAAACGGAGATCGTGGGTGACAAGGGATGAACGTTATAAATTATAATTTATAAGACTTGTGAATTATTGATACACACCTGCGGGCGATAATTATTTCTCTAATGACGCTTGGATTCGAACGGATATCGCATCGGACGCGCTGGATCTTTTCTGTTTGTTTAATAAGAAGTAATTCGTTTGTCTCATTATAAACGCAAGGGTAATTTGAGTCAAACGCGCAGAAGCAACGCATAATAAACAGAGAATAGCATTTTTTGCAATTGCTATTAAATCAAAAGGAGACAAATTACGGCGTGTTGCACTCAGCAAGTATAGGAATCGCATATCGAATGTCACACGAAATTGCAGCTAAAGTTGCAAGGTCTCCAATGGCCGGCGAATCGAATTATCTAGCGCCGCGGTATAACGTTACAATTAGTCAATTTCCATTGAGAAGTAATTGCGCGGTAATGATGGAAAATGCAGTTTGTGCGATTAGTAACGTCGGGTTTTCGCCGAGCGTCCGGCATTGATCCGCCGAACGTATCGTTGCGTTGTTTGAAACATGAAGAGTGCAATATCGTGGATTAATGCAAATGCTGCGTGAATTATTGCCAGCGCACTCGTCCGACGCAACGTTGACGCATAACGTAACGTTGATTTATGCGCTCGTGCGCGGGAATTTTCGACGGCGTTTCCGAAAAGAAAAATCCGAGAGAAATATATCGCCCTTTCTAAATTCGATCTTGGACATTCATTCAATTCTCGATAGTCACGATTAAATCGTGAACATTAACGACGTTTCGAGGAGAGGGCTTTGGGTATATAAAAGAAAAAGAGGAGACGTGTCTTTCTTCAGAAAAGAAAAAATTAAAATGCGAATATTAAGCATGATTATAGAGTCAAATCTGAGAATTCGTGCTATCAAAACGTTTGTCAAACTTTGAAGCTAACGTATCTTCAATAAAGTTTGAGTTGGCGGTATTTCAGAGAGCTTGTTAAACTCCACTTAAATTAATTAAAAGCAGTTAATCACTTACATTCTGTCATATTAAGTAATTACTTAGGCCAAATTAATTATTTAAGGGCGAGAAGAGAGAAAAAGAATTATATTTCATAATGCAACATATTTTAATATAATGTAATACGATATATTTAATAAAAGAACAAAACATTTTATTTAAATAAGTAACAAATCATCTCTTAATTCCGCGGTGAAGATGACCGATCGCCTAATCGTGGGCGGACATTCGGGTGTTGGTGTCATCATTGCGTGGTTCAGCGCAATCCTGCGTGTCTTTTATGCCGGGCGAGCAAGCTGAATAGCGAATGAGGAATGCAGACAGGGCCGGAATTACGTGCGCGCAGTATAATAAATACCGGAAGTCGTCTCTCGCGGGAAATCGTTCGAGATGGTCGTCCGGGACGAGTGTAACGTCGTTACGCTCGTAATTCCTGAGGCCGCGCGCGCCGCTTTTTCGACGAAAGGCGGCAGACGGATGGATTCGATGAGCAACGAAGCGAGCGGCGCAATTTGTTTATCCTTCGTTCGTCGAGCAAAACTCGTGGCGCGTGTACAATTCGACGGATGATCGAGCATTACGGGCCTGACGAATATTCAATGAAATATACGAGTAAAACGCAATAAATAAAATTCGATGTAACTCCATCGCTTTTGAAAGTCGTGCCGTAATCAACGGATCTTCTTTCTCGTTACGCAACGAACTCGCGATTCGATTCGCGATCTAAATTGAAGAGCCGGCAATTAAGTCTTCTCCCATCGGAACGAAACGGAACGATCGTTTGAGCACCGTCGGCAAAAATAAATCGTCGATCCGATACTCCCCCTCGTTTCCATCAACGACAATCGCGTAACGAGCCTGCATGACGCTTCTCCCGTGTTCCCTCGGAACCTGGTGGCCTCTTCCCCTCCGTCCTGACTCGTCGCGTGCTACTTTCGCATTAGATAAAATTTGTGTCTTAGCCGGAGCAGACAGTTCCGCGTGTCTGTGTGTGTATTCATATAAATGTGTGTGTGTGTGTTGGACTTGTGCTATTTTCCTGCGAGAAGTGGATCGGTTATTGGGAAACTTCGCGGTTTATGCGCGCTGCAACTGTGGCGGAGCCGTCCACCCTAAGCAAAGTAACGGCTTTGCGGAGACCGTCGCCGCCACCGGAGATATAGTTACGAAAGTTTTGCCGTGTCTCTTTCTTTTAGCGCACGATACGGGCCATCGGAGCGCCAAAATTACTGCGACGACAATACCGTCGCGAATACATATACACATACATATATATATGTATGTATAATATGTATACACGGAGGATTCCATACGGTTCATCGAGAAATTATCATTAGGGCAACTCGGCGTTCGCCCAAACGACAAATTTCCCAGCGACATGTCCTTTCGTGTACAACGCGCATTTACTTCTTACACATCCGACTTCGTCGTTCGCGGAACTTCGTCGTGTCCCCTAATAGGCACTGTCATCGTCGTTTTAACGAAATGAAGGAGCGTTTTAGCTTATTGGGACAAATTCGAAACGAGCAGGACGATGCCCCCGTGTCGGTCGTTCATGTCGCACGAAATTGTGTTTACAACTATTATTTACGAGAATTATGATTTTGTTAATGCAAAAGTCAAATTTCCCTCGCGAGTTTCTGTTAGCGGCCGCACACACGTCTTTTATTCTCGCCGCTCTAAAAGTTGGAGCGCCACTCCAATTGGTAATTAGGAGCAACGAGCGCTGTTAAACGTCCGCCTCTCTTTAATTTACCCCTCACACTCGTTTTCAGTTACCTCACTACACTCCTACAGTTTTCTTTGCTCGTTCGTGTAACAATTCCGACAAGCAACTGGAGGAAACAAAACGACTAGCCGCAATGCAATGAAGATATGAAAAGCCAATAAAGTAAGACAAGAGTCGCGTCAATACGGTTTCAATTTCATTTTAAAGTACACGCTTAAAAGTACTAATTGACGTTTAGCGAACTTCCAATGCAAAGTTCTTAAATTAAATCTGTATCGCTGTCACAGAAAATAATAGTTACACGTACAGGTATCAGTATTTTCTCTCATTATTTTTACCTGTAATTTCTGCTTGGAGTCGGCTGGATGAAGTGGCTCGGGACCAGTTTTGGGCTGATCACCCTGCAGACTTTCGATGTTCTTTGTACGTATCAGCTTGCCGAAGAGCTCGAGGCCCTTCTCCCGGTCCAGGTCGAGCTTCATTTTTCTGCAAATTAAGAGCGAGCGAGTTATATTCACCCACGCTGCACCCGGAAGGAGAAAGAGAGCAAGTCTTTTCCGCAATAACAGGTAAGTGCTTTTGATCGATGTTTTCCACAAACATCCTCCGCGAGGAGGTTAGGCACGTGAAATAAAATATTACGCAGAAAACATGTATCGGCGATGGGATGATCGGGTAATATAATATGAAATGAGGTTTTCACGCGCGGGCGAGCATCGCGCGTCTGTCAGCTGTCTGCTGATGAAATGAGAGAAAATAATTAGAGAGCAAATATCTGCGGAAATGTATGAACAGTCCCCGGCGTTTGTTGGACGGGGATTAAAGGGGCGGTATATGCAATTGACGATAATTACGCTATCCGCGTGCAGGATGAGATAAAATTGAACGTGCTTTTCAAGCCGTGTCTCCAAGTTTACACGGTGAAAATGCATACTGGAATGTACACGTGAAAAGTAAAAACGCGCGTAAAAAGTAATTAAAAAAATGACACCCATCATGTGTGTGAGACTGTTATTTCCAGTGGAGGATTAATAATATCTGTCTGAACATAAGCCCTTTATGAGATTAAAAATAGCTTCTGCGGCGCGAAGAGTGTATGTAGTTTAAAGGTTATCAAATAAATAGAGTAAATAAGTCGAAAAGATAGTTTATCGTAAAACTTCCGGATAATCTTCGATAGTCAAAGTAATCGAAAATAACGGAAGACATTTTAGAATTTAATTAGACAAATGTCCATTTTTATCAATGTAGAATAACTTTAATCTCAGTTTAACTTACTCTTTACTTTTTTCTAATTTTTAGAATTAGAAAAAAATAAAGAGTAAATTAAATCGAGATTAAAAATAATCTGCATTGGTAGAAATAGGCCTAGTGAGAATATATAGTATTCTGAACGCAATAAGGATATATGATATAAAGATTTCTGTTTCCAGGAAATAAGTGTTGCATAAATACCCATAATGTATCGGAGATCATATGGACTAAATGGACAATATAGTAATACAAATGAAAACAATTTAGTCAGACATTCGGAAAACAATTTAAAAAAATTGCGTATCTGACAAATAATCCATCAGACGCGAACGCGGGACTATAAAACAAAAAAAGAAGAAACCGTTAACGTCTGGCCTCATCCGTCATCCTTTCTGAAAACGCAAAACGACATAACCACGAAGAGATGGCCAACTCCGTCGCATAATCAAACGGCAAATCGGCCGTTTCTGGAGACAAACGAGAGCCCTGAAAAAAACCGTCACCGACATATGCGGCCCTCTTTTCTCCGGCTTGCTTGTTCCCAGGGTCGGAAGTCGCGCACACGAATTATCGATTTATTATCCGGCGACGTTGCTCCTCTACGCGCGGCGCAGCTCTTTCAGCCGTTTCTTTGACGACACTTTCTATGAGCTTATCTATGAGAATGAAAAATTATCGCGCGTGTACACGTGTCAATGCGCGTCCCGTGCAAATTATTCTGCAATAACGTCAAAATCGCGACTTTTAATCAATTCGATTGTTCGACGTTATTAAAAATCAAATTATTTCTCGTAATTGTCCAATTTTCATAGCAGATTTTTTTATTAATTTTATTAATTTAAAGTAGATTTTCTTTGGATCGAAATATCAATGCTTGTAAGTAACACAATATTAATTTGAAGTATTATTACATATTTAATATTATATTGTATTGTATTATATAAGTATATATTACAAAGAACAGTGAAACTTCTCGCCAGCTTGTCAAAGGAGAGTCCGGTATTTATAATTGAACTACCGCGAAAGAAATTATTTCCATAAATTTCGCGTGGAAATGTCAAACGGATATAATTCTACGAAAGTTCCGGTGAGATATCGCGACCATTGAAACGATTACTCGTCCTCCTACTGCTACTCGAACTCGATTAAAGCATCGCACGGTAAGACTGCCGTATATAATGCAGACGCGATGCACTCTTCACGACGGATTATGCAAACAGCGAACAGCCGGGATAATCGCCGAACGAGTGAATGGGATGGTGGATACTCGGCGTATTAAAGGAAATAAATTATTCAGGGGATACGCGCGCGGGTGAGGTTGAAAGTAAATTTTACTTGCCCCTCGCCGAAGATAATGGATTTTCAAGATACGCTCGGAATTTTACCTAGCAGCCACTGAGAAGGAGAGAGAGAGAGAGAGAAACTGGCACGTGCGACACGTCATGCTGACAAGTCACGAAATCCGTATCGCTTGGCACGCGCGAAATTTCCCAGCAGAGATGAAAACTGCACCGAAATCCTCGTGAGCGGACTGAAATTTCACAAATATACGCAGGTTTCGGCAACCTTACAAGTATTTATAATCAAACGCTCATAAGGCAGAACGCGTAAACTTTACCGGAACTTGAGAGAAATAATAATTACATTCTTACTGCGTAATAACGTAATACTTCGACGCGTAATATTTCCCTTATTTTCTTTTTGTAATATTCACATAAAAATGTGATTTATGCAATTCCGCGTGTGGCATGTTTTCAAAATGTTTAAATTGTTAAACAAAAACACGTACGTCAAAATCTGTTTTCTCGGCTCCGAAAAGCCGTGCGATAGGCGCTTAGCGAAAGTATTGAGGACGGCTCGTGAAGTCGGAAATAAAAATCTTACGAGAGTACGTCCCGAGCCTTCAATATGCATGAGTACTTCTCTCCTCGCGTTCTGCTAAGTAACATGCAAAAGTAGTTTTCAATGATGCAAGCGCGATTTTGTTTCGAAGCAGCACAGAGCATTACAGCGGGTGATTCTCCGTGAAATCGACCGACCGCACCGCATAATCGCGCCTTAACGTGGCAGAACGCAATTAACCCTTTGTATACTATACTCATGTGATATTTCGTGTTGAAAACATCAGCCGGCCCTTTACCCGTCACCTTCTTTCGTGTTTCAGACCTTGTCATCGCGCTGCGGGATGCCATCGCGGAATGCAAATGTATTCTCAATCGACTTCTCGTTAGCGAAACTTATTGTTAAATCGCGCACGCGCGGCATTTTTATCTTTATGTCTCTCATATTTCATTATTTATTATATTTACTTTTACGTCACATTATGAAATGTAGAAATATTTAAATACATAAATATTTCCTGTACACATAATTAAAAATAAAATATTTAAATATCTAGATAATTGAATAAATAAATAAATATTGCACGCATGATTATAAATAAAATAAGAGTATTAGGCTCCGAGAGAATAACACACGATTGTGTTTTATATTACAAAAAGCGATTTGAAAATAAGTTCATAAGAAATTTATTTCTATCGCGAATAAAATTAAATTTTCTATATTAAAATCTAGAGATTAGAACTGCGATTATCGTGTAATATCATAAATTTATTTAATTTACAAAATTTGTTCACAAAACAATAAAAAAACATGGGAACATTGTGCCGCGATTCGTTAGCACTGCTTTTCGATTTTCAGAGAATGCCAGCTTTAAAAGGGACGATAATACGACACGCGAGTACGCGCGCGACACAATACCGACAAGTTTAAAAACACCGGCCAAACAAAGTTTCGCCCGTATAGGAAATTGCAATTCGCAAGATATCCGCGAAAGAAAAATAATATCGCGGCTCCGTTCCGCCGTAACGCGATCTCTCCCGACGATATCACGCGCGCGAGTTTTTTAATTAAAGGAGCGGGAAAACGCGCACTCGTGCCGCTGCTTATCGCGCGACCATCGGCGGCGGAACACAGTCGCGATGAAACGGAAGCACGTCCCGTTCATTCTTCGATCATTAAGAAGAGGTCCCCGCCAAGGGTCGCTCAACACAGCTAAAACGGCAGAAAACGGCGAGCACCCGTTGCGACTTTTTCTTTTAAACGGAATTTTCCTCTTCTCTAATCTCTGGTCACGAAGAGCTTTGCGTTAGCTTGAAACTTGAAACAACGTTTCTGTAACTTCTCGAGCAACAAGACCAATAATCAATCTTTCGAAATCCTTGCCTCCTTCTTTCCTTCCTTCCCTTCCCTCGTGTTTATTCTCTTTAACGAGGGGATGCATTTAGATCCCCTCCGCGCGATATGCTATTACGTGATTGCCCTACCGAAGGGATCCGTTCTCCATTTCGCGTATCGAACGCGCGCGGCATCGTTGCGCGAGTCACGACGGGTATACGGGGCTCAACACACCCAGATGCCCCGGGAGTCGAACGCGACGGAAATCCGACCGCGGTCCTAGATCACGCGTAGCGTGATTTATGACGTGCGCGACGACGTTGATGACGACGACGACGACGGGAACGCCCGTAACACCTGTACGAGCGATTTATCGACAGGATCGAATCGTCCCGTGGCGACGATCGCAATCTCGTATGCACGCGCGGAATACGCGGGGAGCGTAAACAACGGTAAACAATTATACTCGCGTCGAGGCCACGTTAAACGGATGAGGAAACAATTGCGAGCGGACGGTGTTTTTACGAATGGATTGTTAGAAATGCAATGTCGGGAATGTTTGCGACAGGGCCGCTGGGTGCGCCGCGTCGCGCGCCGTTAATTAATAAATCGGCACAATAAATACTCTCGCGAGGAAGGACGGCGCGCGCAATTGTTGCAACATGTTGTTACCTACGTCAACTTTATAAAACTGGAAACGCGACGAAGCAAATGCTGCGACGTTAAGCGAAAGGTTTATTAGCGTAATTGACAATTTTTACATTTTTCTTCAAATATTTTGATACCAAATATTGCACGTCATTTCATTAAAGAAAATATTTGTAATGCATACGCTGTACGGCGGAACATTACGTGTACAATCAAGTTCTGACTCTCTCGGGCAAGCCTCGGGGCTTAAGCACGATTACATGGAGAATTTGCAGAAAGAAAAACGTAGATAATAATCGGGTTCGCGTTCGCAGCGGCGCGGTTATTTCCATACGATTTGTAAGAGGCGTGATATCGCAGCGCGGCAGAAGCCGCTTCCGAGTCGGTCGGTCGGTCGTTATCGCGCGCGAGCGAGCCACGAGAGAGAAAAAGAGAGAGAGAAAGAAAGGTAAAAGGGGAAAATACCGTTTTTAATACTATGTTAATTTTATTCAAGCCGACACGCCCCGTCTCTCATTGGTCGCGGTGCTTTTTCATTCTTCCGAGAGAAGAGAGAAATCGTGACTTCGTGCTCGCAAGCTGCCTGCCCTTCGATGAGAGGTAGGCAGCCGTTCCTGCGTGTGTGCGGCCCCAGTACACGGCCCTTCGCACTCCCCGCGACGTTATAACTTCGACCCTGGAATTTCCAGAGACCACGAACGTTCCCTCTCTCAGAGGGGGTCGGAGGAGAGAGAATGACGTTCGTTCCCGCGAAATTTGTTTAAAATTCGCTTAATTTAAATTCCTCGCGTGCGAAGAGATCGATACTTGGGCGCTACACAGGTCGCAGCATGCGATAATGAACGCGATAATGACAGTCGCGTTTCTCGTTTTTAGCAGCTGCAGGTAATTTTTTAATTCGCAATTTTTTTTCACAGGCGACGATTAGAAACGCGCGCCGAGTGAATAATATTTCATTAGCTCCACGCGCACGTCGGACACGCTATAAAATTATTCAATTTTTGTATGTCAGTTTTGCTATCGTGCACCGTAAGAAGAGTAAAAGTTTACGGATAAAATTCACGACTTTATATACGATTTGTAAGCGTGATTTATCGTTTAACAGCGATCGAAAAAGGATTCCACTTCGCGCGAACGTTATTTGCATACCCGTGTTCTTTTGCATTGCGCACTTATCGCATTAAGTATTTAGATATGACGTGTACAGCATTCCGGGATTAAGGAACGGCGTCATTCTCACGCTATCCTCGCGTAGCTCCGTAAAGAACCCTACAAAACTTCGGAATAGGATTATCCCCTGTAACCAGGATGCCGATACTTCCCTCGCGAAAAAAGGAGAATACACTTTGTAGAACGAAGGCGAGGGAGCTCGACTCTCTCTCTCTCTCTCTCTCTCTCTCTCGCTCTCGCTCTCGCTCTCGCTCTCTTTTCCTCCTTCTGCCTATATCCTGAACGGTCACGGCTGGCGATTTTGCGGTTATCGATCCCCGCCCTCGCGGTGTGTTCACCTCCCGGTGCCGTTAAAACAACCTAACCGTAATGTCAGTGTACTAACACGTGTGCACGTACACATACAACGTCCTACACGTATACGCGCGAATATTCCCGTAGGTACATTCAAGAGAAGATATCTCTCTCTCTCTCTCTCTCTCTCTCTCTCTCTCTCTCCTCCCTGGCGATATCAGCTCATCTCTCATCTCCCTTCTCTCTGTAGCTCCCTCGAAGAATAGGCCGGACGTGAGAATTCTAATCCGGAGTCGAGATCCCTCCCGTCATAAACTACAAATTGGAGGATCTTATTCGCGTTCGTTGTATATAACACGTGGTGAGTTTGCTGCCGTCGGAAATTCTGCAATCGCGGCAGAAGTCAGCCGAGCCGATAACTCGCGAACTTCCCCGCGTTACGCGATTGCAAAACTTTCTCTTTATGCAGCTCCCGAGGATTCAGGATATTCAATAAGGGGTCGTGCCCATATTCGTGCCGCTATACTTGTTCACATGCGATGTCGTATAATGAAATGGAAAGAGACATAGCCGTAGATAATCTACGTTAATTTTAGTTAGACTGTTCCATGACGTATAGCAATTGTCACGAGCAAGAAGACGCGGTCTCAGGCGGTCTCGCGGTGTGGATTCGAGGGTATTCTGAGCGGAACAATCTCACATCGCGTCTTCCGCGGGAGAGAAATTGGTTCTCCTTAATCTTATTTAAATTTCGAAGGTGAATATAGAGCTAAAAGTCAAGCTCAAACTCGCACGCACTTTCTCAATCTCAAACGTTGAATTTTGCATGCTGACACGTTTCTCTATTCCGACAATTTTCTCCGATTCCGCAGATATCAATAACGTGTCGGGACAGGTTTCGCGTCGAAATGTCAGACGGAAAAAGTTGTTTCAGATGAGATATATATATATATATATATATATATATATGCGTATGTATAATACTAAAATAACCGCGTGAAAGATGTGATTTTACCCGAGCGCGGATTTCCCGAGGGTCGACCTAATGATTGAGCTCGATCACTAGTCGCATCCGTTGAATAAAACGGATGACGCTAACGACGCTCGCGCGCATGTTTGCGAAAGCGTTGTGATTCCAACGTGATAAATATATAATGCGGTAAGTACACACTGTAAAAGTGCACGATGAGCAAGCAAATAAATGCAGCAGAGTCTCTCTCGTTGATCATTCTAAATCACGAATCACGCTTAATAAATTATAAATTGCGCTGTAAATTATAAATTAACTGCAGCGTTGCTCTAAAATGCATCAAAAACAACAACAATGCGCTTTATTGCATAATTTTTTAACTGAAATTCAACTCTTTGATATGCGCGAACGTTCTCTTCCGCTATTGATGTAATCAATTATTTCGTTAAAGAAAAACAGAGTTTCAATTAGTCGTAATAAAAATATAATTGAATTAAAATTATTTTCAATGTAACCAAATAGTCTACAAAATTTAATAATTTCTAGATATTCAAAGCTCGCGTTCATAAAAATGATGCCAGATACAAATGGCCGGTTATATAAATTCAAAGAGGGCATCTCATTATTTTGTAAAAGAACGCGGATCAATATCTTTTTTTAGATTAAAAAAAGGATCATGTGCGCTACGTTTGTACTACGTTTGGAATAAAATTATCCCGTTTAACGAATTGGACGATTTATTTTGTACTGCAATAATCGTGCTCGACTGTTATTGCCACTATCAATACGGTACGCACATAATTAACGTTTAATTGGATCAGCGCGATTTTATACAATGATAGCGTAGCACTGCCTCCGTGAAATCGGTCGCCGCGTTAACGATCGGCGACCGAGTTTGATCATTCGGTTGCGACGCGATAAAACGCAAAACGGAATTAACGACTACGCGGTCGGCGGAGCCTGTTTATCAAAAAGGATAAGCGGAGGTAATCGCGTTTCGGTCGATACCGCGGATACCGAAAGAGGTGAATCCAACGGGAAATTTTCGCGCCGCTGAAATCTCTCGGTTAAATAATATCGAAAGAATAACAAGCAGGTTTTACAGCGAGCCTCACGCGGTTTAAACTCCTGGATTAAACAGCATTGTTGGATTCCGTGCGCTACGCAGAAACGCTTTTTTTTAATACACGTGTATACTTCGCGTTTTACATGTATGAAATGAAACTTTGAAATTTCGTCCGGCAAAGATAGAAGATTGATGATGAAATGAGAATATTAAAATGCGAATATTAAAATAAAATATCCAAAGATAGTCGAATCTTATGATATTTTTAGGTTCCCGATCTCTTTAGCAGCTTCAAAATTAAGATGAGATTAAGAGACTCAATCTGACTCTCTCGTCTGCAAAAGTCAGCGGGAAACGCAATTAAGATTCGCTTGAAATTTAAATATCTTTTCAATTTTCTCCTTATAGATATACCGGCCACTTATTTCTGCCTCGCGTTTCGTTTGCATAATTGAAAAACGATACAATCTTCCTGCGACGTATATACCGCGAGAGAGTTAATGCGGGTAACGCTGCAGACATTTTAACGATGGCACCTCGGTGGCAAATTTACGATCTTGGCGATTCGCTCCCGATCCTCGCGTGCGTATAGGAAAATCAACGCGCGTAACGTACGTCGCACGATGTATCGCTGTAATTTGTCAGTGTCGGATGCCGCGTCCTAATAGTTCGATACCTCACTCACCGCGCGCGATTTGCTTGGCTGAAACGACGCGATACCTCGAATTCTTGAGTTTAAAACGAATGTGGGAAGACACGGTGGGGTACACGACCATCCGTCTTCGCGATTTGCGTCCCAGTTTTACGCGTGACCTCGATGTTTACGCGCTATATTTGTCCATTTTTCTTAATATGATACATACTTTCAATATCACACGCCGATAAATTTTTATTTTTAACTGATATCCTTAAAGTACATTATAAGGGGCAGGAATATTAAATTCTATACTTAGCTCAATAATATCGAGACAAAAGATGAGAAATTTTTTTTAATTGTATTGATTTTATATTTTTGCTATTTTTTTTTGTCTTTTCGAAATATAAGACAGATGTTTTTTTTTTACAGAATTATCTAATTATGCGCTTCAATATACATATTTGATTGCGCGATCATTATTCAATCGTTCAATCAATTCGCAATTCCGCAATCCTCCGGAGGGTCAACGTACAATTAAACAATCGCGTCTATCCGATTAATGATCCCGGCGATGACGGGATTGTGTATTACGATATGTATATCGCTCAATCCCCGTCATTTATGCGCAAATAACGCTCGGGTACGGTCGAGCGGCTCTTTAAACAGGGCACTTCGGTCTTTACATAGTGCCCGGCTAAAGCAACTTTGCGGCGTAAGCCGGTTCGCTCGAATACATAAATTTGACGAACTCGCGAAGTTTCATAGAGGGAAGTAAGAGAGAGAGAGAGAGAGAGAGAGAGAGAGAGAGAGCCCGGGGGTGATCATTCTTCAAATTATGCCGTCCCGATAACGAGAACGGGCTATACGAGACTCGTCGTACGTCGTCGTTATTAACTTCTCATCGCACCGAAGTTCGGAGCGTTTAAGGAGATACGTACGTCAGCGTGTTAAAGTTCGTCGTGCATCGCGGAGCATCACGATAACCGCGCGATAATCCTTTAAATCGAACGGGCCGATGTGCCGTTTGATAGCGCGAAAACCGAAATATTTCCCTCAACGGCGCTTCTCATGATTTTTTGCGATTCATCTTTTGGTTCAATCTTTTACATCGTTTCTCCTTTGACTATATAAGTATGGACTGATAGTGATTAACTTCATACGTGTCGCCAAGCTGGAAGATGTAAACTCCACCTCAGTCAGTAATTTTCTGCGGGGTGGGGGAAGGCTACTCGGAAAGCACTGTGTTTACGACGTGTAAAGGAAAGGTGCTGAGTCTATTTTTCATTTCTTTCCATCGATTTGAAATTTTTTCCGACTCCCTATCAATTTTCAACATAACATTTAATACATTTTGACATATTTGACATTTTTTTACTGACTGGGGTGGAGCCTAACAATCGAAGTTCGATACCTCAACCAACTTCAGTTTGGCGACACCGGGCATATGTCTTTTACATAGTAAAAGTGGGGGGACTAGCAGTCCATATTTATATAGTCAAAGCGTTTCTCAAGATTTCGATATTACATATTCGGATCGCTAATCAACAACAATAACAGTCTCACCAGTTTCTGGTCTTCCGAGCGAGATTTTGATTTCGCAAATCGACATTTCCTCGTGACTTCCGCGCACCTCAAGTTTTGATTGCTTCCAGCGCACAAACTTCCAGCGCTGGAGGTCTCTCCCGGCGTTCGGATTCAATTACCTACGCGAGCGTAGGTCCACGCCCGTTTCTCGTTGTAACCTCACCGCGCCGGTGTGGCGTGTTATACGCAACTCGCGAAATACCCGTCCCACTGTGGAATTGCTCGTAACAAGAGCATAAACCGTACAGAGGAGATTTTATCGTCGCCATTGTCGCGCATAAATCACGCTACGGTTACAACGCTACGTATAATACATCCCTGCTAGTGTCTAAACGTGAAAACGGTCCTGTCGCAACAGCGTCCGAGAACATGCCGTAGACACGTAATAGAGGACACAATGTGCCGATAACAAATACGAATTAATTAAATCCGATATTAATCCCGGACTCCATAAATCAAATTAAATGGAATTAAAATTCTATTATGCTGAAAATTAGGAAAGCGATAATAGGGATTTAAAAATACAAGATTATATTCCTCGTATTGCTAGTTTACCTTAAATAAAAATAAATTAATTTATTTTAAAAAGAAGTAAATCTAATTAAATATATATATATATAATAATTATTTCTAATAATTCTTATATAATTTCAATTTATAATTATTTCTCGATATAACCTAAAGTTGAAATTAAATATATATATAAAAAGCGATTCTTTATAGAATTCATTCGCAGTCTCTTCTTGAAAATGTTAAAAACCTTTTTAATGATTATCCGATATATTAAGCATACAAACGAATAATGCGAATATATAATAACATAGTAAAAATAAATTTATTTAATGTTACAAGTGCAAAATTGATTTTGCTCGGAAGATTAATATCGTCCACGAGTTTGCCAAGAAATTAGTCGCGAATAGCTAGTCCGAGCACGTCGGACGAAGTCGGGAGAGCGTTATAGCGCCTAGGCGAACGTCACCGCACGTAATAGAATCGTTCTCATGGAAAATCTTATGGAAGATAATTAAACGAACCGGCACTGCTGCCGTTGAACGTGGAGAGATTCCTTCTGTAGAAGCCAATACCGGCGCGGTCTTTTGAATAACGGCCCGCAATGCTCGGCACCTTCGAGAGCGCGAGATACTCGAGTCTTCTTCCATTTCTCTCGTTTTCTCGCCCCTCACCCTCTCTCTCTCTCTCTTCCATCCATCCTACACTTTGCCGACGAGCAAACTCGTCGGTATTTAATCTGCACACGATGTACATCTGAATACGAACAAATCGACTGTTCGTGTTCCCTGCTTCTCCAATAAGAACGACAAAATAGTGCGGGAGCGAGTGACAATTGGGGAACAAAGACGCTGTTTGCTGGTTGTGCGCTTATATAGATCAAAATCACGAGCGTGTCGACGAAAAATCGAATTTCCGTAGCGAAATTCAACGCGCACTTTAATACTTTAACGTATGGAACGTATTGCGTTTCGCTGCACACGGCAATAACGCTCCATTCCGAAAATTGTCCCGCGAAAAATTCGCGAATTTTTCGCGAAATGAAAAATTCGCCCATCAATAATCGATTGTAACGTGTCAAAGTAACACGTTTGCAAAAGTTACACGATTTAATCCTCCGGAAAGCTCTACAAACTTTCAATTATGAGAAACATTGCGGAGAGTGCGAAATTACGAAAAAAATTCAATTAATATTATTTTATTTCGCGATTACAGGACGAAATAAATGCGAAGGTGGAACAGAGAGAGAGAGAGAGAAAGAGAGAGAGAGAGAGAGAGAGAGAGAGAGAGAAAGAGAGCTGTGTTTGCTCGGGACAAATAAGTTGAAATTGATATGAAAACGACTATCACGCGGTAACGGTACGGCACGGCGCGGTGACGCAAGAAATTCGGATTCGCGGCGGATTTTTTCGCGATTTTCATCGCGAAAAGTTGAATACACTTTTATTTCGATGAACGCGGGAAGCGCGCCCAGACGATTCGATCGGACGAGTAAACCAATTACTGCGCAACAATTTCTTACGTCAGTCATAAAATCTATCGTAAAATTGCGTATAACAAGCTCGTAACATCTGCCCTGATATTAAATGTACAATCCTCGCGTGCCAGAAATGCTCCTTCTTCGTTCCCTCTCCTAACCCCTGATGATTATCCTTACTCGCTGCCCACTCACGCCATTGTGTCTTCCTCGAGCGAGCCAGCGAGCGAGGGGGAAAAAACTTTCCGTTCTTTCGCGTGCAAAAGGCAGGAACGAGGGAGGATTCTTCTTCCTGCCTTATCTTTAAAATACTTTTCGTGCCTTTGAAAATGTGAGCCTTTTAGGGGAGTACAATGCCGCCCATTATACCGCGTCGCCGTCGTTGTCATGACTTCCGGGCATTTCGGGCTTATATTATAATTACGCGCCGCGGATTATGTTAATGCAAAATATACGGTCCGTTGTTGCAAAGCGTGCGTTAGGAAAATGTGGCTTCTTAAATTATCATCATTTTACATTTTTAAATATAATCGAATATGATCGGATTTAAATATATCGCGCAATATAGCCGAGTCTGCTTTTCGCGTCAAAAGAATCGTTCCGTTGAAACAACAAGTTTTCACAATATTCGACGGCTGTCTCCGAGATGCCGCCGCTCGTAAAATTGTCTCCAAACAGGCCGATTTTCAAAATCACGTGTCAAATGCGCGCACCGTCAATATGTGCCGTCCATTTGGCAAACTATATCGAGACTCGTTGACCTCTTGAAAGTTTGAACAGGAATAATGCCAAATTTACGAAGCCTCTCTTCGAGAGGTTCTACAATTCTCCGCTACACAATTCCCCGATGTGCAAGGTTCGGAAATTTTCCCGTCCCGGGCATGAGTTACCACTACTACGAAAATTTAGGGCAGGTGTCCCTTTCGCCGCGGGACCCCTTCTGTCATACCGAAGTAGGATACGTGTTTAAAAATTTAAGGCAGTCGATCGTATACTTTGACCTCTCGGGGAAACTTAAACTAAATAAGGTCTAAAAATTGCCTATTCCTTTATTTTAAACATCGGATATCGATGTGTAATTTAAATTTCAGTATTGAAAATTGGACATTGGATATATAAACGTGAAAAATGAAAATGGAATTCGTTATTAAAGTTACGTTATTAAAGCATCTCCTCTATCTCGTTCGTGTTTACTAACTGCACTGCGGATATAAATCTTCATTATAAATTGACAACATGAAGATTACAATTGTAAGTAAAATAAACATTTGAAGATAAATTTAAAGAACTAATTATTATATAAAAGAAGCAAAATTTTTGTTTGCGGAATTAAATAAACTAAATATAGAAGAAAAAAAAAGATTTTTTTCTCTATACCTCTTTGCGCGTACAAAGATTGCCGACATCTTTCCATTTCATAATTCGAAAATATCAAATGAATGACGTTATCTATAATTCGATGGTATTTGCGTTAAAAGGAAGACGTAAATATGATGTCCGGAACATCGGTGTATCGAATGCAAAGCACATAGGCACGCGTCAGTGATTGAATGAATGTTCGTGCATACATCATGCAGGCGGATGGAGAGCTTATGAAGAGCATGTGTTGCTCTTTTCCCTTCAATAGCACGGTTACGTCGCCATAAACGCAAAATAAATTCATTTCCGAAGGAATTGAATAGATTTCTCAGGACGTGCTCTCTTGCATACATAAAAAAATGAAATTTCTGATCGGGATGCGAGCTCTGTGGTTTGCATAACGCACAGCTATCGAAAAATTCATGTAAACACATATAAAATATAAAAGTACATATTAATTTTTCTGAAAAAAATTAATAAAATAAAGATTCTCTCTAGGAGATCAGTCATCGTATGGCACTAGTGTTCTAATTTTATATTTTTTTATCTTCTCGTTAAATAACAGAACATGCTTCAAATGCTCTATCTCTAGTTTATGAAAAGCGTGGACTGTCATGCATATTAAATTAATATAAGGATATGCTATAAATTTAACATAAGAATTGTAGTAATATAAGAATATATATTAATTAATTTAATTAAATAATTTAATTAGTATCAAATATATATATTCCGAGAGTATATGTGTTTTAACACAATTAAATTGAGAGAAGACCTAACGAACGGTCACAGCAGGATCTTGGTGCTTCTAATATTTCTGCGTGAATTTTACATACACATCGCGGAACTAGAACATGTATGTAAAATTCATATATAGAAATATTAGAAGCACCAAGATCCTGCTGTAACCTTCTCTCTCATTTAATTGTGCTAATTAATCTCTTTATAAGGAAAGGTCAAATAATATGAACGGCGAATAATATATATCAATTTCTGATTCTTTTTCTAATATTTCTGTTGAACACAATAGCATTTGCCTGATCATTGTCTACGAGAGAACAATGTGCTTTTGCTCATCTTTGTTTATAAGAAATCGTCTATAAGACTGCTAGGTATATTAAATTAATATACGATCATGCCGCCTTTGTATGACGCTTGTATACATCAAACTTCAATCAAGATTTCTTCTTTCTCTCAATTGCATTACGTCTTGCTTTGGAATTTAATATATTACTTTTGTAAGTAGGTATTTAATGAAAGTGCATTCTCTCTTTTCAATCGGTACACTTAATTAAAAGAAAAAGAGGACAAAGAAGCCTTAGCTGTTCGTTCCCCTCCTGATCTTAAAGTATATATGTATACCGCGTGTCACGAGACGTTCAGTGGACTACGCGTTGATCGACGATCGCAATTTCAGAGCGTCCTTGATACCCTTAATCCGTCACACCCCCCTCTCCCTCCCCCCCCCCCATATCGGTATCGAGAACCTATTACACGTTTAACGAGGTCGCCGCTGGAAGAAAACGATATTGCACCGGGTACGGGCTTATTTACGGTACGCCGAAACGGTATTGAGAATTTCAAGCGATAAAATTCCAGGGGACGAAAGGACCGCTTCCCCGTAGCCACATCGATCGCCACCGAATTTTCAATTCCTCGCGCGACGTTAGCATTTGTCGCAACGTGCCCACTGGGTCCTCGCGTCATGCTGGATCGAGTGACAAACCGCACGTGAACGTGTCCGACCGTGTCGAACGCACAGTGAATGTTTCTTTTATTTTTTAACGTTCTCACATCTTTTTTTTTAATAAAATATTCAGACGCACGTAATGCACCTGATATTTGAAACGGGATCATCTTACAATTAGTCAGATCCGTATCCCTCGGAGTTGATATCCCATTTGAGACGGCGAGTTTCGACGTGATGCAGAGGGAGAAATTTGTGCAAAAATTCCGTTCTAAATATTCGCGCGAAAATTCCGCTGCCCGACGTGGGCATTCGTGTGCCGCAGAGGCCTTTATGCGAAACTTCATGTTGTGCATAAAAGCGGATGACAAGCCAGCTGGTGGTGATGCGTCGCGCACGTGCAACGCTTCCGTGCTGTCGTAATGGTGCTTTTGATGCGCTCGCATAGACCCAATTACCGGTTTCTAAATTGTTTCGCAACGGAAGCCGTACGTTAACACTTCTCTCTCTTTCTCTCTCTCTCTCTCTCTCTCTCTCTCTCTCTCTTTTAAATATTTTTCACCGTCCCACGGCGCGTAAATGAGCGCGGATATTTAACCGCGTTCCCCATTTCTTTTGGCATTTCGCTCGCGTAATCACTTTTCCTCTGTTTTTCCCCGAAAACGAGGGAAATCGCTACTTGGCGTGTCGAGAAACGTCTGTAAAATATGATAACGTTCTCATAAACTGCGATCAAAAAAAAAAGCTACGCGTGGGACCACGTTTAACGTCGCGGAAAATAATCCGTGAACTATACGGCTCGAATCAACGTCCTCGCTCGTTAATTATTTTCTCTCGAGACTCTCAAATACGATCTAACTGACACCACCTTTCACTTTAGATCGCAATCGCGCTCTCTCATTGAATATTCCAACGAAATCTGGCCGACGACGTGACTCGATTATTGAGAGATCGAGGGATGATGAATCCCAGCAACACTGGAGCCCAGGTTCTGTCACATGCGTCGAAGATATATTAGGGCGAAAGTGCTAAAGATATATAACGTAGCAGAAGTTACAGACTGCTCATCTTATGAAAATTAAAATTATGAAATCCCTAAAATTATGAGAATTAATCAAACCTCCCTCTGTCATTCCTCAAATTTCTACTCTCACAAACATTTTTCTGCTCGACATTTATTTATTTTCTCTCGTTTTGCATCGTCCGGAACGCGATTTGGACGTGCGATTTATACTTCACGTTAAAGAAAATACGTGCTCTATAAAGTACAGTGAAATACAATAATCTAAAGTAACTCCGAGGGTGTTTATTCCCCTGGAATTTAAGTTTCGCGGTACTTCTCTCACCTCCGAGGCGCTTTCTCTGTTCTTATACAAGTTTACTTGTACGTACAAATCACCGTATACCGCGAACAAGGTGTAACTTCACCGGCGGCGAAACGGGGTCAGTTCGCGGGGTGTGTAAAGGCCGCCTTCCAATCCGTACCCGCGTATACTAGACGTACTGCGAAGGTCGGGGCAGATTGCACCCGCAAAGCTCGGGCGAGCGCGGGGCCGCGATTAAGGGTTGGCCGGGCGCCAGTCACGAGGCGCATTATCCGTATCTTCGGCGTGGCCGGGGGAAATAAATTCACGGGCATGCTCTCTCCTCTCTTTCCCGTCCTCGCTCTCGGCGTGACGTGATGAAAGGGATATATTTATGGACGGGGTCCTCCCCTCCCCCCCTTCTCCTGTCGTCGTGAACAAAATTGAATTTGTCAGTCAGTCTATCGAAATTCTAATCCGCATACACGATCGCCTGTCAATCCAACAACTGATAGTAAAGAAATGTTATAAGATTCGCAGATCCAAGCCTGCAGTTGTTCAAGGCCGGTTCTTCGTCGAGAACAATCTCGACGAAGTTTAGCACGTCGCGCCTCCCCTATACGTACGTGATTTCCCCGTACGTTTGTCCGGCGCTGTGTATACATCTAACGATATTCGCGTTTACATCGCTCGACGATCAATTTCGCCGAGAGTCACGGAGCTCATTAAATTGTCGATTGCATCCCAGCGTCTGCATTTGCCTCGTCTGTGATCGCGAGGGTATAATGTGTCCCATCCAATAACGGGAGACGCGGGCTCGTTTACCAGCGTCGCTGCAGCCACCGGACCGGGATGCACACAGCGCCCGTCCGTTTCTCTCTCTCTCTCTCTCTCTCTCTCTCTCTCTCTCTCTCTCTCTCTCTCTCTTTCTCTACGACCGCGGGCACAAAAGCGCTCGCTAGATAAAACTCGGCAAACTCATTTCGTTTCTGCATCACGGCCCGCTCGCGACCGATCGAGCCTTGTCATTTTTTTTTTATAGGCGCATGCAGCGCTTTTTTATACCCGCTTGTCTCCTCTTCTTGCCGCCTCGCATCGCAAATAGAACACGCGCCGTCTGTCTGATCCGACCTCGATTCGAACTCGGCGACTTCCACCGACTTCCACCACCATCCCCCAAAATTATCATTCCATACGTTCTCTATCCTATCGTAGGGGCATACCGGCCAATTCCTAAATAGAATTCGAGTCTGGCTTTGACCCGGATTCGTCCGGCTTCTGCGCACCGTTTATGGCCGTTTTTGCGGTCGCGCGGATTATCGCATTTCTCGTTTGCGATGTAAAAATATCACGTCGCTTTTGGAAAATGGCATTCGGTACTAATGAAAAGATAAAGCGATTGTATGGGCGCGCAGCAAATTCCGACAATGTATAAAGTCGAATTCTGACAGCGGAATCGACATAAATGTATGCAAATAAATATTTTGTTAATTGGCGCATCGAGATACGCGGGGGAACGGCGAAATAATTATATAATGGACATGTTGACGCCCTGCACCGCAACTCGCTGTACAACTTGTGTACATCCGCGTACCGTCGTGGAGCGTAAAGCCGTCGTGCTCCCCGCTTATGGAGATTTGCCCTTAGGCTTTTCACCCCGGCCCCGAACGTTTCGACCCAGATTCGAGTTCGCTACTCTCTCTCTCTCTCTCCTTCTCTCTCTCTCCCGCCTTTCGAACGCTTTTGAACAATTAATTGAGCGACAAGCCGCAGAAACGGACGGCAATTCAGTTCGCGTGTCCTCCCGAGGCTTTTCTATACGCTCCTCCTGTCTGCCGTCGCGAGAGAAAGAGAGAGGCGGAAAGATAGAGACGGCCGGAGTCCAATTTGCATTTCAGTCGCGCGTGTTTCGCGACACGGCGACGATCGCTCTTACGGCGAGCGTCGAAATTGGAGAAATAATTCACTTTGAGCGCGCGAATAAACAGGAAATGAAGGAGGCGATAATCCCGCGAACGAACTGCAAAATAATCGCGTTTCGGTTATTCGGTATCGAGCTGAACGAATCGAGAGGAATGGAAGAAAACGCGGATTATAAAACTGTACGAATAACGATGCGCTATACGTCTAAAGAGTTCTCGAAAAAAAATTTCTTCTCATAGAGGGTAACTAATGACGCTATTTATCAAGTAACATGGAAACTAGGTAATTCTTTCACTCTGTTTAACTTACGGTAAGTAATGTCTAGAGTTATAGACAACTCAAACTGATAATGAGTAACGCTATTAAGCAGACAAGATTTTGTAGCGCCACAAATTTATTTAAAATAAGAATTTCCGAAAAAATATTTTATTAGCATTGGGTGTCAAGTAGAATTACTGAATCATGCACATCTACCGGATCTTACCATTTACTTGCACGATTGATCATTTAGGTAAGCCCGCGTGTACATGGCTCTTATTGTTCCATGCAAATTTCTTATCCCGTATCTGCGTAGAAATGAGGAAAAGAATTGCGATGAAGTTTTGTTGATACTTCATTATCGAATTTCGAAGTACGTTTAATTTTCACGGCGGAATTTACCTTTCGCAAGAAGAGAAATTGATATAAACGAACGCTTCTTCGCGTTAATATAATTAATTAATAAACGGTTAGGAGCGTCCCGCTTGCAAAAATGAAATTGAGGATTGAGGGGGGCCAAACCATATTGTACATATCTGCAATGCGATCACAGGCGTCGAAAATCAAGACGAGACACGAAATTCTCGCGGCGTTCTGTCTCGAGTGGCGGAAAGGAAAATGCGTGAGAGGAGAAGTCCTTTGTGAGGACACGGCTCGTTTCTTGCCGACGTCGCGCGCCCGTAATTCTCCGTCCGCCGAGGCGTCCACGCTCGTTAGCGGCAATAATTGACGAAGTGGAAGAACACGGTACGCCAGGTGCGCCGACGACACCGGCACACGCGGAGTCGGATTGTACCGGGGCGTCTGCAGGAGTGATCGCGATCGTTAATTGCGAATAACAGCGCTTTCTCTCGATCAATTAACTTTATTAAATACCGGCCATTGACAGATCTCTCGTTACCCTCGCGCGAGTACCTTATTCCCGAGTGTGCCGGGAACTTCCTGAATAACTTCCAAAGTTGGCTGGAAAGCCGTGGGGAGCCGATTTATTTCGACAATTAAAACGACGACGAGTTTGCACGGTAATTGGACATATAAATTTAATACACATTTATATCCTTCATCAGAACTGAATCTTTTATCACAAAAACGACGCAAATATCTTATTTTTGTATATGAGACACTTTATATTTCTTTTAAATATCGTCGTTCGCGCACCTGCCGTCTCTTGAATTACTTTACAGTTTTATTAGATTCTATAATTATTCCTAGGTACTTTTACCTATATTATTATTTTATAATTATTTTGTAATTTTATTCATCTATCTTTCAAGATTAAGGATTCAGGATGCACTTTGCATGCTTATTTACGTCGTTTCAAGTCAATCTACCTTTCGTAGAAACCAAAACGACTGACGTGATTGTTAATATCGAAGATGGATCATCGACAGCGATATTGGAGGCAAAAACGTGCGATTCGGTTAAGCGGCAGTATTGAGCGTCGCGGTTGAATTGCACCCACGACGGAATTGTATCCATTACGTCGAAACATCCGTCAAGCATTTCATCTTTCGTATCATCCGCCTGCTGAAGAGGCAGCGCGCGCGACAGGCGGGTGTGTGCGAACACATACGTATACACATATACAAAAATAAGCATGCATTCACCCACCACCTTATCTTACGGATGTACATACGTCGCGAATATAGTCCGCGCTTTTGAACACTATCTACTACAACCTTAGCAGGGAAAACATGCTAATTAACGACCTGCCAGTTAAGCGCGTACTCGTATGTAGGTAGTATTCACTCACATCCTTGTATTTTCTTGATCGTAACAACATTTGTTTCGGCACCCGGTTGCGCGCTTTATAGCGAGTGATGCGCGACTTATGCAAGTATAGAAAAATAATAATAAAATTAGAATATCAAAAATGTAACTAAAATATATTTTAAATATTTCAGATATGAGAAAACAATTCGCTGAAAGACACATTTTTTCGTAAGTGTCTGAAAATGATAAAATAGAATAATCATAGATAATTTTTGACACAAGTAAATACATTTTTCTCCGTTTATCCTATATAAACCTCTAAATGAAAAATAAATAATAATTAAATAGAAATGTGTTATTTAGAGGGGATGCAGAAAAAAATAAATATTTGTTATCTACAGAAGTCTATGACACAAATCGATAGGTCCGTTTTTATTGCATTTGCCAACGAGTTTGTATAAATAGTACATGTGTATCAATGGTATTTACGATACTCGTCGACAGATGCGCTAAAACAAAACTATAGTTAAATAATAGATATTTCTGTCTTTCTTTTATTTATTTCTTTTCAAATATTCCAAAAAAATACTTCCACTATATACATTTTCGATTTTTATCTTTCACCGACATTTTTTTCTCGATAAATAAAATCTAACATAGTAAAAAAAAAGTAATCGAACAATATGATTATTGCGTAACAATGAGTCTTAAATAATTAAAATTATAATCCGAACGAATTAATAAATTCAATAGAATTAATAATAAGAGACGGGAAAACGAGATTACTCGGGCTTGATTAAAAAGTGTTTCGCACAGGTATAGAGACGGCATGTGCGCGCTGAAATGCGTACACGAGTGGGCGGATAGTTAACCGAATTGCCGAGAACGCAGCGATTTTATTGTTGATGAGATTATTGTCCTACCGCGCCCTATTTACCGCTGTAAATGCAATATCATTGTTGTTACCTGGACATTGAGTGGCTGTCTTGTTTGCGCGCGAGATATACAACAATATACCAATTTCAAAAGTGTGGACGCATATCCGTATAGACGATGCATTCTATAGATTTAGTAACGTTTCCGACCGGGAAAACTTGCTAATTGGCGTTGGGAATTAATTCCAAGTTTCGGTGCCGACGACGGATTTCTCGGTTAAGCGAATGTCTGTAACAGGCGTGTATTGTTATACAGGTGCTACAATCCTTTGTACTTGTATTAACGTTATAAAATTGCAGCACATAAAAATCGCGGCCTGTAAAAAGTTATGTGAACAAGCGCGCATGTGAAACGTAAAAAAAAAAAAAAACATTTTTGAGTTAATATTTAAAGACGTAAAAAAAACGAAAAAGCGAATATTTATACTGTGTAATATGCGTGAAACAAAATGTTTCACGGATAATTTATACTGTTCTATTGAGATTTTAATCACACTAATGGATTGCCTAAAACACACATCGGTGATCCGACATAAGTTAATTTATTACGATAACTCGATCATTTATCCATTAATAAGTCTATTTATTGGCCTAAATCGATTAGTTAAGTTGGCTAATTCAACAGGCAGTCATCTCTAATTTTCAAACAAGTACAGTATTTGCACGGAGACAGATTAACCGAATTAGCCGCGAACATACGCAGAAAGGATAAGGATTCACTCTGATTCATTGTCACTCTTTTAATGATCCTATACGCTTCATCAAACTTTTTCTATTTTTACTATTTTTATTATACATTGCAACGAATTTCAATCTTTATTTAGTATTAATTGCATTTAGTCTTTCTTAAAATAAGATTTTCATATAAGTAAACATATTAATTTCTTTTAAATCTCAATTTAATTAGCTCTTTTTATTATATGTAGCATAATAATAGATTCAATTTCGAGATAATTTTACTCGGAATGAGTATGATAGCAATAAAGTTTCGCAAAACAAATTCGATGAATCTTTATGGAACCGTTTTTCATGCTGGAGATTAATTTACGCAAAAACTTACTATCGGTCGTTCGAGAAGAAGGGATGTTTAGCCCCTTTACGACACGATCCCTTTTTCCACGAAGGAGAGAGAGTGCTTACGAAAAAACGCACCGGGGTCGCGAGTGAAGTGCCATTAGAGCAGTGTTCGCGATGCGAGGAGGAATTCGTTATCAGCGTCGAAGAATCTTTGGATATTAATCACACCGAGGGATCCTTAATTTACCGGATCGCGTAGAGACGGCACTTTTTGAGGCGTTATCAATGTAAACACGGCAACGTGAACGAATTAAACGAGATCAAGCAGATAAACTCTAAAGCAACAAATTTGATCTCGTTACGTCTGAACGCTAATTTTTCAAAACGATCACATTTCTTGCTTTGCGATAAGAAATTATCTCCCTTCAAGCGGAATTAAGCCTCCGATAAACTTCAAAGTAACGCTCTGATTACGTAACTATCTGATCTCACGTAGAACGCTAAATAAAATTAAATGTATTCACACTAATAAGTTAAATGTAATTCATTTTATTCAGCGTGAAACTGAATTCATTAACGTATTATACAATTAAAACAATTATTGTTATTAATTCTCTTATCCCTTATAAAGAACTCTCTATGCGTGTATCAGGCTGTTACTGATATTAATTCTCTTATCAGGCTATGTTTTACCTTTAAAAATGATATAACAATTGGATTATGCATCGAAAGGTTCAGCAATTACTTCTAATTAACGCTTTCTCGAAATGAGCTACTTCAAATATCGATGTTAATTACAAACGCTCGCAACGTCGATCAACTCGGAATATCCGCCCACTCGCGCGCGCGCGCGCGTGCGGATGGTTATTTGATGTCGCGCAAACTAATATTATTTGTAGATACATTAGAGACATTTCACCGGAACTATATCTAGTCTGTGTGTTACGTGTGTTCATCATCGGAACGAGCGTATGTATCTTTGTTTAACCCGTCAGAGTGAATCCACACAGGGTCCTCACAATATCTACCAGTCTCTACCATGCCAGAGACGACATTTGCAGATGAAATTTTACCGTAAGAAAGATAAGAAGAGAGAAAGAAATCCAATTTACATTCTAGTAAGAAAAAAAGAGTAAAGAAACTATTACAACGTGACAAGATACAAGACGTACGAGAGTAATTAATTTTAAATAGAAGATTTGTTCGATTATTTCGTCTTCTCTCTGATCTCACAAATGATCAATCGTCTCGTTATTGTGTCAGATATTTCCCGCGTTCAACGCCGGAAGACGTATCATTGCGGCAGTACGACGATTATACGTATTGCCACTGGGCGGCCGTCGTCATTTAATTAATCCGATATCGAGACTGCCAATCAATAATCAATGTTTTTCTTTACCGGATGGACATTGGGGACAAATTAATTGACAAGTGCTTTATACTTATATCGTCTTGACTTTTCGTCAGTGCGCTCATTGCTTTCATAAAGTGCAACGTAATTGAAAATATTATCCTGAAAACACCTAAAAGCAGCCTTTGACATCTAAGGATTTTAATGTTCATTACAAGTAAATAAATTACTTCTTTTCTACGGCCTTTCTTGATCGCGACGTGTCCATTATATTCAAAGATATCCCACGTTTGTTTTTTCCCCATTTCGTTTTTCAGTCTGCTTTTATTGCGTTACACAGTCAGCAGCACGATAAATAAGTAACCGGCACCCATTCGAGCCGTAAGTGCGCACGAGGCAGCCGTATAGTGGTCAATTATTAATCGAAAACATGCTGGGAAATGGTGGTGCTTTATCCGCGCTAATGCTAGTCCTCAGCTGCCTTCGATATCGATTTGTCTAGCTGATCCGTTGTGCAATAAATACGGAACGCATGACGAGAGACGCGATTAATAATTCACAATCATAAATACGGATACCGGATATATACGGAAGGGGGGAGGGGCAAATACGTTTATAAGAGGATTGAAGTCTTGCACGGCGGATGTAATTTAATAACGTGAACCGATAGAAGTAAATCAATTTTCATTCGCTACGTCAGAGTGTATCTAGCTTGTAATGAAAGAGAAGGCAACAATTCTACAACAAATCATTTTTTTACGTCACTCTTTTAGATGCCTACATCTATTTTCTTCGATAAAGTGTACTCGTGTACTTCAATAACAGTTATTATTGACAAATGATCAATCATCTCATTATTGTATCTGAGATATTTCCCGCGTTCAACGTCGGAAGACGTATCATTGGCAGTACGACGATTATACCATACATATTGCCTGACTGAGCGACCGCCGTCATTTAATTAATCCGATACCGAGACTGCCAATCGGCAATCAATGCTCTTCTTTGCCGGGCGGACATTGGGGACAAGTTAATTAACAAGTGCTTTATATTTATATCGGCTTGACTTTTCATCAGTGCGCCCATTGCTTTCATAACATTCAACGTAATTGAAAATATTGCCCTGAAAACATCTAAAAGCAGCCTTTGACATCTAAGGATTTTAATGTTTATTCAAGTAAATAAATTACTGTTTAAGCCCGATGTGTCCTATGATTTCATAAGTTTTCATAATTTCATTGTTATCATAATTTAAGTGACACTTGAAATTAATGTATAAAATACGTAAACAAATTAATAAATAACTTAATATTTATAAGGAAACAGACACAGGAAATACATCCGTCGCAGAATGAATGGAACTATTTTCCAGTGGAACGGCATCTCTCTCTCTCTCTCTCTCTCTCTCTCTCTCTCTCTCTCAAAAATCTTCAGCGTCTGAGAAGATTATTTTGATAGAAATTCGGAAAGTCGATTCGAGTCAGTTTGCGCATTGGTATTAAGGAGCAGACAAGCGGTCCGTATAAGGGTCAAGAATTCGAGATCCATCATCCACTTGTGCCAAATATTTGTCGTAGCCTACTGCGACGGTGAAGTGAAACTCAAACAGCATTTTAAATTACAGCTTGACGACGGGTCAGAGAGTGATTTGTGAAGAGTGACATTTTTTGCAGATTTTTACATCGTTGAATATTATGTAAAAACTCTCCCCGCCCCTTGCAATACGTGTGTGTACAGACGGTATTATGTACCGCGAAATGTTCGGAAAAACTCGCTTTATAAGCAAACTGTGCTTTTATATAAGAGCGCGCCTTACATAACCACTTGCAATATGAGGAATCTCTTCCAGGGGCTGGAGGACTTTCAACAAAAGATGCTTTTCTACTGTAAAACGATTTGTTAATTTCGCGACGAATAAATTTCTTCGCAGTTTTCCCGTATCAAAAGCCTTCTTATTGTATAGCAATGTTTGGCCGCATCAAGGGAATATTTCGCAAAATTCAAGCGGCTGGAGGCAAACGCTTTAACGAGATTCCTAGAAGACCGCATTTGTCTACAGGAAGCGATAAAATATGGCAATTAATAAAAGTCCGCCCGGACAGGGGCGGACAGGGGGGTGGCGGGTATGCGTGTCTTATCGCGGCGTGATACGCATACTTAATAAAGCAAGCGGACCGCGCTATTAAGGCAAGCTGGGGAATGAAGAATATACGTACGTAGGTGTAACTGGGTCGAACACTTGCCTGAGCGATTTTCGATATCTGATATCGTCGACGAGAGACTCTTTGTGCGCCAGAAACACATTTGTACACAAAGCAACAGGCGTTTTTACAAATCGTTTTAGTTTCTCTGCAAAATCTTCGCGAGCACCTCCACTTCGCGTTACCACTCGTATAAAACATCGTTTGTACTTTTCCGTTATTATTTACCCCGGCGCTTTCCCTTTGCTCGTATTTTATATTCCCACCTAATTACTTCTATCGCGCATGCTTGAACCCGTTCGCTCTCGCGCGCGCTTCGCTCTGACCATTGTTTCAATATAGTGTGCAATAAAAAAGTGTTTTTTTTCCCCCTCGCGATTTATTTATCGGCGAGAATTTTTCGCTCGGCAGTCGCGAGTGTTGAATCGATCATTAATAGATCCACGCTCCCTACGCGACGCTCGAGTTCGACAACCTGACAACAATTGAGAGTAGTGGAATAATGGTACCTTTTATATGCGCGTGTGTATACGTACAATCGCGGAAGGAATGGCAACGCGAACGATTAACAATTAGGGACATTAAGTGCTGCCGGGTTAGACCGTCTAGCCTCGGAATTCATTACCTTTCCGCATGCACACGCTGCTATAACGGCGAACTAGGTCGTGTGTGTATCGCAAAAAGAAAAGCTTCAGAAAATGTCGATATCTGAGAAAAAACACTCCGCGCGCTTTTCCCGTGAATCGATCCGGCGGATAAATATGGATTCGCGAAAAATCCCCGCGTAGCACCGTACAGGAATATGTAGTATTTTCGCTGGACTTCTCCGAACGTCCGAAATTCTACTTATCTATTGATATCATTTTATTATCCATTTTATTATCGTATAGGAGAAAAATATTTCAATTGAAAATAAAAACAAATAGAAAAGATAAAGATAAAAATAAAAAATAATGAGATAAATTCTTAAGTTTTCGCGAGACTATCGTGTCCCGTCGCGAATTTAATTATACTCTTCGTTGCCATTTTTAAGTGTCTCTCACCGCAAATTTACGATTAATTGATCAATTAACGGCGCGGCGAGTATTTCATCGCGATGATTGACGCTTTGTGTTTCGGTATTACTTCGAATTTCAAGCGTCAGCGCGACGAAACGTGAAACCCGCATTCGGATTAACGCGGTTTTACAAAGGGTATGGAAAAGGCGCCAGGTGTCAAATATCCGTCCGGGGAAGGGAGGGAGGGCGCAGACTTGTTGATTTTCGGTAGCGAGCCAGAGAGGCGGCCGTGTGTGCGGCGCCCCGGCGATAGTGTGGCAGCGCGGCGTTAACCGGTTATGCAAATGCGAAGCGTTTAAACGATGTGAGGGACTACAGACGTCGACTGTAACGCGGAATGATAATGTTGTTACGACATTGTAATACACCAGCCGACGCTGATCAATACGCCGCCGCAGCGAAATTTTACCGGTTGTTCACCCTTAAACGCGTCCCACCTCTCAGACCACCTCACGATCCATTTCCTGGTGGAATCGCGATGCGGCTGAAATGAAAAAAATTTCACGCATCAGAGGATATATTTTGCGATCTCACACTTTTCTCAGAGAAGATGCCTGGCCACTCGCGCGTTGTGCTCGACAAAAAGATTCAGAGATGTGACGAGATCCGCGAATGGAATGCGGAGGTGCAAAATCGACAGCGCGGCGTCTACGTTGTTCTTCGTTCAGAGTTCAAGTGGGTCGTGCGTTAGCGAAAATTTTAAGTTCACAGGTTAATCAGTAAGACGTACGGCATTAAATTTCGTAGATGAAAGGAAGGATGTGTGAGGCTCTGCGACAACTTGCATAAATTTCCATACGCGCGCGTGCGCGCCCGCGCACAAGCAAGCGAGCGTTATTTCCCCCGTGTCTCACTTATGCATTAGCGCATTAATATCGCTAATCGATTCGATACGGCAGTTAATAATGCCGCGTATAATGCCACGCGCGTTCACGGGTATTTCCGCGAGAATTATTGTTGTACCTGCCGGTTAATAATCGAGGGCTCGGGAGAAATCTGAGAGACACTTGGCGCGGCTAATGTGTGTACACGGCTGCAAATTTCCTCGTCGAGAGCGAACGAGAGAGAGAGAGAGAGAGAGGGGGGGGGAGAGGCCTTACAACAGGCAGCTCTGAACTCGAACGAGATCGATCTGGCGTTAACGCCAGCCAAAGCGAAAGAGACTGGCCCACCGCGCGATGGAAGCGCGTGAAATTTTATTAAAAGGCCGGGGGTTGTGCTATCGCGAGGACGCATCAATCACAAGATTTATCGCAATCGCCGGACAATAAATCAAGCAGTTAAGCGGACGCGTGATTACTCAGACATCACTCGGTGTAGAGTCCGAAAGATTAAGAAGATATCTGAAGAGCTTAAATACGTCTTCATCCACTTCACGTTCGCCCCTTTTTTTAGACCTATCCGTTGAATCTTAGAACCGTGAATAATTCAATGCGCCACGAACAGAATAACTGTTACTGCTTAGGTTCGGCGAATGAAATAAGCAATGACGATCGGAGTGACGATTATAAAGGTCAAGATCGATAATTCATAAAAGACCAAACCGTCACCGCGATTCGAGAATTTAACAGATGAAATTGAATGATTGAGATTGGAATAACTAGATTGAATAACTGGATATTCCATCTTTCGTATCGCTATAGGATCCGATGTACACGTGTACATGGGCCTTAAATTGGCCGAAGTTATAATTAACAATGTCATATTTTACGCTGCACGTGACGCTTACTTTTGCAGAGGAGCCCGCTTTTGGATGTATTCGCCACTATCGACTATCGTCCTTCCCCTCCCCTACACCAGTCGAAGTCGACATGTCGCGGAGTCAGTCGCGGGAGCGACACGGAGAGTAGAATCGTATACCTTCGTACAAGTCTCGAATATATTAATAGTGGCTCGCGATATCGAGTTATCATCCTGTCCCATCCACCTTTCTCCTTATTTTACTCGGCCGCGCTATTTTCAGGCGAACGCTAAAGACGGCGCGAGCCGAGCGAAATTGGGTCAAGTACGAAGCACGTCACGTAACGTCACGTTCGAGCCGACGTGTACCGCAATCGCTATACGTGTTACACGGGTATTAAATAGCCCGTAAATACCCCCGTTAAAATGTACCACCCTTTGGATGCGAGGGAAAGGTCGAGGGATGCGTCGTCGTCCGCGAAATCGCGAGGCTGCGCGATTCCGCATATACAGATTCCAGTTCGCGCTTGGCCAGGCATGCAGTAACGACGTTAATGCGACGGAGATGAAACGTACGTGTATGCGAGAGAGGAATTCGTAATTTACGAACGACAATGGGAAATTGCTACTCTTGAGATTAATGTACCACCGAGTCTCTCATTTCATGGACGTAATATAAAATCTTGATTTCGCGAGTATAGATCTCGATGTCGACGTTGCTGTATTATTATACATCGAACAATTCTGATAACTGACTTCTCTATACGCACACAGATCCAAGTCCACTGTTATATGCTTCATTGAAAAAAGTAATCTTGCAATTATAGCGAGAATTTACGTATTTAGATACGAAAAATTAGCTAAAATGGATAAGTGATTAGTAAGCACTGCGATACCACATATATTTTGTATTTAATCAATATAGATGACAGAAATTATATCTGAACTATTTGTCAAATTTAGCAAGACAGTTTCTCTATGACGTTTAATCAGTCCAGACTCCAATCCCGACTCCAATCATATTTGGTTATGAGACCTATATTTTTTTGCATATATTCTTAAAATATTGCTGCTATAAATTCTACGTATGACAGACAATTTTTTTAGCAGATACAAAAACAGCGATATAATTTAAGTATATGTTTATAATTCTAGCTAGAACAGCAAAACATTTCCCTGAGTGATTGGAGATTGTTCGCGG
>NW_012026802.1:1844375-1955307 GCF_000956235.1 Wasmannia auropunctata
GCCAGCCCGCTCAGAGATGTGTATAAGAGACAGTGCAAATACTTTTACTTAAAATAAAAAAAATTTACTTGCTTCAAGAAAATTATTTCTTTGAGGGGTACCTGAAACATATTTATTTGTTTTAAGTAATTTTTTTTCTCAGTGTACTAGCGCAACTGAGTGGCAGAATGGATAATTAGTCCCTGACAGTCATCAATTTTGTTAATATAATAAAGGCAAAATTGATGATTGCCAAGGACGAATTATCAGGAATAGTACGGAAAAAGAAGTAGAAATAAAAATCTCTGCGGGCTCACATTGTACGCACAATCGACTATAGAGATTAGCGAGATCGCCAAGTGGGCGTATCTAGTTCATTTGTTTTGAGACACTCGAGCGAGCACACGCTCTAACGACGATTTAATTTAAAGCGTTTGGCGACGACTGACGTCTACATTAACGTAATTGCGGGATCGCTGTTAAACATATCGCGCTGGAACGTCGTGAAGTGACGTTGTTTGTATCATCATTTGTCACACACCGTCGCGCGCTTATTCTGCAAAATAATTGCGAGACGCGCGTTGACGAGGCCATTACGAGAACACCGTAAGTTAATATCCACGTAAAGAACATCATTCCCGAAGAGCGCCTGGCGCGACATGAAATATTGGGTAGACTCGGAGGTTGCGGTTGGTGCCGCGTAAATATTTCACGACGCTTGTTGACGACACAAGTAACGTACGGTACGCAATTGGGCTGAATGTACACAGGAGATCGCGGGACTCTTTCGGTGGAACGTAGCTCGGTTATGTTTTACTTGTTTAAAGTAAATACGTTTTTATTCTGTTATTCTCAAACGTCACGCTGTACGCGAGATTCGTTATATATATAGCTGCGCCGTAAAATCTATCTCACATGTGTCATCGTACCTCCTGACACGGGTCGGACAATGCATCCGCTTTCAGCACATGTCAATATTCTATGTCTGGAGGGTGAAAAGAGGGAGGACATGATCCCGGTGAGCTTGTCAGTGACGAAAGTCAACGATTCGCCCGGCAGATGATACATAACGCCGGGGACAAGTAGTACAACCATAAAATTAAACACGGGAAAGGCGTGACGAATTATCGGTAAAAGTCTGTTCGCTCCAGTCGACAGAATTAACTTTAATTAGTTTAGACCAGTAAAGCTCCATAATCATAAATAATAATTTTTAAAAAATTGTAAAAAATATAATGATTGTATCCAATTGTAAACGTGTGGTTTGTAAACGTATTGGAATTGATTTACCTTGTAATTATCGTAATCATCGAGTTTAACGTTTCTTCTTTTATTACTAATTTTGAGAGTAATACACTTTCTGAATTAAAGTAAACTTTTTTCTCTCAGGGTAAGAGAATCGCGAGATATTGCATGAACTAAACGTTCAATTAGCTCCTTATGAGCGGCTACAATTCCTTTTCCGTCGAGTAGAATAAGGAAACACTGGTATGCAATTAAGTAAACGAGATAAAGGAGGTGGCTTTTTCTCGTGTCGACAAAACGGAAGATTTTACTCTTTCACGACGATCGTTCTACAAATTGAAGAAGAGACGCCCGAAAAATGGAGTTAATAATTCCCACGCTGGGATGCGATCAGCCGGTACGTTTATACATTCATAATGTCTTAATGAACGTTTAATACGGGCAGCTTTCAGATGTTATCCGAACAAACTTTATTCACCGTGATGACCGAGATTTAAATTTTCAGATATTCTTGCCGAGATAAGATACATATTATCGATTAATACCTCTAATATTTCTTGAGAATGAGAACCTTCGCTTAACTCGTCAAATCTTTTTTTTTTATATTTAAAGCAACACAATTAAAACAATACTAAAATCATAATAAAGAAAATACACTTTAACGGTATACACTTTAATGTGAAAAATCGTGAAATGGTATCCTGACATTTGTTACATTTTATGTAAATATGTTTAGATTATTAATTATTATATCTAGATGAATGCATTAATTCGGAAAATAAACAACATTTCCAATCTTTCTGTAATTGACTAAGTGACCTAATTAATGATTAACCTTTGCTGTCCTACAGCAAAGTGGACATAAATATCATGCGTATAATAAATTCCAAATCCTCGAATTAATCCACAGTTACAATTACATAGCTACATTTTTAAAATCTTTATAAATTTCGAATAATTTCAAAGAATATTTTTGGAATAATAAAATTTAAATGTTAGAACAAATGTTGAATAATATCAATGCAAGAATAAACCACTTAATACTAGTATTACCGGTTAAATCGCGCATACGGACGAAAAAAAAGAATGTATATTTTAACTGATCGCACGATACTAAATATTGCATGTATTAAAATTTATTAAAATCACGATACCACGGGGAGGGGGGAAGGGTGGTATAATTTTATATTTCTCCGTATTTTCGAACCGCGCGTCACGCGCGTCGTTACAAATGACGCGCCGCAGTTGCGAGCGGTGAATAATTTAATCCCGCACTCTCTCCCGGAGTTTCGGGGCTCCGCAAAATCCTGCGCAGTGTACCGCACGCACATTGCTAGGACGTACGTACGTACGTACGTACGTACAAGTACGGATAGTTCGCGAAAGGGAATATTTAACGCGCGCGCCGTCCCCCGTGGACATTCGGAATTTCGAACGAGCCCGATAACACCGACGAGAAAATGCGAAGCGAAAAGCGTAAAAACAACGAGAAATACTCCATTCCCGACCGGCCACAGCGCGTTACGTTGTTGTTTTGACGTTGCACAATCACGCGTTATTTATTAATATACCGACCACTCTCGGGGCGACGGGGGGAGAGTGATTCATCGACGGAGACACGGAGCGCTCTGCAGCGAAACGACGCGCGTGGAATTCCGTCATAAAGGTGAGAGTGCGCCTCTCTCTTTCTCTCTCTCTCGCTCTCTCTCTCTCTCTCTCTCTCTCTCTCTCTCGTCTCTCTCTCTCTCTCTCTCTCTCTCTCTCTCTCTCTCTCTCTCTCTCTCTCTCTCTCTCTCTCTCGTCGTCACACATGCAACCGGTATTTTCAGATTCTCCGGGAAATCTTTACACAATCAAGCCTGCGAGAGGTGGTTTTCCTCGACGCGAAAATAAGAGCCTAGAGGCGACATCGGGACTGTCACGCTTGTCGCCGACGTGATCTCGGGATGATAAGCTATCACGAGAAGGACTGCTCCCGTGTCTATTTACGGATCCCCTGCGTCACGTCTGCAGATCCTTTTTTTTTTAGAACAAATTAAACCACGGATTTGTTCGGCGGTAAAGTCGAAACGAGACTTTACGCGGTCAGCCGAGGATCGGTTGACCGCGTTCTTCTTTAACATTCAACGCCGAGTACCTCTCGATAATGAAGCTTAGACTTAATATCTGATAAAAGAAAGATAAGTCCTCTTGAATTTAAATGAACGAGAAAGTTTTGTTATTTAATTTCACTCCCTGTGGAAAGTTAGTTTCGCGAAAAGGGAGGTTCTTCGTTTTTTTTTTTCCCCCCGATCACTCGTAACGCGAAAACCTGTACCGTACCTCGACATGTCAGTCGTGAAAAACTCGTTAATTGGCGAGGGAATCTGTCGTTAAGATTTAGCTCGGATATTCGCAGTATTTTTACGTAATTTACTGCGTTAGCACCTGTCGATCCGTTTTCATTAAGGGCGCATTGTACTGGCAGGGAAAAAAAAGACTATCGTTCCTACATTTCTTTCATCGTTCATATATTTTTTCCGGTATTTTCACTACGCAACTATTCCCCGAGAACAATGGGGAACTTAATAAAACAATTTTTTTTTAGCTCCGACGCGAATTTGTTCTGTCAATCGAAGATTAAAACCAGTACTATACTTTATTTCTTCCTACATTGCTTTTTTTTAACAAATCAAGTCTTCACACAAAAGTAACTGGACATTTGTCGTTGATCGTGATAAAATTATTTGTTATATTAAATTTCGCGGATATAAAAATTAAGAGAATAGAAATGCTAAGTGTTAATTCAACGGTTCAATAAAATGTCAGTAGGTTGACGTAATTTTATATAATAATCGGAAATTTTGTTTCATTGCAAAATTTAAAATTCTGAAAATTCACAGTTTTAATATTTAAAAAAAATATCAGCAAAATAAATGAAATTTTGTATAGTAATCAGAAATTTTTATTACACGTTAATATTTAATGTACAAGTTATTCACAACACAAACTTGTTACCAGTGTAAAGTTTAAAATATAAAACATTAAAATTCCTGATTACTACGTAAAGTTATGTTATCGTACTGACATTTTATTATTTAATATCGAATCGATAGGTCAGAATTTATATTTTTATATTTTATGCACACAATGTATCGTGTGTCTGAAATTTAATTTTTTAATGATCATCCAAAAAAAAACGATATTCAATTACTTCTGTGAATGTAAGACTTGATTTGATGGAAAAGTAATACACAGAGAGGAATGTAAAACTTGATTTGATAAAAGTAATACAGAAAGAAATAGAGAGTAAAGTTTTCTTAAAAAAACAGAAAATAAAACAGAATTTTGTAATTCTCCTTTTGTAAACCGATCAAAAACTTAACAAAGTCGATTATTTTATTAATCACATTAATCATTATTAAATAAAATAACATTTCACGAAATTCGTTTGCGGTTCAATAAAACAATCTGTCAGTACTTAAGAGAATTAAGTCTGGCGAAACTTTCTTACTTAACTTAAGGAAAATGAACTTTCAATTTTGCGGCAATATAAACTAAATACGATGGATTTTATAAATACCATAGAAAATTAAGCACTTCGTGCTCCGTCGTATGATCTAACACAGCTTTTAAAATTAAATGACGACAGTATTAATAGATTAGAAGAGATATACAAAGATATAATTTGCACAATTTATAGGAATCATAGCGGACTGGTTTTCAGACAGATGAGAGACTTGATATCCAAGAATGAGGGATGTAAATCGAGATATAAACTTGCGGGATAGACGAGCCGAGTCAGCTCATTACCTCGGTTTCCGGTTATCGATGGGCTTTAATTTAACCGGCCCTAACTGCCTAATTAACCTTCCGCTCTGTGTGTCGCGCGAGTAAAAACGACCAGTCGGGGTCGCGCGCGTACCAGAGGAGGATAAATTCCACTTACCCTGCCTGTCTGTCTTATCCCGTCCCGTCGTAGAGATCACTGTTCCTCCACCTCCCTCGACGAGAGCGGCACAAAGAATCACAGTTCACGAGAAAAGATATGCACGACGGACGACGACGGCGACGGCGACGGCGACACGTAGCTGCTCACGAGCGATCATCCGCGGGAGGGAATTTCTCTTTGTATCTCCCTCTCCCTCTCTCTCTCTCTCTCTCTCCCTCTTTCTCTTTTCTCTTTCTTTCTCTCTCTTTCGGGGAACTTCTCCAAGAAAATCTCACTGTCCCAAAAGCTTCGGACCGGAAGAGGACGCGTTCACGATGACGATGAAAATAACGTTGACGACGATGACGATCAAGCCAAGTACACTCACACACGTTTCGCGTTGCGCATGTGTATACATATATCTATCTATCTATCTATCTATCCATTTATCTATATTTATATATATCTCTGTGCACGCATCTCAATAGAATTCACGACGTTTCTTCTTCTCTCTTTCTCCCTCTTTTTCTCCATCTACCTTCGTTAAACTCACTGGTTCGCGACAACCTCCGTTCGCTGGACAACCTCTGGTCGCGTCGTTCTTTCTCCACCCTCCGCCCTCTCGCTTCCGACTCTCTTCTTTCTCTCCCTCTTTTTCCTTCTATCTATCTCTCTTTCTCTCTCTCTCTCTCACTCACATACACACACACACACACACACACACACACTCTCTCTCTCTCTGCAACTAGGATAAAATGATATGTATTCGTTCGCAACGGCGGTCCCCGAAACTGCACGGCTTCGCGTTTCGCACGTTCGCTGGGGCCGGCGATCGAGAGCGTCCTGATTTCACCCCCGTATCATCCGTCCGTCTCTCGTTGGTTGATTTTCCTCTCTTGTGCAGGCTCGTCTGCTCCGTTCCTCGTTCTCTCTCCTTATCTTCCTATCTCTCTTTCTCTCCCTGTCTTTCTCTCGATGGAGACCCCGTTGCACGCCCCCTCGGACCAACAACCCTTACTCACTATTATCTTTGCCTAAAACTAATACGGATAATATACTCCCGGTGCACACGGCTAATATCTCTACACTCGCACGACTACCCCGTGTGCGCTCTAACCCGAGTCATATTTTAAGTACGACGACGTACGGGTGGCGGTGCGACCGTGGGGTTACACTCTCTGCCTCTCACGCTGCCACCTCCCTCTTGCGCCCCGGTCGGCCGCGACGCGCCCCTACCCGCCGAAGGTATCCCCACTAGGGACGCCGCTCGCCCTTGACGCGCCACCCCGCCGAACAGTGACGTCTCCCAATGATTCGACTCCTACCCCCTTCGTCAAGATGTGCGTGTTCGCCTGCTTTTATTTTCTATTATTAACATCAAATTCCAGGCTATTTTTGTCACTTTAACTTATTCGTAAACCGGCACGCACATATTTTTATTTTTATTATTATCTATCTTCTTTGTTAATTAAAATATGTAACACTTGAAAGGATCGCGAGTTTTTTTTCGGAAAAATCGTGAAGATGCTACCTTTTTGATAATTTATAAAAATTGAGAATAAACAGAACAGAATTTATATATTATTAGAGTTTTATATGCATTACATCGATTAATATAATACGTGAAAAATATTAATTTCAATGAGCTTAAGAACCGCGATACTATATAAAGACAAAGTTGTCGTCAAATATTTTGATGACACCTTTATCATCAAAATATTCTCGCTCCTTCTGTTAAGCTCGGCCAACCCCGAGTTTCTCCACGCGATCGAGACGCCCCTAACGTACCACCCCTTTATTCTCCGCTCGGAAAATCGCAGTGACGGAATTCTGCCGCAAGGTTCCGTGCCGCTACAATTCCACGGCAATCCTTACGTGTTTCACGAAACATTACGGAGTCTATTACGAAGCATGACTATTTACTTTTAATGAACTCACATTGTACATTGAAGTACGAAGAAGTTACGCCAAGTTACAACCTTTCCAAGTTTCACTCGGTGAACGTTTCTCGGTATTGTCGCGCGACACCCCGGTTACTTGCGACGCCCTTGAAATTATGACAACCCACTCCTCGCCGGATGGAGGCCAGTAACGTAGTCGGAATATCGCTTTACAGAGAATTATAATTAAATTAGTTGATATTTACGTCTCCATGAAATTGTGGGCGTAAAGTTAACGAACGTACACGGGGGATATAATTTAGCTGCGTGTAATTTATTGCTCGTGTAAGCTCGTGTAAGCTCGCGTAGTCGGATGTACATATGTAATTCATAAGATATCAATTTTTCACGACATCCGATACGTCGCGTGGGGTATATAACAAATTAATGTTTATGCCGTAAATACAAATTAATCCGGCAGCTTTTCGCTCGCATTTCTGCGTATATATATTATTGCAGAGAGAGCGTTGCGCTATACATTTCGCCTCCGTGCATGGCACCAAGTCGGAGTGAGCCGTCAAAGTTACGACAGCCCTTATTAACGCCGGGGCCTCGTGGAAATTTGTAAGTGCCGTGTTTCATGCGGCAGTTTTTGCGGCCGTTACCACACCGTCACGCTGCGTTTCCCCGACCCCACCCCCTCTGTATTCGGTCGATCGACGATAACGTCGGCATTGTTGTCGTACGTCACTGACCGCCACCCCTGCGAGGAATTATATACCCTTTCTCCTGCCGCTGTTTTCCCTACCTATCGCGCGTCCCTCTCCCGTTCCCCTCCTCCACCGCCGCCGTTTCAAACGAGGCTCAATGGTAGCCACAGACTACTTATGGTATCTAAACGCCCGATGCCTAGAGCGATGTGTCTGACACGGCCCGATAGGTGAATGGACAGAATGCCGTCTCTATCCCGCGCGGCAAGCGCCACACCACTAAATCATGCATATATCGAAACCGTCGCGGGGGCGGTCGCGTGCATCACGTGACGGTCGTCGTGCTACGAAATTAGGGATGTTTGTATCCCCGCGGCGCGAGATAGCCCCCCCCCCTCCCAGGTATCGAGTTCGAGCTCGATTGAGCTACCGATCCTCCTGAATCTATATACCGTTCGATCTCCACGTCACCGTCGCGTCGTCGTGATACCGTATACCGCGTGACTCTGAGCTGCAGGTCGCAGATCGAGGGGGATAATTTTAGAGAGCGGAGAATTAACGACGACGCCTCTCTATGCAGCCGTCTCCGTAAACATCAGCCATTCTGCTTGGCCTTTCTGTGTTTGTCACCTCGATACCCCATTACCTCTAACTAATATTTATGGCTAACCCGATTCCACGGGTATTAACGTACTAAAGTCAGGAAGCGATTGCTTTCCTTCGGAAGAAAACAACTGACCCTCAAACGTAGGAAGCGACTCTTCGGGCGACCCTCTCCCCCCTCCCCCTACCCCAAGCCGCTCCAACTCCAACGTTACGATCGCGGAAATTGTGCGTTACCGGAAGTCACATATTTTAAAAGGGTAGAGCGAGGAAAGGGGTAGGCGAGGGAGGAGTGGGGCAGAGCATCGGGGCGGCTTACCCCTTCCGCGTCCCTCGGCTGCGAGCTTTCACGAGCTGCTCCCCACTCGGGGGTTCGTTTCCCTACCCGGCGGCCGAGGGATTCTCCTATTGACGTACCGGTCCCCTCCGACCTGACCCCGTGGACCCCGCGCCCATGTCTACCCCCACGCGCGCCATCGCCATCCCTCTGGCGCTCTATAGCACGGTCTGACGTAACGCGACGTTACGTCAGACCACCCTCGCAGCCCGCTGCTGCAACGGGTGGTCTCCGGACATCCTCGCACCCTCGCACAAACCGTCTCTCCTCCTGTCTCTCCCTCTTTTTACCCCCTCTCTCCCCCCCCCAACCCCTCTCTCTTTCTTTCTCGCCGTTTCTCGCGCAATGGCATTTCTTATCGCCGCAACGCGGTGCTTCTTTATAATCACGAGCCCCGCCTTCGCGATGTTGCCTTCGCGAGTAGGACGCGATTTCGTATATAAAAAAGAAAAAGCACGTTAGATGAAACGTTAGATAGGCGGCGAGAGAGCGAGAGGAGAGTCTCTCGCCGCGTGGGTAGCTACATGGGAGTCCCTTTTCTCGGATCGATTTAAAATCCTGCCTTTCGTCGTTATACCTTCTTTGAGTCTCGATGCACTTTATTTTGTGATGATTTTACTTTTGACAGAGAAAACGCGGCGTGTCGAACGTTTGATGTCTCGACAGGGGAAATATCTTGACTTATTATTCCGTACAATTTAATTCGCAATCGTAGCCCGACGTGATTGTACCTTTAATTCCGCCCCGTAATTCTGAAAGCTGCTTCCAAAGGCGGAGGTTTGCACACTGGCCTCTGTATGGTTAGTGGTGACAATATAATCAGTAACAGGCTCAAAGAAATAGAGGGAGAAGGAAGAAAGAGAGAGAATTCCAAGAAATTGTCTTGTTCCGCGCAGAATAGAAGAGTCAATTTTACGTTAATTCTTAGAATAATATTATAGGAAAATACATGGTAGAAACTGGCAATTCGGCAACATGTCTTTCAAAATACGCTTCTTGTTACATGCAATTATATATTTTTTTAAATTAAAATTTAATTTTTTAAATGTTCATTAAAATTAATACATTTTAAAGTTCCTACAAAGTATGTGTATATAAAGTATATTGACGTGAATCTTTCAAGTATTACGATTGTTTTTATAAATTTCGGATGATCGATCTCATGCAAAATTTATATTAATATATGCATGAGAAATACAAAATTTCGATTTTCTCGGTATATATAAAATTCGAAGTGGCGCGTCTCTGTCAGATTTTAAATTCTTAATTTCTCTAACGTTGCCACATTGAAGTTCGAAATTCCACGTTTACGCTTGGAATTTAAGCGATATATATAAGTAATATGTATATATATATGGTTCGCATCTGGCACATAATAGCTTTAATCCCGCGCAAAGTGTGCGCATCGCAGTTGTTAAGCATAATTAATCATTCGCTAACGCGTGCATTAATGCCCTGGTGCACTTCAATCGTCATAATTTATCGTAGGAAATCTCAAGGTATCCGAGCCCGTGTAATGTATCGTCCATTATTTCGAACGCTATACATACATCTAATATATGGAAAACTTTGATAAACTTACGGATCTCTGGCATGTCTACACGGCCGTAGATTCGTCCCTGAACCGAAGGCGATGCGACGGCGATGCGATGCCTTTCAACGTAAAACACACGCGCGTTATAAAAATTCGCGATGAACGGGAGCGAAAAACGACTCTTTCGCGCGAACCTGTTGAAGTTAGAGCCGTGACGCCGACGTCCATGACTGCCGTGAAAGCGGAAACGCCAAACGTGTCGCTGGCGCCATCTGACGTCACGAATGCCAGATGTTTTCCGAAGCGCGCGGCTTGGTCGATAGCGTGGGGATTTCTACTCGTAGATCTTTTGTGTGCGTGTGATTGGCATCACTGAATTCCGGAAAGCCAATTCGAGGGATACGTTTGTCTCACACTCTCACCTGCACCTACTGCACTCGTGTTTTCTCGTTCTCTTTCTCTCATCGATGCACGAACGTACGTCCGTCTCGTTCTCAGACGCGAGGCAGTGCATGTGAAGCAAACGGATCTCGGAATGAAAAGAGTTCAAATACGTTACGATCCTACGAGGGAAAACAACGCGCTGTCAATTGGAGTTAAATGACAAGAAAACTTGCCGGTAATAAATAAATTTGCTTCTTTCCTTTGGTGTCAATTGCACGAAGATTTAATGTCTCATACAATATCGATGAGATGGGTTTAATTTTCGCGTATCAGAAACATGCTTCAGGTTTATTTATCTTTGTTAAAGATTTCTTTAATAAATATATATTGCATGATATCAAAGGATATGTTACAAGATCATAATTTTTTGCGAATTAGAAAACTAATCACTTTTATGATCTAATAATTTTGTCTCATCTATCTGATAATTCTACCTATATCACCTGTGTTAAATATTACCACTTGTAAATACCTTTTTACTATTAGGTAAAAATATGATGTGCCATTTATGGATTCATTGTATTTTCTTAGGAACGAAATCATGAACGAGGTTGCAGATACTTTTGCTTGGGCTCGCCAGCTTGAGTGCCCACCGACAGTATACAACGAATCAGTGAAGAAAATGTTTGTCCACTACTTTTTTTTTTATCTATATATATTTATTGAAATTCGCTGTTTTCTCATCTTGCCTAATTTTCATTTCCATTCAGATTGTGCAAAGGAGTGCTGGAGCTCCTGTGGGAGGACATTTCCAATTGTGCGTTTCCCACAGCTGAAGCGTGTAAATTAAGAAAAAACATTTTACTGTACAAACTGAAGCATGGATTGAACGATTCTGCAATTTCATCCGTGAGGGATTTGAATCAATTGAGACCCAAGAGCAACGCACTGAAACAACAGATATCCACGCTGGACGAGGAATATGAGGAGCAGGATCATGCTGTCAGGCAAAAAAGTAAGATTACGAGCACGCGTTGACTTTGAGGATGTTTTCACAGAGTTCTGATACATTTCAAATTGTTAGTGCAACGGTTGAAGGATATAAAGAACAGGTGTTCGATGATCAACATAAGAAAGGAGCTTCTCAAACTGAAACACAGCGAAACCAGCAAGCAACTGAAAGATTGCGGTGACATGAGACGAGTGTGCCAGCATCTGATGCCAAACACCTGTAAGGACATAGATCAACAGAGATTGAGGGAGAATCTAAATGTAATAGCAGACCTGCGTCGTTCGGCCACTGATAAGAAACAGGTACTTTTTACAGAACATTATAAAAACGATTATCAAAATAATACTTTACATATAATACCGAAAGTGACATTTTCTAACAACAGGTGTGGACAAAGGTATCAAGCTCTCTTGGTGGTATTGACGTACACACTCTATGGACACACTTGTACCAAACGCTGTCGCAAGATTTGAGCACGTTAATGAAATTGGAGACCAAGAACGACTCGGACAGTCCGAGGGTAGTAGGCGAAAATATAGATATTGGTATCGCAAGAGCATGCGGCCAATACATATGCATAATATCGAAACGCGTGTTGTCTAATGCTAAAGCTGACATGTACCAGCAACGTTTAATGGAATTTATAGATCTAATAGAGGTAAGCGTGTAAGAGTCTCTCTTGAGGCATCAAACCGGACAAGAAAAAATATAATTAACAACAAGCACATTTGATTAGAATTAACGTACCACCTTGTCTTGCAGTCGTTATCTCAGGAAAATGTGAGCATGTGGCTAGCTTTAAAGTTGGAGGTGAGAAAATTAGAAGCCGAACAGACGTACCTGCAAGACGAAGTTCAGAAATTGAAGAACATCATCCAGGAGAATTCCCTGATCAATCTCGACATAGCTCGATTAACGGCCGACATAGAGACGATTGACGCACAGATGGTACGGTTACACATTTCGCACTCCACTCTCATTCTTTCGATACTAATATTCGAGTATATTGCAGGACAATTACGTAAAGGACATTCAGCAGTCCATAGCAGTTTTAAACTCTACGCCGACGCTCATATTTAAAGAGAAAGAGAAGCTACATTACGAATTGCAGAGGATATCGGCATTGCAGACTGACAATTACGACGCGAAATGCGTGAATAATGCGCTGGACATCGAGCTGGATATGTTTTACAATATCTTGGATCTCAACGCTTTACGAAAAATAATGTTGAAGGGAGATGTCGGAGTGTACAGGTCGGTAAAATCTTACGTCGTACGATTCTCGTAAAATCTCGTCTTACGATTGAATTTTGCGTTGAATATTTCAGAGTTATCATACATAAATTTTCTTACAGACACGCAGTGTGTGGTCTCGACAAAGCCTCCATCACCACGGTCAATCCGCAATGCTCGAGGATCAAGCCTTACTTCCCGACAATACAAATACCGTTATACTCTCTCGTAGAATGCTATAGAAACGCGATTGCCAATATAGTTTACACGAAGCACACTTCCACTTTAACGGAGGATATTGAGTGCGCGAATAAGTTAATGCCGCCGCGAGAAAAATGTGATTATAACAGCCTGGAGCTGCTGAACCTCACCAAAGTCGTTTGCGATCAGGCGCGTGAGGAGATCAAGCACTTTAACGCGGTCCTAAACGCTTGGTAAATTCTAATTCGTGGAAATAGCAGTTGAAAATAGTTGATGCGGTTGTAACTTTAATTACATTTTTTTAGGACGAATCAAGACGTGCAGGAGGCGATGGCGCTCGACGAAACGACCGTGGACGGCGTGTCTTTTAAGGATTGGTTGCAGCGTTACAATTTATTGTTATACATGATACAAAAGAGCAAATGACTTTATCTTGTAGTCTCTCGCCAATTATGATATTGTTAAGTGTCCGAAGAATTTTTGCACATATATACTTTTATATCAAACCTCAAGGGTAATGACTCACGAGTACACGGGCATAGTAAATAGACTTATATTTTTCGCAAAAATACATCACGTAATACACGTTAACCAATTTTGTTGATTAATAAATTTCAGTTACAGTACGACGTAAAAATTCGATGTAAGAGCACTTGGAATTTTCACATATCGCTGACTATCGAGACATTGGCGGCGCACGCCTGTAATTCTTGCTTTCGGCGTCCCACCGCGGCGAGCCACTTGCAACAAAACAACTTCAAGTTCTCGGCCGGGTGAGAGAAAAAAAATTCGGATTGTCCATGTATTTCTTTTCTACCGTACGCGCGAATTTAGCACTTTTCATCGCTCCAACGATCGTACATTGATTGATATCTAATTAAAAAAATCAGCAGTCGACGGGTTCCAATCCTTTCAAGCTGAAATATTCTGAATTCATGGAATTCCAAATTTTTTTTATATATATAATCTCGCGAACGCTCATGTATGGTATACGTATCAATTATTGCGAGTCACGCATGACAGATCGCAGTCGACAAGTTCATTACCAATGTAGCTCGAGTAAAGTTAAATTCCTTCGACGCTTATTTCTCTTCCATCGTTAAATGACGCGAGTAAACGTGCAAAAGTTATTCGTCTGTCGTTTGTTTGAGATGGAGAAAAAATATGGATTAAGAACATTTTCCCAGCTTGGGAACAAGCTCTTCGGTTACATTTGCTGCGATCCTACATTATTCGAATCGCAAGACTCGAGAACGTTCACAAGTGAGAAGGGCAGTAATCGCGGGGATTCCGAGAAGTCGAAAATTCAAGGCGCCCACTTGACTTTTCTTTTTTTACCTTATGTACGTAAGCCGCAACTATAAGGGTCATGCACCCCAACGTGCGATTTTATACAGCTCTCCCGCCTCTTATACATATACACATGTGGATTTATATAAATTAGCCCCTGAACTTTTTTTTTTTAATTTTTTTTTTCAATCGCCTCGAAGTGTGGCACGGCCGTCGCACTCCTCGGACTTCTCTTTAGTAGTATATAAAACTAACCTACCTATATATGTACAAGACGCTATGTATTACATACAAGAGACGCGCGCGAAGCGAGCGAGATAGATAGCGTGCCGACTGTCGCGGTTTTAGTTGACTTCAGCTTTCGGGGAGAACATAAAGGCCGATAATACTTGAAGTAGTCAGTAATAAGTAGACAGTAAAAAAAAAAGTTAAAAGCAGGAAATTAGACAACAGGCATTAGCCATCTATGTACATATTTTTCTTCGTCCGTAATTTTAACCGCGACTAGAAATAAGCTAGAATTAAATAAGAATTTATTTAATTACGCGAAACTACGATTTCCGAATCTTCCCGATGGACACTTGAGATAAGATATTTCCGGTTTTGCAAGCATCTACCAAAGGTAGATATTTTTCATTTCATTTATCTTTTTTTATTTTTCACTTTAAACTTTGATCGCAATCTTGTCGTCCGATATTAAATAACGATATCGCCGCCCATTCAAATTCATCGATCCAAGATTTTTTTCGGGCGCAGTCCGGCTGCCGAACGGAGGAAGACTCGCGGTGTTCAACCCTCTGTCAGCCGAAGGAGCTAATGAACGCGAACGCGAAGTCCTCGCACGCTTCCCGCGCGCGTTCACACGCGTTAAATAGTACAACCGAGACGGCGAGCATCCGCGACGGGCGTCTGCACGTCCGCGATGTGGAAGGGTGTCGCGACGCCCGGGGCTGGACGTCGGCGTGATGGCTGCTGCTGGGCGCGCGAAGGAAAGGGGGATGTCGAGAGTCCCTCTCGCGAGTCGACGTATGCACGATCACAGAGGTCGGTTACTGGCATTTCGAACCGATGCTTTTGAGCTTTAAGTATTGAGCAAAAGGCACGCCTGTCTTCCCAAGGCACACCGGCGCGATCGTATCCTTCCTGCTCCCGCACTGATGCTTGAGACTCGGACGGTCAACTCTCGATGGTAGTCTTCACGAATCAATAAGAATAGAACTAGACTGAATCATTTAAGCGATCCAATAAACATTTCAATTTTAAGATCTTTGATTTTCTATATAATCAAAATTATATATATAATAAATTACAATTCTAAAACTATATATATATTTTTTTTTTTGGAGGAATAAATATTGACAATAATGTGCCCAGATAGCACACAGAGCCCAAAAGAATTCATTAGTGTATTCAATTTTATGTCATCAATTCTGAGTTCATTTTCAGGTGCAAAAAGAATCCCTTTTAGAAAAAGAATTTTTTTTGCATCTGAAAATAAACTCAGAATTAGTGACATATAGGTAACTGAGTTCTTTTTTCATTCTCTGTGCTATCTGGGTGCGCTTTGTGAGATCGATCGTTTGGTCAAAGATCGTGATTTTCGTCGAACTTCGATTCTAGCTGTCCTTTCGCGCTTGTACATAATCGAGAAATTTCGCGTCAAAGTCCGCGGCTCGGTCGGCTAAGGTCACCCGAATTCATGCATGCTACTACGGTGGCGAGTCGTCGAAATGCAAACGAAAAGATTTCTCAGCTTAATTGCGTAACAGTACCGCGCCAAATTGCTATTGTGATTTACCGTTATCTACGTCCGCGTAATTCCATCCTTTACATAACGCCGGGGTCACGTCGCCTAGCAAAGTCCGCGATTTTCGAGAGACCGCGCGCGATCGTGAAGCCTTGACGGAGTTTATTTTTACCAAAGCGGAGGGAAAATTTCCCGCGTCGCATCACGTCGCGTGAAGAGGCAGAATCGAAAATGAATCATCTAATTACGAAAGCGACCAATAAGGAATGTCCCGGTGATTCGCTCTGGTCGTGGAATCCGGATCTCCGGCTACCTGGATGCACCTTTCCGTTTCTTACTTTTAATTATTAGACCGGTTCTTCCCCGGATCTTTCCTTTAAACTAGTTTTACCGAAGCGGTTTGTTTGTTACTCATGCGCGATTATAATTATATGAGCGTCATCAAAGGCAAGCCAGAAAAGGATAATGTATGCTGTATAAATGTCATGGGTCTCTTTGAGGGATTCAGAAATTGTATCTTAAATTATAAATCTTATAATTTAGTCTACGTCGTTTCCAGAACGACTCTATAGCTGTCTTTTTTTCCACGATCGCGACCTGATCGCCAGACAAAGTCGACGCCCGTGAACCGGTCGCCCGCAGTGAGAACCGTTTATCTCGTAAGTGGCATGAATTATAATCGTCAAGGTCACTGAAAACCGCACAATTATTCAACATCCGAGCGTATCGTAGTCTGATGTGAATCGCTCGATTTTTCCCCGTTTTTTGTCTGCGATCGCGGGAGTATATCAGGATACGATCCGCCCGAGCATCCTTCTGCGTCAGTCGCCGGAATACGGTCGCGCGCGACTGTCCCGGATCTAGCTGGAGAACCGTCGCGCTCGTGTGAAGGTATCGTCGATAAAAAAAAGTACATCGACGCTGTATATACCGCGAGCCGAAAATACGTGCGACGTAATTTTGTACTCTTTTTTTTTCTTCTTTTTCGATAGATGCGTCGATCTCGGCGGACCTTCGACCCTTCGTGTTTTTTTTTTTTTTTAATGATACAGCAAATTAAGGATAAAGAAAGGGAAGGAAGGGACAGAGGGTGGAAGGCCCGGTAATCCTTCGGCGATTCCGCGGAAGAAAAAGAAAAACACGACGTCGTGGCGAGAGAAGATCGACTAGGCTATGCGCTCGCTCGAGGGTCACTCGACTTTCGTCGCGAACGGTTTTCGGAGATTAAGCTCCGTCGCTAGGCTTTCGCCTTTCACGTAATAATCTGCGGCATCCCTCCTCCTGGGCGAGGAGCCGTTCGCGACGCCGTTGGCGACGCCGTTCGCGATCCCGTTCGCGGCGCCGTTCGCGACGCCGTTCGCGTGCTTGTCCTTCGACTGATGGTGATCGCCCTTGGCGACGCCGTTCGTCAACGCCGCGCCGTTCGACTTCCTGGGCCTCTTCTCTTGGTAGCTCCGCTGATAGAATTCCTTGAACAGGAAGAGGAACATGACGGCGTGCAGGCCGATCCACCAGACGAACGCCTTGGGATAGTTGCACTCGATGAAGAGCAACTGGAAGGCGTGGACCATGATGGCGATGAATTGCAGCATCTGGAAGGCGGTCAGGTACTTCTTCCACCAGAGGAACGGCTGAATCTTTGGACCCATCGCCGCCAGAAGATAATACGTGTACATCACGATATGGACGAAGGTGTTCAACAAACCGAAGAAGGTCGAGTGGCCGCCTGAAAGATTGACCATGAATAGGAATTAGCATGAAATTGTATTCGTAGTTCGTTCATAGTTTCCGATTGTCCAAGGCTCGACATAAAAAAGAAATACTGCCTTTTCAAAATCATTTATACACAATCCATTACAAAAAAGGGGTGTGAGTCAGTCAAGGAAATTAATTAACATTCAAGTATTATGGTCAGTATTCCATAATCGAAGATATGTATCTTTCAGCAAATAATTGCTATACAAAAATAAGACGAATTTGCGGTTTAGCAACAAAAAATTATTATTGTTTCCGAGAAGCAGAATATTTAAATTCCAAATGTGTGTGTCAAACAATAGGCTTCATAGCAATGGTATGCGTGTGATAAAACAAGACAAACAAATTCTTTTGCGATCTCACAAAGAAAAAATTTGGTCACCGCAACTCGTGTTTTCGAAACAATCGATCTATATGTATAAGGAAAGCTCTCAGCCGAGGGCAACGCGAAGGATCCGCTCTCGCGACATTGACACAAATTAAGTTTTGCAAAATCGGCCGAGTTTCTGCAACGAATCAATATATACGTAAGGAATTGCGTAAACAATTTTCTACCTACCTGGCGTGAACTTGACACCGAACCAAACCGACATGGGCATGCAACCGTGATGGATCACATGCAGCGTGGACACGTGATTATTCTTCTTTCTTAGCACGAAAAAGATCTGGAAGAAGATGCGCACGATTAATCCGCGTGAAATGTACAAATCGCGCGTCCCAAAAGAGGGAAACGTTTAGTACCACTCTACGTACCGTGTCCATGAATTCGGTAAATTTCGAGAAGTAATACCACCAGCTTGCGTGGACCATCTGCGATTTCGAAATATCGATTAGAAGAAGCTTCTTGATCGCCCCTTACTTGGGTCGACTTTATATACTTTCTTTGACTTTACACGAAACATTTTATCCACAAACGTGAGACTTTCTTTTTACACTCCTATCGAAAATAGGAATATCAGGATTCTTGCTTTCGATCTCTGTTAGACACTTAAATAGTTTTAAACATTCATTATATATATATATATACATATATATATACATATATATATATATATATATTGTAATTACAAGTGAATTAAAAAATTAGTTTCATTTAAACAGATAGAGGGGGAGCGAGAAGGAAGAGGAGGGAGGGAGAGGAAAGGAATGTGCGTGTTACATTAATATAACAATTTGTAAAAGCAAACTGACTCAACGCACACAATTATCTTATTAACATAAACACAATAAGAAAGGGAATGGATGGGAAAGAGCATAAACGCGCTTATTAAGTGTTTTTAAAAACCAGTTTCCACAGGAGTGCGTATATCAAAAGCGTTTTTCGTATAGGAATATACACATCGATGTGTGTCACGGTGGTATATATTCGAGAGAGACGTTCAGGAATCCGTGTAAAATGTCACTGACATCGAAGTGCGTCACAGTACGTATGGGTGCGATGACATAAATTAATGCGCTATAGCTCGTAAATGCGAGATTCTACATGAGACTCCACGGTACAATACCGTTTTTTTCTAAAGATACAATGACACATAGCGTATGTTAAATAGGGTTAATCACACACAGACCGCTAAACTACAGTTAGACTCATTCTAATCGGTCGCGAACTCTACCAAGTTCACAGCTCTACGTACTATGCTACGTTTGGCGTATACGAACGTAGATAGAACATGATCGTAACACAAAACCGGCCGTTATCGAGAGAGAAATCGAATGCGGAAAAAAGAATCGCATCTTTCTCTCGTTCAAATCTCGAATCAATTGATCGGTTTTGCAAAGCACATTCGTTAAGTTAGACACAAACGCGAACAGAGACAGAGATCAAGTGGCAAGGAGATAACTCGGTTAATCACGGAAGATCACCCACCCTCAGCACTTCAGGTTTGTCGCTGTAGTTTACAGGTTGACATCTTAGAGAATAGTCTCCAGTCAGCCATCCGGAATTCCCTATCTGCAACCACATTCGCCCAGAGGCCATTCGCCATCAATCAATAAAGGGACAAAGAAAATAGGCATATAATACTGGGTAGACGGATAATAATTGCGTATAAGCTTAACAAGACTACCCTCTGCTTGTAGATAGATTCGAGGTGTTTGCGTCGAACTCTCGCACGAGTCGAATGTTGAGCAATCGGCGCGCCTCGCATCTTCAACGGGAAAAAAATTGTTGCAAGTGGATGGAAGAAAAAGGGGGTTGCTTCGGCGAAAGAAACCCAAAGATTCTCCCCGGTCGCAAAGAGGGTTTGTCATCCTCGATAAATCAGTTAGAGGCCAAAAGACGCGCGAGTTTACAACTGCAAACTTTTTTCCCGATGGAGATGTGACGCGCGTTCAATACTCAGCTGATCGACATTTGTCGGCGTTTGATTCTTCATCGAGAGCCGAGGTAGCGGATTTTTCGAAGCGGAGAAAGATCGGATCGAGACGCTCGAGGGACATGCCAGGCTTCTTATGCTAAATGAAAAGGAAAGCGTAAGCTGTACGCCTCTAAATCGCACGCCTCCGCGAATATTGCGCTCCCCCCCTCCCGCCCTGCCGCCGCAAGCCTCCGCTCCGAGTAAAGGAACGGCCTATCTACAAAAATAAGGTATTTATAAAATGAATATTCCTTCGTTCATGATTCGTCAGCGGACCCGGATGCAGTTCGGTGATTTCTGTTGCGATTTTTGTTTTCGTTTTCGTTGAGGTAGTTGGGAGACAGTCTCGTTCGGGCGGTCCGGCTAGGATTAAATCGATTAGGCGCACTTACCCTTATCGCGGTGGGGCTGTTGGAATAGTCCACCGGCTGGCAGCGGAAACTATACTGGTCCCACCATCCGCCCATCAGGCACTGCGTTGCGAAAGAAACGTACAATCGTGCTCCGCACATCTTTTGCCATTGGCGCGTTCCCGCGGCGCGAGATCGTTCGTCGAGAAGTCGCAAACGCAACTCTCGTTGCTCAATTCTTGTCGCGACAGGTACAAGAGAACTCGTATACGAAGTGTAATAAGCGGATTACATATATAAAAAAAATGTACACCAGTATAAAAGTATCTTCGATATCGTAATGTACTTTTGCAAATTCCAATAATCACGTCTAAAGACATCGAAGAGCTCTTGATTAGAGACTGTTTTCTTTTTTTTTCGTATAGTCACGAGACATAAACTCAGCCGGGGAATGACCACCAATGACAAACGTATATTCGTTTGCGGGCAATGTAATCGAACGTAATCGCGACTGTTAAGATAGAAAGTTTTCGCTGGACGTCGCGCCGCTACGCGTTCCGGTGGCTGCCAGCGGTAAAATCACGGAATCGTTAGATCGCGCAATTGTAAATAGCAGCGTATCGTATCCCAAGATCGTTATTATCCGTTTTCGACCGTGTCGCGGCGAATACCGCGTGCCGTCAGACCGATCGTGAGCCCCTCGGAAGCTTCGGCCTGGGATTAGCTAATGAATCTTCGAATCGGATGTAAACGGAGAGAAGAGAGAATTCGACGAAAACATGCGCGGGTAATTACGAATTCATTAACGGATACTCAAGAAAGTCCGCGAATCGTAAAATATTTTATGCGATTCTGTGCCGAATTATATGCGTGAGCGCGAAACAATCAAACGTACAAAAAAAGAAACCTTCGAAAGGAGAAAAAAAACCCAAATTCATCGGGCAAAATTTGTTCAAACATCTGATTCGTTTAAATATTTGCGGCAAGCTTCTTTCTGAAATTCTGAAAGTTGTATTACAGTAAAGACGAAATATTTGCTTCAAGTGATAAATCGGCGAGTCGAGGAACGGCTGAAATAAAACAGGAACGATCCGACTTTTTTATGTCTCCTGAAAAATTCATCGGTCACAATTTTTTGTCAGACATCTGATTCATCGTGTTGAACGGTTGCGGTATCGCGGGGGTGGTGGGAGGGGGGTGAGGGGGAAAACGGACAACAAGTTCTCACCTCAAAGAACAGCCATGCGGAGAAGATCACTTGGAACAGGTTGTAGACTATCAAGGTGTTCTTAAGCTGGACGGGTTTCCGGTTCTCCATGAGCTTCGGCCCGAGCACCTTGACGATGTAGACGTAGGAGAGGCAGATGAACAACGTGGGAAAGGGCGAGCTCATCAATAGCCAATTAGTCGTCCTCGTGTCTGTAAAGGAACACCAAAGCGATCCACGCGGGAGTGACTTCGAAGCTCTTTAATCTTTTTTTTTTTCTTTTCAAGGAAAACCGCAGAACTTGACGCGACGTCATTTTACACGTTCGACTTCTCGACCGTACGAATCGACGAAGAATATAATAGAAAAATATAGATTATATTGTACTGATGTGCGTAAGAAAAATATGGTATACCGATAATGTAGAAAGTTTCGATCGCAACGGACAGATACGAATCAAAGCTGCCCAGATCCAAATTCTTGTCATCCGCGATTAATTCTTTCCAGAGACGATCGGAGACGACCTCGTCGCAAATAATGCGGTATGCAACAATGTACACATGTGTTTAACGACCTTAAGCGGTTTGCTTCCCCTTCACTCTCTTTCTCGCTCTCTGCCTCTCTCTCTCTCTCTCTCTCGTGTGAACGATCGACGTATCTAGTGACCATGATTTAACGGCGATAAAAATTACGCGTCCTTCGGTATCGTCTCGAAGGACCGCTCTCTTCCCCCCCCGTGACTTCCTTTCAGGGATGTCTGGTGCATACGCGGTTCCTTTTTTCGTCACTCACGTCCTTCGAGAGTTCGATTACCCTTGCCCCTCGGTTTTCCCCCGTACGAGAAAAAATAAAATAAAAATAAACGATCGGTATTTCCGTAGGCGCGTTCCTTGGGATTCTCCGTCGGACGGTGGCGAACGCGTTTGATTTTTATCTACGTGCAACGAAGATTGTGCAATTCGCTCGGAAGACATGAATAAGGATTAACGTGTTTGAATAAAGCGACACTATTTTGACATTCATGAGAGCCTTACGTATAATTAAAATATGAATAAGTAAAATATGAATAAAATTTATTTTTTTCCCAACGAGCGCGCGTTCTCGTGCGCAAGTGTTTTTGCAAATTAAGCGGAAAAATTGCTGGTAATGCATAATCGGTAACGTCATTTTAATTTTAAAAAAGTGTACATATAGAAAAAAAGAATTGCGTCTTCGCGATTTGTGTACATACGCGTGTTTTCATCATTTTCATCAGGCGAGAGCGAAACACGCGCGTCTTCGCGAAGCCGTTTGACAGCCGACAGATTGCACTTTTTCCTTTATAAGCGCTTTCAGTCCTGGCGTTATACGCAGGTCGAGCAGTTCGCACCTTCCGCATGCAAATCACTGATGGAATGAATAATCGAACGATCGCGAGACGTTAATGACGCTAACGAAGCACTTTTTTTTCAATCCCCGGTTACATTCCACCGTGGTTTTCTCATGCTAATCACGATAGTACGTTAATTGATGTATCGGTGAACGCAGACCGTTCTCATTGACCGAACAAACGACTGACAATGAGGTATAAACGCTATTAGATGATTAATCACACCGTAAAGTCCGTCGGGCGTCTCGACTCCTCTCGACGCGGCGAACCCCGCCGGCGAGTTGCGAAAAGAGGCGCCCACGTTGCGACAAACGCTACGGCCGCGGCCGTCCGTACGTGGAATAAAGAATTACTCCACTTTACTCGCACGACCCGACGCCGCGATTATCAAAGTGACATTTCGTCGTTGCGCTCAAAGTGGGACAGTGACGGTCTCAAGGAAACAGCTAGTCCTCCGACAATCGCCCGCTTCACTTCGCGCAACGCGAGACGCGCAAAGTACCGTGCACATATTTTGAAAATCGTTACGCGGGATGTAAAAGAAAAATATCCGTAGAAAAAGGCCTCTTTTTCCGCGATTTATTTTCGTGTGCTTTTGCGAAAACATTCGCGTACCAAATTCGGACCAAACTCGCAAAGTTCGTATTTTTTGATATGAAAGAATTAGTGAAACCGAGTGAGTTTATTTATGCAACAAAAGATTTTAGCGCATATATTCTCAAAATCAAAATAAGCTTTACTGACAGCTTAATTAAATAATAACGATGCTAAAGAGACGTTTCATAGTTTAAAAATAAATATTAATAAAACGTTTAGTACGAAATTATTCTAAGATCTGATAATGGGAATCAATGCTTAACAACAATATCACCGCCCGCTATTTACATTTTTCTTTCCCGCGCGTTCAATTATGTAAATCCGAAGGACTCTAATGCCTGCGCGCGTGCGACGTTCATCTATCGCGACTCTCGAAATTATCGTGCAACTACGTAATCGTCAATTATAACATGTCGGTGATGTCACTGGGTACACTTGACATACTGCGAGACAACCGAGTTTTCCGTCCATCGTCCAAATTCAAATTACTTCCCCGGAATTACGTGATTAATTCCAAGTAAAGGTATTTCCTCCTCGCTCGCCAAGTCGCGTACTTTGTACTGCCGGTATAATTAATAATCACCTGCATGTTTATCCAGCATATCGTGGAACCGGTCTATGTACTGCATTATGATCGACATGGTGCCGTGTCCAGTTGCCCTCAGGTCTGTGGGACGGATATCCGGGGTCCAAAGTCGTTTTACCACCTATCCAATCGCGCACTCACCAAGCGATTGCCACCTCTCCTCCTGAAACGAAAGAAACAGATCCTTATCGAAGGCGTTCAACGGTTCCCACAAAATAAAATCGCAATAATGCGATTCGTGACGTGCCGCTAACGGAATTTTTTTTCAGTTTCAGAGCTTCTTCCAAAAATGACAAAAAGAAATCATCCAAGAGTGGAAAAAAACGAGATACCAATTGCTTCCAATTGTATGAAAAATACGTATAATTGATCTAATCTAATCTAATCTAATCTAATAGACTTATGCATCGCGAATTCGCGAGAACCGGCGAAAAACTGAGATCGCTAGCGTTCTTGGAAACGTGCCTCTCCTCACTTAAACGTTTGTGTTTAGCAAGAAATTTAGCAAGCAGACTTGAAACTTGATTTTACGGTTTCGCGTTCTATGTTCGACGAAGAGATTACTTCGAAAGGGAAGGAAAAGTTCGTCGAAAAACACGCGTTTTAGAATTGTGTGAATGAAAATGTCCAGTTGGATCCGAGAGAGATCTTGTGTAATCCGCGTATATCGAGAGACACAAAACAGTGCCTCGCGCCAAGTATTACAAAAACAAGTATACGGGCTTCGGATTGGTAATCTACTATCACGCTGTCGACACTCTTCAATAATTCAAGACCGTTACGAGTCGGGATCTCTCGCCGAGATCGTCGCGTACGTTCGGAATCCCGGGACCAGCTCGCCGGGGGCTTAAGTTCGTTGGGATTCCGAGTCCTCCGACGTGCGGCTTACGTGTGTACCAGTCACCGAATTTTTCATTCGAAAGCGGTCGCACGGCACGGTCGGGCAATGCCGTCGCGCAATTCGCCGGACCGACCATGAATCGACGACGCGGCCTTGAACCATTCTGGTAGGTACAACGTACGCCGTACACGCGGACGGCAAATTGAATTTCACTCGCAGCTCCGGGGAGGACAAACACGACACTTGCGAAAATCTATGCTCGGCCCTAGCCTCGTCGATTCGACTTGAATCCGCCAGCTGAGAGAGGAAACGATAGTAAAAATGACGTTTGCCCGAGAGCCGTTCAAAAAATAAAAATTTATATTTATTAGTGATCCTTATTAGTGACTCCTTTTAATTACTTTCTGGTAATTAAAAATTAACGATGGACGTATCCCACTTGCTCAAAGTTATCAATCGCTCTATTTACGCTACACGTCAGCGTACACATGCCATCAAAATAAAGAAAACACACTTTTGTTTAATTTTTTTTTAAGATAATAGAAAGTAAGAAAAAATAATTCAAATAAAAGTTGATGGTTTGACGCTAATGTTTTAACTCAATGGATCATAATAATATTCGCAATTGGCAATAATATTACCGTTAAAATCTCAATAAGAAATTCATAGTATTTTCAAATTTCTCTGCAATGTCTACAGTCTATATAGAGTATTTTCATTACATTGAAAATTGAAAATGTATGAATGTCATAAAATATTTCGGATAAAGAAAGTACCAATATCGATTTCTACGCTTCGGGGCCGAGAGCGAAATTAATTATGTTGCCAAACAGGAATAGTCGAACTAGTCGTTCGTCATCAAAAAATTCGGTAACTCGCATTTCGCCGTGATGAAAAAAATTCGCGATAGAATTTCGCGCGCGAATCTATTCGTGGATCTATCGGATGGCGTTCCCGTTATTGTTCGCTCCCGAACGCAGATTGAAAGTATCGATATCTTTATATAAAGATAGTAAATTCTCGGACTTTTCTCAATTACTGACATCCACTTCAGCCGTGATTAGATAAGCGATTAGATTCCCTAAATTCACTTCCGTTCGGAACAACTCGAGCATGGCCGGCCAATCGATTATGTGATATCACGTGCGGAATCGCGTACGGAATCTGTGCCGTCGTGCGCGAGAGATTTTCCGGGGGAGTTCCGTTGCGAGGCGCCGAAGATCGCGACCGAGAAGAGATCGTTATACGGAGGAGCCCGGGGACGGGAGTATGGAGGTCGCGATCACAGTCCTCCCGCGAGCGATCGCGCTAGATGTTTTGCCCGCTTGCAAAACGAAAAGCCGAAAACGCGCCGAGCAAGCGAAATACCTCGGGATTATGTTGCGAAAACTGTATACATTATAACGGAGCCGCGCGCGCGCGCGCGCGCGCATGCGGCACAGAAAACGGACCGCGGAGGCCGGGATCGTGTGCGTGTCTGCTGTATGCGTTACGCAAGGAATCGGTCGCACCTGCGCAAGCGTGTGTCGTCCGTCTGACTACCTGAAATCGTCATTTAATCTAATCGTAAGGAAGAGAAAGAACGGCACAGGGGGGCAGGAGAGGAAGAGCAAGAGAGAGAGAGAGAGAGAGAGAGAGAGAAAAGAGAGAGATGGACGGATGCGTTTCTTCTCTTCTATACCTTATTAACATCCTACTAATATTGGGGATCTCGCGCAACTGTTTCACAAACCACTTCCAGTTGAGAGCAACAGGAATCTCGGCTGTGTCTGCGAGTGTAACATTTCACGGACGTCTACTTCTTGTAAATCATGCCTGCTTCGTCTTTTTTTTTACACCGCGCACATTTGGCTTTTGCTTTAAACGCACGTCCTGTGTGTGCGCGTGTGTGTGTGTGTGTGTGTGTAATACTTCATATTTTCCTTTCGTTACGACGCAAAGTTGACGCAATCTCTTCCGATCTCGCTCGACGTTCGCGTAATGCTCGCGTAATCACGCGTCCGCTGGACCACTTCGGGGACCACCGCGATTACATTCTCGTTCCGAGGAGCGAGTCGAAAAGGTTAAAAGAGGTGGCGAGAAGAGAACGGGGGAGGTGTGCGCGACAACTCGGCGCGAATGAACTCAACACGAGTTCATTCATTTTTCCTCGAGAACGCGAGACCGCGTCGTTTCCCTTACTTTATTATACGCAGCCAACACGCCTATAGGTCAGCGTCTTTATTTAACCGGAGACGCACCTGTCCGCGCCTATTTATGGTCCAAGATAAAATCGCGGTGTTAATGACGATCACCTACGGATTTATCGCCCAGCCCCCAGTGAGAGCTATATATCCCACGTAAACGTCGCCGAGCGACCCGAGACGGCCGGATATACCTGCCCGCGCCGGATGACACTGGGACGCGCGAAAACTCGCCTTTTCTCTTCGCGTATTGTGCAGAAGTTACGCGAGATAGTGTACAACGGCTGTATTCTTTGCGGGAACAGTGTGTGACGGCGCGTCGCACCGAGGTCGCCGCGACTTTATCTACTTGCGCAAATAAACGGCGGGGACGCTATCTGCTATGGTTGCATAATGATTTTTACGATAACCGCGGGGCGGTATAATGCGCTAGCGTAAACGCGGCAGCCGCGTGTCGCGAAGGGTTAAATCGGGACGTGACACAACGACGACGATGATGACGACGAGGATGACAATGTCGTCGTCGTCGTCGTCGTCGTCGTCGTCGTCGTCGTCGTCGTCGTTGTCGTCGTCGTCGACGACGGCATTAGTAGCTGCGGCACTGGAACGCGTCCAATCTTGCGGACGCCGATCGTGAAAGTGACTTCAAGCTCGAATCGTCGTCGTTGATACGTACTCGTGGACTCGACCGCGTTAAACGGCACCGTATAGGAAAGTTAACGAACGTGGCTCACGCACGGAAGCCAGTGACGGATCCAGAGGACCACCCAGCCCGTACCTTGTCATTCCGCATACAATTGATTCGTTGAGGAAGAGACGGGTCTTCGTATTCCACTCGTTAAAAATTTTATTCGCGAGCCGAGAAATACCGACGACGCCGATCAAAAGTATAATCGCGATCGCTATAAGTTTTACGGAGAATTCATTGTACAATGACTATCTTCTCTCTTTCTATAAGTTTAGAGGTGCAGTTGATGCCGTTGTTAAGAGAAGAGAAACGAAACATTGAATAAATATAGAACTACATGTGGATAAATGATACAATACCTTTTTGAGGTATTGCATTCAAATATGGAGGAAAATGATTTTAAGCTTTTCACTAATATCGTCGATAAGAACGGTATTTGTATAGGCAATTTTTCGATAACAACTTCTTATTTATAAAGATATATGCGTGTAAGAAATTCTTAGTTCTCTTGCAAAATTTCCAAGTTTTTCTAGCAATCTTTATACATATGCCAATATAAACCGGTAATTAATATGCAAAAGTTAATTATATTCGTCGAGCTGATATTTTGCACCGGATACTGCAGCAAAAACCTGATTCGACAAAACATAAAAATTTTTTCAATCACGATTAAAGAATAATTTATACATTTGGTGAAAAAAAAAGATAATGCTCTAAACATTCTTCTTATTCATCATGTTTTTTTCAGTGCATATTTTTGATTGAATAAAATCCCTGTCTTATTTAGCACGCTAAAAGTGGTCATATAAATATCATACATCAAATATCGACTCAAGTTACTAGCCGCCAGCAAATAGCGATCGATTTGATTAATTTCTCTTTACCGTTATTTACAGGAGAAATATTATTATGATTTGATTAATTTCTCACAGCTGTTATTCACGAAAGAATACACGCGCGTTCCAAATTACAGGGTAGACGTAGACAATAGTACAATGGTACAATAGCTCGACAAAAGTAATATGCTCTCCGTTGTTACTCGCTTTGCTTGCAGTTTACTGCATCCAGCACTGCCTGATGCCGCGGCAAGCCGAAAGTGCAAGTGTAACTATTATATGCGACGCAACCAGCCGGCGGTCTTAAGTAATAGTAACTCGCGCGCTTGAGTAACGAAACGGAGAAAGATGACAAAGACACGGCGGGAGAAGGAGAGAGACAGAAAGAGAGAGCGGGGGAGAGAGAGAGAGAGAGAGAGAGGGAGGGAGAAAGAGAGAAAGAGCGGGAACGGAGAAAGGCCTATCGAACCCCGGCATGCCGTCGTCGTTGACACTCCGAGAAATTGCGGTCGCGTGCTGTCACTGTCCAGCACGCTAGAGAAAAGTGCCGGATCGACGACTGTCGCGGATTACGACTTCGATTTAATGAACGCAGCTGGCTCGGCAAAATCGGCATATAAGACTATGAGATTTGATGAGGCGGCGTCTGTGTGCCGTCAGAGTATATTATATTTTACGTCGGACAGCAGGAGCTGCTTCACCGTTTCGAGAAATAGTGTTTCCAATCGCTTTCAGCAAAATACTCATTGAAAAATAATATCCATTCTATGATGAAAAGTATATTTATTTTATTTTGTATGCTTTAGGAATATAGAATATTTTAGGATAAAATATGAATAAATGTATACTTATTGTCAAATTACAAATTTGCTTGTACTCTCTCTCTCTCTCTCTCTCTCTCTCTCTCTCTCTCTCTCTCTCTCTGTCTCTCTCTCTCTCATATACTTTTTCTTTACAGTTAATTCAGAAATACCTAAAAAAATATGGTAGTAATGAAAATATACACGGAGATATTAGACAAAACGTAACGTAATAATAATTGTCAGTTATTCTAAATTCTATGTCATTGATACTGCTATTTTCACATATCAATTTAAGCGCTGATAATCGGCGTGCATGGAAGCTGAAAGCGAGTCGTAATCGCGGAGACCGGACGGCATGAAACCGCAATGCAGCACGTTTTTCGTTTTTAACGCGCAAATTATAGTTCTTACAAATAATTGCATGTGATTAACACTAAAAAAGAAAGAGAGAGAGAGAGAAAGATTAGTTAATACTTGAACGCGCTAGCAGGTGTCAAATCGTTGTTACCTGAGAATCCACGGAAAGTGCAAACGCACGTCGCGAAGTCTCGTATTACGCGACGCGATTGCATAACCGCGGTCGGGATGAAGAGATCGCGGCGGGACAAAGAAAAGGAGAAAGAAAAGGAGAAAAAAAGGAAAAGGGAGGAGAGAAGAAAGGTAAAAGAATGATAAAAGGCTAGGCAAGGCGCGCGGTAACGAGCTGCGCGATAGAGCGCCGTAATCTATACTTCCGGAAAAGTAGGCGGAATCGGGAGGCGAGATAGGGAGCGATCGACGAACGCCACCGAATGTGGTGACGCGAATTTTATCGCGACGTCACACTATCTCGCGCGGTTACGTCTTCGACAACAATGTACTCCTCGTTTAGACAGGGTGTAAACATCGCGGTACTTTCTCCCGCGACTGCGGACGCTGGACGGAGGCTGGAATGAAAGAGAGGAACGCCGCGGCGTTTTTCAACGACGCGGCGTCGATGTCGCGGGCGCAGTCGAACGTCGGGGGGACTGAAGATTGCGAAACTTCATCGGCGAACTCCGAATTTCGGCACGGTACACAGATAACGAACGTTGGAAAAGAATTTTAAGTGGAAATTAATTTACTGTTAAAATGTTCAGGTGATCTGATAAAGATTTTTTTCTACAAACTTGATACATTAAATTTAAATACAAGTCTGAATCTTTTTAAGAAGAGAATTAAAAGATTTTTTTGAAAATAAAAAAAATACACTAAAACTTAGCGATTGACAAAAAATTTTTGACAAAAAATTTTTTCGCATTAATCTGATATTTAAAGGAAAAATTGTAAGAATAAAATGATGTCCAGAATCAACCAGAATCAAGCAATAGTCTCGAGGTCATCAAGAGGATATGATAATAATTCAGATCGTATTCAGACAGTCCTGATTGCAATTTGCGTCATTTCGGCATTTAAAGAGCACCTACGGAAAACTACAGTGAATTTTAACATGTGTACAATTATCTTCTGTATTATTTTCTCACACGATCAACATTGGAGATAAAGGGGAAGATAAATTTTGCCGTGTACATGTGATCTCTCTTGTTATTACGAGAAATCGTCGGGATGGCACGTATCCGCAGGTGACTGGCATTTCGGCGAGGCGTTGCTTCCTCTCTCGCTGATCGACGTGTCTCGCCGCGCTGTCGAAATTATCGCGGCACGTATAAGAAAAGTACAAACACACGCGAAACCGTCGAAGGAGTCGCACGTGTGGCCGCTCTTGTCGCCTCAATTGATCGCCGCGTATTATTATTGTAATTGTCCACTTAATATCACGCCCGAGAGAAATCCAAAACTTGGACGAACGTATCGAAATGAAAATATATATACAAAAAGAACTGCGCGCAAACGTTTGTATAGACTATAATAATTGATAAAGAAACGATAAAACGGGGGACGATAACGACAGGAAGATATCGTCAGTCGCGATCGCGATGATAAGTCACTCCTCTCTCTCTCTCTCGAGTATCGCGCGAGATAAAAATATTATTAAATAATTGGTTAACAATCACGCGCAACGTGGACGAGGATTCAGCGGGAATCGAATGTCGTCGATCAATTTGGCGGACTAAGCGGGACTCTTGGCGCGACTCCTTAACCGTCGCGCTTTAACGATCGCTCGGTCGCAACCGACTACACAACGCATTCTCTCAAGGACTCAAGGTTGGGCTTTCCTTCTTTCCGACGTAACGCACGCTCTCGGGGTCACGCATACCTTCGATCGGGGTCTCGTTAATTGCACAAACCTTGGGAGGCGACTTAGCTTTGCGCCGCGATCGGACGCAACCGAAGATTCCACTTCGGCAGCGGAGCAGCGCCGCGCCGCTTTCCGTCTCTACGATTTTTACGCGCAATTCACCGCGTTTATGTAAGAGTATCGTGTGAGGTGCAGAGTGCCCCGTACCCAGCGGCGCAGCATCGAAAAAACGATAATTCTACTTGAGAAAATGAGTAGAAAGTACAAAATTTTTCTGATATAAGTGTTCTTCTGCGGCGGAAAAACGGAGCCAATGTTATGTATTGACAATTATATGCAAAATATTAAGCTCATTTTACATAAGAGATAGTCACGTTGTAAAAAAGTTTGTCGCTAAAAAAAAAGTATATAATCGAGATTTCGTGGCTATAAAAAGATTTCTAGTTACGCATTTAATATTGCATCAAATTAATATATCTTCATGTAGTTTCTCAAAAAACGTAACACAAACATACATATAATGTATTACATATATGTAATACATTTTTATTTAATATTACGTAATGCAAATGTATCTTTAATGCGTTAGTATGACGAAATACGTGTACAGTTTTTACGTTGCATCTTAATTACAGGTTGATGCTTCGCATGCATAACGTACGTAACATAGTAAAAAATCTCATGAGATAACTCGCTCGTAATAAACCATCGTAATAACTATATTTTCTCGCTTCGATTAAAAATAAGGATTTACAATTTTTTAGCAGCAGTTTAATGTAATCAACAGAATAATTGTTGAATAATGCACGTGTGACATGTAAGTTTAATGCACGACGGCCTCGAACGATCTCACTATACAATTCCTAACCAATAATTTATGCCAGCCGCTAGTAAATCACTTTCATCCAGTGTAGCTTTAGATATTTCGTGAATTTATCAGTCTAGACGCGGCGCGAATAAAAAAATAACCTTATAGAGTGAGATATGCTGGAATGAATCAGAATAGAGGAAACGCTTGTGTTGGTATCCTGATGCAAGCATTTCAAGGAGATCAAAGGAAAGCAGATTATTACACTTACAAATTTAACCTCGTCGCTCGTAGTAAGTACTAGAGAGATCCTGTTTGATTGTAATAAATTATCGACAAAATATAGATACATCATGTACGTAGATAATAGTCAGATGAAACACAGATTGCTCGTCCAGTATTTTCATGGCGAAAAATACCGTCTTGAGGAGGGGTACTCGAGGCGTCTCGAGAGTATTAAGACAATCGGATTCGCGGCACCAGCCACGGCCTGGATGGAGTCAAAAATAGATTCGGACGAAGATGCAGGCGGTCAATTGATGTGGAATCTCACCCGCGGGAACGCGTTGCCGGACGTGAACGTTGCACCGTCTTGATTTATGCACTTGACAAACATTTGTCTTTTCTGCTCAAATTTGTACAGGCAAATACTCCGGGCTACGCGCAGCTCGCTCGGTACGAGACGAGGCCTGAACCCGATTTATTTTCCGCTGCCTTTTTTCCTTCACACCTCGTCGGCGAGCGGAAACTGCTACGTGAAAGATCGCGCAGTAATTAATACGTTCCGCGAAATCCAGCGAGGCGTTTCTCCTACTAGGGAAGCCTCCTCCGCAACTATACTTGCACGCGCGCCACTTTAATATTGCTCTATCTGAAATTAACCGACTGCAATCGCTGTCCTCGGTTGTGCATCACGAACATATACAACGCATTAACGCAATGTGTAGCGAAACTGCCGCGATAACACGTGGCACGTACCGAGACCGGGACAAGGCCAAGACGACGCCGACGACGGTAAACTCTTGAGGGTCCGACCCGCGTGCGTTTCGCGATTTTCGCAGAAAACCGACGGACTCCACGGACCGACCGAAGGTACAACATCGTTAATCCCCGCGGTGTGTGGAATTTGGCGACAGCCGGAGAAGATCGTGAATGGCTGCACGAGGGTGATAAGTCCACGAATAACCCGCGGCTGCATTTCGTCGGGACAACGTGCCATTATATACGAACGCGAGACGACGACTTCGTGATGGAGATGAAATGACGTTCTAATGACCCGTGGGAGATGCGCGCGCGGCCTTTGCCATTTCTTCTAGGGTTGCACAACCGAGGCTGCAGCCACGCATCTTTGATCCTGGGGGAAACACGTTACGAGGCATCATCGCTGAATTGATGATAATTATCGATGTAAAAAGTCGTCGTCGTCGTCGAGGCCTCGAGGTAAGGTCCGAATTGCCACACTCCGAAGACGCCAAAGACTGATTAATGATTACGTAAATGGCTCCTCTGCATTATTTTACACTTCGGATTTGATGGCTCGTACGTTTCGGAATTAGCAAATTATTTTTACATATTGAAACTTGATTAACGGTAACTCTGGTCAGAGGCAATCTCAGTGTGTCGTCACGAGTTAGAAGTTAATTCCGACTGTTTTTTCCTTTAACTCCCGGGTAATAAGTTGGGCCACCTAACTAAATACATTTGAGACATCGTCAAGTACCCCGCTGACGTTATTCCCGTACGGAATAAGTTTTAAATTTCAGACTTGCAAAATCTGATTTGAATAACCTGATTCAAATATCTCTCGAGCGCGAATGTGACCTCGCGGGAACTCGAGTATAATTGCTCCCGCGGATTAACCCTTCAAGAACGTTCTAATTCTCTCTAATAACATCTCACTGTGAAAATTATCAAGATACGTAGGAGCGGAGAGGCGAAGTCACTTCTAAAATACAATCACCGGCTGGTAGATCGAAATCGCAAATTATATCTTCGGGCGATTTTTTTTTTATTATAAAACAGATGACAATTAAGACTAACGGTACATGTTCTCCACGTACCGTTATACAAAAAAAAGCGTAGGATATACGTAACGGGCGACATAAATCGCACGCGCGGATTGCGTATGCCCGAACTCGTGTTTACATAGCGTATCGCAATACCGGCCGTTGTTGCGAACATCATAACTGTAGAGAATCGCCGTAACTCGATAATGTCAGCTGAATAATTCCACCGATGCGGAATAGATTAACCGGCATTTTAATCTTCCGTTACATAATTCATTCGTTAAGTTTGCTCGTACTCTCGCTATACTCACTGAAACGTCTGAAACGATCGTCACGATATCACGGAGAGATCAGTGTAGTGAAACGGTCACCATACGGCTTATTTACAATTCAATGCGGATCGGGTTATGTTATATCGATTACGTTATGCAGAGCGGCCGCGAATTTGTTGAACTCGAGAAAGAGGAAAAGAGAGAGAAAGAGAGAGAGAGAGAAATTCTCTCGTTAATTTATATTCTTCATAAAGTCAACCTCAATATAAGTTAAAAATAAATTTCCCCTCCACCAGAGAGAGAATGTTCGCAGATTTTAGGACATTCCTGCGCGAATGTTGCATCCGATTATCTCACCCGGTGCAGATAACGAGCGGAATGAAATCGTAAGGTCGGATGATGTAATCGAGGTGAGAAAGCAGAGCCTGGATCTCGCAAGTCGACCTTCGAAAATTTTATTTCCGCATGCCTCCGTGTCGCAACCTTTTGAATTTCCTGAGATCCTTGGCGGAAGAAGGCAAATCGAATTCACAGATCGGAAATGGATTCTTTCTCGATTGCCTGCGAATTGGCGATCGCGATGCCCATCGGCAACGATCGGGCAGCAGCCGCGGCGGCGACGGAGCTACAGCGAGCAGGGAAAGTGCATAGCTGCATGAAGTTGTAACTTGCCGAGAGTCGCTGTAACGCATTAATGGCTGCGCGTGGAAAGAAAGAGAGAGAGAGAGAGAGAGAGAGAGAGAGAGAGAAAGAGGTGAAGGGAGGGCAGGGAGAGAATCCCCTTATATAAGCGACATATTAAAGTCCTTCCTCAACATCGTTGATGGACTGCCGCGAACGAAAACGATCGAAGCCTGTTATCAACAGTCTTTCGATTATTCGAGACCTCGCCGAATAATCCCTACGCTCTGTTACGTTCCGTCGATTGCGCGAAGACTGCAGCAACCGTAGCATTTTGCCGTCAGAGAAATCGCGGGGTTAATTCCGACGAACTGTCGAACTGACGCGGGGAACGAGTTTCGAGCGCGTTTCAACGACTTTACCGAAATTAGGTAGCGCCGATACCGATTGCAAATCGTTTATCTCGAGATTAGCGCTTTCGATCGGGCGGAACGACTTTTCCGGTATAGGCGCGCGCGATACGGTCGACAGATCGAGAGATAAACAACCGAAGAGCACGAGTGTATCTGCACAGGCCCCGGCGCGCAACGAGAGCGCGGCCAAGTGACAGACTTGACGGCCGTCGATCCGCGAAGCGCGCGAAACGCGCGAACAGAACGGACGCGAGAGAACGGACGTTCCGGCCTTGGCAGGTGGATAATGTATGCAGCGGCGGGCTAAACCGCGCGCGACTTTCATTTATTAATGAAACCGACGTTAATGACCGGTCCGTCGAGTCGGCGAGGCATGAGATCGCGGATTCCGCTAGGCAGGAAAAATGTGGACACATCCGCACGCGCGTACGTCCCGCGAGACCGCGTGCGTGCGTGCGTGCGTGCGTGCGTGCGTGCGTGCGCGCGAGCACGGTAGACACGCTGAAAAATTCGGGAGAAAGCAGGACTCGTTTCGATCTCTGTCAGAAAATTCGCCGGTGCCGTGTCGCAACGCGGCGGCACGTTTCACGTAATAGGCAGATAAGTTGGCGTGTCAGCCGCGCCGGATAGATCCGCGCGCACGACTATTCATTTATCGATGCGAATGGATCGCGAGCGACTGAGATCACTCTGCCTTGTCGATCGTCATCGACAACGCGCGCTGCAGGTAAGCGGATCGATCGACAAGCGCTCGGGGAATTGTTCCTCGAGACGAGATTCACGCTGGACCGCGGGCACGCGCGGTCGCGTTCTCCGGGCGCGCGCGCGACACGCTTGTTCAAGCTACAAAAAGTGGCGTGGCGCGCGTTCTTTTTGCATCTTTCGCGCGTGGATTATACAACAGCTTTTACCGATTGCGTTAGTGTATACTGTAACCGGCACACCGGTCGGCCAGCCGTACGATTACCTCGTTCGCTAGATTTACGCACGATTCCACAAGAAACGTATATATACCAGCATCTATCACCGCGCGAAACGATAAAAATAACGTTAATTGACCGTATGACACACGGTCCGATTTGTATCTTGCCTGAAAGTTGTCCGTAATCTAGAACAGCGTATAGCTTTCTAATGACCTATTAATTTAATAAGCGTATATAATTTCCAAAATGAAAAAGAAAACCTTTTCTTTTTAGGTCAAAATTTTAACTCGCGACAGAAAAGGCCCAAGAGCGAAGAGCGTAAATACAAGCTCATTGCGATTCCTGAAATACATCAGATATAATTGGGAGGATAATTAGGGGCAAATTGAAATTAAAATTAGACACCCGCCTGCAGTTAAAGAGCAGTTTATCATACACCACCAATTATTGTACTAATTTTACCCGTAATAATTACTAGTAGTATTTCGCGCTCCTTTTTTCGCCTTCGAAATAAACTCTAATCGTTTGTAATAACAAGTTAAGTTTCTCGCGATATCAATTTACCGCAGTTTCCTGCACTTTGAGAGTTAGATCGATAATGTATTGCTTATACGTGACGCATGAATTAGGAACTCAATACGTAGACAGATTTGTTTATGTTTAACAGATTAGTTTAATTGGATCAGTTAGTTTAATCAATCCGGTTTCCAATGAAAGTAACCGGGTTCTTTGACGAAAACCCGTTGAAAACCAAAACAGGTAAATCTATCAAGATCAATTGAAACATTTATGAGAATATTTAAACACGCAATATATGTAATTAATATATATATACATAATTAATATGTCCATTAAATATCACTCAGAGTTACTGCACAAAACAAATGAGTATAAGAGATGTATCGGAATCGAGTATAATACTGATTAATTATTACTGATTAATAAACCGAGTTTCTTGAAATACAAGAGCAAATATAATTACTAATAATAGGTTAGAGATTATACGAGTGTCGTTGATAAAAAAAAAAATATTGGAAAAATACTACCTCACCGAGTTAAAAAAAAACTGCAAGTTTTTGCTCCGCCCGCAAGATATATCTGATATGCATTCTATTAAGCAATTGATCCTTCTTATTTTTCGATTATGTCATCGGTATGTTTACATGTCCTGCAAAATATTTTGCGATACCGACGATCTCGTAGCGCGTTTCCACACGAGCAAATTAAACAAAATATGTCGAAGAAAAAGAACCATTTCTGAAAGTAAAAATCGTTAACCTATAAAATTGACTGTTATTTTAAGGAACAACAGTGAGCCGTAATTAATGATGCTAGATAAACGACAACACGTCATTGGGACTTAATATATGCCGCCATATTTATCGTATCTAATAATCTGCGCTGTATAAATTATTATTACTTTTCCTGTAATACCGCATTTTTTTTAAAGATCTAATGAGTTCTGCGCAGTAAAACGCTACTGAATTAAAACAGGAAAAACAACAACAAAAAATAAAATTATAACTGCAGAGATGTCTATTTTATTATTAGATGAGTCACTTGGAAATATAAGTTAATATGTTTTTCGGATATTATTTCTTCTGACATCAATTACATGTATAAGCAGTGATACATTTAAATAATGATCAATTTTTGAATGTATAATAAATCTTTTTTTTGGTTTTATTCATTAAAAAATTGGCGCTGAATCTCACAACTTTAGTCGAATAAAAAGGAAGGAGCGCAGAAAAAAATTCTCATCATTTTGTAGGAAAATTTTTTGTATCACGAGCAGTGCGTCGCGAGGAATAACGTCGGAATTTCGGTCTTGTGGCATCCCGCACGCGCGCGCACACGAGACATCGCGTGTTACGTGTCGCGTATCGTGCGATAATTAATCCTACCACACACCATTGTACGTTACGTGGCGTTATATAATGTAAACTCGCGCGCGATATACATACGGCGGCGACGGGATTTTTGTTGTGGAAGCTCCATTATCTCATTTTGACGCGGTGTCGTCTGGAGCCGAAAATGGCAGGCACGGTCTTTGATTAGTATACACGGTAATATGATTCAACCACACGTTACGTCTTTGCTAATAAGTAGAGTGTGTCACGTCGAGAGAGCGAGAGAGTGTGAGCGAGGAAGAAAGGGAAAAGAAGAGGGAAAGAGAGAGAACGCGCGGGAAGAAATTGAAACTTCGTAGCTTCGCGAAGCGCTACACGAAGAGACTGGCGCTGCTAAAGTATTTAACTAGACGCAGGATTGAAAATAATTATATTGTTTTGGCAATTTAAATTATTACAATTATGGATATTCAAGTTGAAACTGCTGAAAAGTGGGAATTTTTGCAGCGTTATCGCTTGCCGGGAATTAAAATGTAGTGAGCGATAAGTATAGTTTAAGTATCACAGCAGTTATAAGGTATAGTTGTAAGTGTCAGTTCACAATGAGGATTTTAAGCCCTAAGCAATAAGAAATAGACCAATCGTAGTCGAATATGAGGAGAATAATCGATTAGTCAATCGATTGGTATCTTACGGCGTAAGACTTAAAGTCTTTATTGTGGACCGACACTAAAGAAAATTTGTTAAAGATTAAAAAAAGAAGATACGCGAAATAAAGATAATGCAAATTTTGCGAACGTTTGAAAATTCAGATCTTCGGCGCGCAGAGTTTGCAGAAGGTGTATAGAAAATTAACATGGAAATATTATTAGGCATCGAGAGGCCAGCCTCTCCGACCGTATTTGGCACTTCTTCTACTTATTCGTGTTATCCAAAACCTCTATATTTGTCTCGCGGGTCGAGGCGCGTAAAAGCCGAAGGAGCATCATCGGCTTTCCGTCCACGGGCAGATCGCCGGGCGCGGTGATCGTAATAAACGCGCGGAATCTCCCGCTGACGCACTTGCGGCGTCGAACCGTCGACTTGTTGTGTGACGAGCGAACATCCGCTAATCGCGCAACGAAATGAACGCAGAGGAGCGCGACGACGCGGCTCGCATCGTGAAACGTTGACTCAAGGCTCCCTCCGATACATAAGGATGGCCTAACGACTATAAATACGTTCATTAAATGCTCCCACAAGTCTGTCGCGAACGGGTGGAACGTGAATCGAATTCAAATCGCGCGCTCGTGATGATTCACAAGAGAAGAGGCGCGGTAAGAAGGAAGGAAGGAAGGAAGGAAGGAAAATATATTTTGTGTGCGTTCTCGATGCCGTGCGATTGATCGATGATCGGAAATAATTAAAACGTCGCGCGTTGGACAGCTATTGCTCGAAACTATACATCTCGATGATATTTCAATTCAATTTACGACCTCGCGACCATTGAAATCCGATATACTATAGCATTTTTTTATTGACCGCCAATAACGAGGAGATAGATCGATACAACTGCGGCGGGTTTCGTATATCTCGATTTATGTCATAGACGAATAGTATTTTCTTGGTATCTATATCATAAAAAATTGAACACAGCGATATTGCACCGACCCTTGACGCTCGGTTTCATCAACAACAAAAATAATTTATTCATAGAAAAGCAATTTTCTTTTCTACGTTACTGTTTGGAAAAAGAATGCAAATACGTTTCTATTTGACAAATATGCAAATTACTCGATAAGCATTCATTATATTTATATGCTATGTTGATATGCTATAAAAATTATATACCAGTTTTGTAAATTAAATTATTGCATTATATTGTTATAATAATGTAGCTTTTTAACGTCAATTATTTAATATTAATATTTCTTCATATCAATTTAATAATATCATCATATTACAATTTTTTCGTATACCTAAGAATTGTAATATAATTCTGTATTACAATTTTTTATCAAAATCTTAGTTATATTATTATTTTCTTAAAAGACCATTTTTATCATCAGTATCTTTAACATTGTCATTCGCCGTTGATGGAACTGGATCAACACCGAGAGGTCGACATTAACCGTGCGAGGAAGAAAATCTCACTATACTTACTAATTATCGGAAGATCACGCGCCGATTGCGTCCCCAACTGATCAACGAAGGGTTCGTCCAAAAATCGTAACACACACTATAATCGTGACACTCCGACGAAAGCGAAAGTGGTCTTCTTCCCTTCCTCTTACTGTCTTGTCTTCTATCTCCGAACGGTCGTCGTTTTTTATCGGAAAAACGAAGGGATCGGCACGACGGTGGTGATGATTTCGGCGATGATTCTGCACGAAAAATCGCAGAAGTTCTGCGTTATTTCGGCCTTCTCCGCAAGCGCGTGAAATTTATTTTTTCGACGAGGTTTTTCGGGAGATAACGATCAAAATAAAAAAAAAGAGGAATTGGAAGACAAAAGAAAGAGAGGAATAGAAAGGAAAAAGAGAGGAGCGTTATCGACCGTGTCGATATCAAAGCGACGAACGCACCGCCGTCGTGCCAACTCGCGGACTGGCGAACGTAACGCCGGTGCATTGCTTTTAACCGATTCGCCATATTGGTCCCTTCTACCGCCTCTCTCTCGCTCCATCTCCCTCCCTCCCTCCCTCTCTCTCTCTCTCTCTCTCTCTCGTTCTTTTCCTCTCCTTCCCGCTCGCGTCCTCCGGATCTCGTCGTGAGCCGCGCGCGACGTCGAGATTGTGGTTCACCTGCACACGGCTCCTGACGTCGTTCGCCACGGCGTGACGTCAGCGCGACGAGCCGACGATGAAGCCTAAAAGGCCGAACCGAAGTCCGACCAAGGAGTGCGAACATCCGCGGACAATGTCGCGAGCACTAACGAAATTTCCTAAATTTCGCGGCGACGAACACGTCCCGTCTTTCAATGTCGCGACACGCCAAGAAGAAAAAGCGCTCGTCTTCTACGTTCGTCCAACATTTGTTCGCGATCGTTCGCCAGCCTCCGGACGTCCGCGGCCCGCGACTCCGCGGACGTCCGGAGGGATTACGTCATGTCATGTCAGACGCGCATCTCGCGCGTCGTGCAAACAGTCAGTCTGCACTTTTTGACGCGGCTCCACGTGATCTTTCGTACCGTCACGTCGAGTATTCGGGTAAATACGATTGCACGTCGGATAATCCTATTTATCGAGTGAATTCTAAAAGAGGAAAGTGTCGTCACGATGCGCATTCGACGGTTCGCGGAATGCGAAAATATAAAGTTACGTAAATTTTACATTGAATCGGCTCGCTAATTTTAATAATAAAATGCACGGGGACATCATGTATATTAAAAAGCGAATAATTATCAGAAAAACAAGTCGCTACCGGCTTTTTTTTGTACATCCGCTCGACTTAACTGAACGTAATGTAAATATATTAGCTATTAAAATATATTTATTTTATATTAAAATTTTAATTATATATTAAAATGTATTATATTAATGTATTGTATAATGTATTATGTAATTATATTAATATATTATATATTATATGTATAATGTATATAATATATTAGCTACTTTTATAGATTTTTTTTTTTGGTAGATGTTTTACTTTATCTCTTTGATTTAAACTTCAGACATCGCTATTATCTAATTGAAAAGATTTTGACTGAAAAATGCGAAAGGCAACCGTTCAGAGATACATTTAGAAAGAAAAATTTTTCGTAAAAATTTCGTAAGATACTTGACATATCTGCTCCAAATTGCAGACGAGATGATTGTTACTAATAATGGAGCTTTCATCGCGATAACGCACATGACCGTCCGCCAGTTTTTTCTTTCAGTAAACGAAGAACATTATTATATTATCCGAAACAATAATGTCCTTCATCCTCTGTATCCATCCGACATGCTTCTTTTTGTTTTCTCAGATGAAACGTGCAAAGACGGAAAAATTTAATCAAGTTGCAATCTTTACGTATAAACGCGATTCATCTCAATTAAATAATTCTTGAGAGAACAACAATTCAAACAGAATAAACGCGTATATAAATGCAGAAAGATCTTAACTTGAATATTATATTCGTTATGAGATGAGCCGTCACATAGTTAAGGAATTCTCGTCCAAGAATTCATTTATCAGACTATTATTATTTTTATTTTACATAGCACCGTCATTTAGTCGATAGGATAACTTGACATCTCTTTGAGCATAATTAAATAATTAAATAATTGTGCTTAACAACTAACAATGATATGTCATCCTATCGTCTAACTAAACGATGGTAAACGCGAGGGTACTACGTATTGTAATCAAGATGTAAACACAGAAAGAGATAAGATACATGAGATATAGTAATATAATAACTTAGCAATTCGAGCAAATTAAAAATCGTTAAAAAAGCTCGAAGATATAGATTATATCGATAAATCTATCAGATATGGCAAATCCAGTCTTGGATACCTTAGTGCATCTCACCCATAGGCACAATACGTAAGAACACCGCCATAAAGCGTATAAAGTAGTTTATTTTTAACGTCGCTCGGTGCGGAGTTGCTATTTTGAGTTTGGACTTTCCACGGAAGGACCGGATATCCCGCCGAAGGCCAGACGAGGTTCAACGACACGGAGTAAGAAGTTCCGACAAGGAAGTTCCGACAAGGAAGTTCCGACCGTATGGGAGACAGATATTCCAGATTGCGAGAGCATGTGATCTTTGGACTCGGTAAAGGTATCAGCGCGAACAGAAGGAAATATATAGGCGTCCCGAGACTCGTCAAGGCTATCGTGAAATGATTACCTCCGATTCTCGTTTTGCAATTGACAGGAAAGGATCGCGAGATTAATTGTCGAGGACTGCCCCGGCCGCCGAGAGGGCAGTAAGCCAGGAAGGGTAGTAAATCAAATCTTATAATCAAGTCGGTATACAAGATATATCAAATTAAATCTTATCAAGTCGATATACAAGATATATCAAATTAAATCTTATCAAGTCGATATACAAAATATATCGACTTGATAAGATTTGATTTACTACCCTTCCTGGCTTACTGCCCTTTCGGCAGCCGGGGCAGTCCCCGACAATTAATCTCGCGATCGTTTTCTGTCAATTGCAAAACGAGAATCGGAGGTAATCGTTTCACGATAGCCTTGAGTCTCGGGACGCCTATATATTTCCTTCTGTTCGTGCTGATACCTTTGCCGAGTCTAAAGATCACATGCTCTCGCAATCTGGAAGAGCTGTCTCCCATACGGATTTTATATGGAAATTGATCATATAGCTTCAACGATCATCCAAGGGTATCCGTGCCAAAAAGAAAGGAGCAAACGATTTTATCGGAAATTCACGATGAATGCTCATTGAGTTTTAACTGCTACTGTATATATATATACATATATATACGCGTAGAGCATGAATCACGAGAAAAAGGCAATCATGCTAGCCAGTGGAGAAGCAAAAGGTATTATATTATAGTACACGGAGAGAATTTTTTTTTAATTTACCCTGCAAATCATGTTAATTATGGGACAATATAGTATTTAGGCAAATTTTACTGTGCACTACAATAAGATTTAGCAGTAAAATTTATTGTAGTGCACAGTAAAATTTACCTAAATACTATATTGTCTCACAATTAACATGATTTTCAGGGTAAATTTTAAAAGGAAAATCTCTCCGTGTACATCAGTAGAAAGATGCTGCACCTTCTTTCCGAATAAATTATAACATCCCACAAAAAACCAAAAATCGAATTTCTCAAGCAATTTAGAAAATCATCTTATCTTTGTTAATTCCAAGAATCTATATTGGATAAATGAGTTTTGACAAAAGTCCCCCAAACTCGAGACCAGGCATTGTCACGTCCCGCGCCCACGTTCTCTCGACGCGCGCCGGAACATTACGCCGGCACTATTTAGCGCAACACTCCGGTTTCTTAACTTTAATTTTGTAAGCGGCTTTTACGATCTGAAAAAAAATAATAACGTCAAAGTAACGACGGCCGGACGGTCGTGCAATTATATTCAGGAAGTGATCAATGTTGCATGACGTTTTTACGTAACGCATAAACAATGGATGCGCTAATCGATTTGACGTCTACCGCTAGGCCGTCATTAAATAGAACGTTACCGAGCGGGATTGCCATGGCGCGGTTGATCTTGCAAAATTATTTGCGTGCAAATAAAGGGAACATCCGCGAAGAAACATGTATACGTTCCAAAATTCTACATTATTGATTAATTAATATTTCATATATAGGTAATAAGTTTTTAGATGACTAATGTTCCTCGTGTTTCAAGATCATTTTTATATCTATTGTCGCGTATGAAAAACATACGCGTTAAATGACTTTTTACAATTACGAGAAAAGATTGAATTATAAATTGTATACTCAATACAAAGAAGCATTCATTCAGCATGAATAAAATCTAGTGTAAGTTAACGGATGATGATACGAAAATCTATCCGTTTTCATATTACAATAATTTAAAATTATTATTAGCTTGTCACTTAGTTATTAATTGTTTTAGGAAACGCGCATAGCTTCTTTATCCACAGCTTTATAACTATAATTAACTATAATTAACTTCTTGATCTTGACAAAACGAATGGTGTGTGAAGTTGGCACCCTCAAAACGAAATACTTCCATTTCGTCAAATCACTTATAATAATGCATTATGCATAGTCAACACAATCGATCAATGTCAAATTTCAGTTTATCATTGTCTTACGTGAATTAACAGGTCACAATATCAAGAAAAAGGTCGTATTTATCAGACAGGTTAATTCAGCGATTTGAATAAACGTCGTAAGATTCATAAGTAAGTATCGTTGTTATAACTTAATCGATGGAAACTTGCGACACAATGAAATCGCAAGAAATTTTATGAAATTTTCCGTTTTGTATTATTTAAAACGCAGAATTCCACTTAACCTTGCGATCGTTTGAACTTCGTTCGCGTATTATGTGATCGCGACGCATTGTATGTAAAATCGGCGCAATAATAAATTACTCAATATAATAAATTACCCGATACAATAAATTATCCATTACAACTAATATTATCGTAAGTCATTAAAATTCTAAATCAGTATAGGAAATCTATTGTACTTATACATCGGAAAGATCGATTTTGCTAAAGTATCTGATGATTTTAGCTAAACACAAATCTAAAATTAATTCTGTTACCAAATCTGTCACCAAATCATTATGTAGGACGCTCAAGCTGGTTACTAGAATGTCAAAACTTTTTGCAGTATTGCAAAATATTGATCGAGCGTCTTACTGGTCCTACATAATAATTTGGATAGTCCAAGAAAATTATTTTCAGAATTACTGCATTCAGCAAAAATTTTAAATACTTCAGCAAAATCGCTCTTTACATGTGTAATATATATATATATATATATTACACATATATATGAACACATTTAAGAAATTTAGACTTATCTTGATCACATTTATTGATAGAATAAAAGTCTATTGATAGAATAAATTTCTTAACTGTGTTCATAACGTAATCTAAAAATCTAATGATTAATATGAATACAATTGCATGCTAAGTAAACATGTAAATTAAATAACTACACTGTGTTACAGCAAAATTCATTCTGAAGTGCGACAATACGTTTTCCGAAGATTTTTTCATGCTGAACACGGGCGCCGTTGGCAGAATTTACTTAGCTCGTCAGGATTTTAAATAAATTGGAATAAGAGTGGCAAATAAAATGGCGTTTTTAGCCACTTTTAACATTTTTTTGCAGCAAAATGGAAATTGGTTTCTAAATAAACCCAACGCATCTGAAAGTAATTCAAGATCTTTCAAACGAACTTTAGTTCATAATTGCACGACTTTCTTTCATCAAGTTATTATTATTTCAATTTTAAACTTTCTATAAAATTTACAAGAAAGATAAATATGTACTTATATACGGAACGTGCACGCGCGCGTGTGTGTTGTGTGTGTGCATGTTTTTGCAGAGATCAAGACCCCGTGGTTCATCACTTCCACAGTAATTAATGACTCCAAACCCTCTCTATCGTATATGTGTGTGTTTTACGAGAGAGTCAAAGTACGTATGCTTTATTCAATTCAATGTGGCGGAATTACTCCAAAGTGCTTCTCAAGCAACTTTTTTCTTGGTTTCTATGTTTAAGTGATTTTGTCTCTGTGTGTATTAAGTTTATTAAAATGACAGAAGATCTAAAATTCAAACAGCCATAACTTGATGAAAAAAAATCGTACGGTCATGAACCAAAGTTCATCTGAAAGCTCTTGTATTATCTTACTTTCAAATGCCGTTGGATTTATTTAAAAATCATTTCCGTGTTATCGCAAAAAAAATGTTAAAGTGGCCAAAACATCACTTTTATTCCAATTTACTCAAAATCCTGACGTGCTAAGCAAATTCTACCAACGGTATCGTGTTCAGCACAAGATTTTCGAAAAACGTATTGTCGTACTACTTCGGAGAGAAAAAAAAGTGCTTTTTGTCATACAGTGTTATCATTTCTAATATCTTTCTCGTCTTATTTAATAAATATATTTTTTAGAAATAGTTTTGTTAATGTTTCATATATGGGTAATAAATTCTTGTATGAATAACATTCTCCGTGCTAGGTTTATTATTTACAAGATTATTTTCATCTATCATGTTCCAATCGTCTGTATGAAAAACATAAATTGCGCGATAAATAACTTTTCACAATTGTGAAAAAGATCGTATGTTAAAATTTAGAAATTTTTTATAAACGTTTAGTAGAATTCAAATCTATTCTTGTACAAATGCGCGTATAATAATGAATAGTAATAATCGTTTGATTTCCAGTATTACTCTTTTAAATCTAAGAAAAACTGTTTAATCATGAAATAAACAAAAAGATAATATAGACACATTATCACCAGTCACATAATTTTAATGAATAAGTGATTCTGAGAATCTATATTGTCTCATTCTTGATATTATTAATGTAAGAAAGTGATTTTATCGAAAAGCAAGAAATATGATATTAATATAATTAATTGATTTCAATTTTAAATTGACTAATTCGTTCTCTTTTTTTTATAATAAAATCGAATAGTCAACAATCTTCATATCAGTTAAAAAATATGAAATATATTGTCACAATCATGCAGAAATTTATCCAAATTAATCAAAATATTAATAAGCATGAAAATTTTTTCTATTTGCACAAATAAATCGTCTAGAATTACTAAAGAATTATATAAATATTAATAAAGAAGATTCACATATATTCTTAAAATATCATAATTAAAGCTATTCGATCAAACAGTGATAAACTCAATGTGGTGGATAAGACTGACACATCATTGACGATCGATCATTTTCAGTTGACCATTTTTATATTCTATTGATAATTTTAATGTTTTAATTATTTCTTTGTAAATTGTCCGAATTAATTAAAAAAAAAAAACGTTTCCAATATCCCTGTGAATACGTTAAATTCGTATGAATATGTAAAATGTCGCGAATACGAGCAAAAAAGAATATTCCAAAGTACACAGCACGTGTTTGTGTTTCAAAGTACATGAGAGTGCCAGAAAAATAGCTTCATGTTTTATGTCTCTACAACTAAAGATGACGAGACCGTCTTACTCGCCAAAGATCAAGCACATTATACCTAAAATAATATTTGTCTACGGAATAAAGTATAAAATATTTAATATGAATACATTTTTCTGATCAAACTTATAAATCATCAATTATAATACTAATCGAGCCATTCATGTATAAGTGTATGAATATTTAGCCTCCAAAGATATTTTCGAACATTAAAATAAATTTCAAAATTAACATAAATACTTTATTATGTAGAATTTAATTAAAACATATAATTATTTATACACTTGATTTCGAGCCATCATTCCTCATGAGATGACGTGCAATGTGCATCTCCTGCTCTCCTCACGAAAATTATAACTATACAGAAAAATCAATAAGATATTTAATTAATTTATAATATATCTTGCCAATTATCATTCAACGCGCCAATATATCATTATTAAAGAAGATAGTTGTTGTGAAATGTTCAATTAAGAGCACAATCAGTAAAATACTGAAATGTTATGGACGGAAAAAATTCGATAGAAACAAGCGCTACGTTCTCTACCGCCTTGGCGCACAATGATTTCTCTGTTCTACCCCACGTGACCCTAAGCATCTTTCTTCCCCAACATCTAACTGTAAATGTATACCGGTTTTCGTCTCTTCCAATCTGTCCTAACTGTCCTAGCTTTACCCTGGATTATTTTCAAGGTATCACAGAATCTCCTTTGCTCGGAGCTAACACGTGCCGGCGAACTTTCCTTCGCTGGGTGTTACGAAAGTGCAAAATCTCTCTAATGTACCGTGCACGCGGTCGAAGAAAACAGCCGGAGGTCTGTATAAGAACGGCAGGTTGGCAATGGGGGGTCGACGATCCTGCCGCAAAACACGAGATGTAGATCGGTATGGCGCGTTGTTTCGTACACGCTTACGGCCTTGGCCTAGTAATATCGAGGTGCCGTACGAACGATTGGCGAAGCTCGAAGAATACAACGCGATCACGTCCGTTGCACAACGTTCGCGAACGTGCCGGTACAAAGTGTCGTTCTACGTACATCTGCCGAGGTGGCCAGTGTTAATTGAGAATTTTTTGCCAAGCGATTCGTCGGAAACGGATTGTATAGCGAGCGAGAATCGGCAATCGCTACGGAGACAGGTATATCTTGCCGCTCTATGCGCATCATTTTCCACATGCGACATGTGTGTCACAATCGTTCGCCACGACATTGTCGATGTACACAGAATTATTGAAAGAAATTGACTTCTCTCTCATTAAACAGATATAGATACTAAACTGGATTAATACTCAGATGATTTTTTTCAAAATAAAAATTAAACTTTGTGCACGTATGATCAAATTTTAATAGTGTACAAATATTATTTTATTCTAAAAAAATATATATATATATATTAATATATATATATTAAAATACTATTAAAATTTAGTTACGCGCACACTTCAAGTTTAATTATATTTTTAAAAAACCACGAAATAAGAAGTTTTTTCTATTTTTACTGATCGATTAAACAGCCGTGCATGTACGTCGTAAGACAATCGTCGTAATGTCATCGTGAAATCTTTGTTATATAAGAAACGTTATCTCGATCGGTTCGTTTAATTTATGTTTCTCACGGAAAAAAAAACGTATCGTATTATTCATATAAATATAATATTGAATTTCTTAGAATAAATTAAATCTGCCACGTGCATAAATCTTGCAGATCAGAAAACATTTATGTTATGCAATCCATTTCGATTCTTATCAGCACGATTAAGAAATCGTAATCAACTTTAAATGACTGCGATAAAAATTCCCGGTAAATTATCGAAGACCGATCAACAGAAACGTGAGTTCTTCACGTTTCGAGTAGCATCAATGAAAAGTTTAGAGTGATTACACTGTGTGACGAAAAGTGCAACAAAAAAAGCGATATAATTGTTTTATTTTTTTATAAATCTTATCGTAAGGTACTGCTACTGCTTTATGCGCCGCTGTTTATATTGTTTTACTTTTTATCACATTTCTTGTCACACGGACTGCAGGTATAATAACCGCAGCAGCAACAAATTATCATCGTTAATGGCACAATCTCCACGTCCAGCCGATTATTACTCGAATAGTTCGAATTCTGATCTGACTCGTAATTGTTGAAATTACCGAACATTCCGAAATTCCAATAAACGACGATATCCTTTCTGTTTCTTTTCTTATCACTTTTATGCACACGCCAGCACAATTTCAATTTCTCTGACAGTTTACGAAATTCAATTCTCGGATTCATTTTCTTAACTCCTCCAGTTTCTCGCTCTCCTTCTCTAGATAACGACACGAACTAACTTTTGCAGTTAGAGAATTCCAAAACATCAACAATTTTAATGATAAATTAGGACACAATGTGCACAATACATTATGCGTGTAGCATCTTTTGCTGGCTCACGGTGAATCTTCCTGATATTAAAAAAACTATTATATTATATAAATATGTTACGCGCGTTATATATTTCTATCAGATCTATCTAATAGATTTTCCTAATAAATTCTGATGCAGCTAGAAAATCAAATGAGCATCGCGGTGAGAAAAACGGAGCATAATAAAATTCGCTTTTGCGTTTCAAAAATTACATGTTTTCTTCTTTTTATGCGAGAATGCGCGTTGTCTGTGTTGCAAAATGTATTCAACGTAAACATCTTGATGATCTTGATGAGTCAAGATGTTTTCTCAAGAGTAGAGGAACTTTGAAAAATCAAACTTAGCTCTTTAAATTAGCCATTAGAAGCAAACGATGACGTGATTTCATACCGTATTCAGAGATTATCTTATGAATATCCTTTTGCGCATTCAATCGCCTCGCACAGTCGAGAATTATCGATGCCGCGGAATTTCAATTTCGCAATTTACAATCGGCACAAAGGTTAAACTGTGCGGATCACGTAAGGAATACGCTGCAAAAATTAAAGTTTAAAAGTCCTGAAGCGACGCTGCAGAACGGATATCGGCAGCGGCTATGTCGATCGCGTCAACAAACCGATCATCAAAATCGCAATGGGCTGCGCCCGCCGGGCGTATTTCATTATTTTTGTTTGTTATCTCCGAGACACACGTAGCGCTCGATATCGAGGCAACATCGAGCGCACAAGCAAGAAAATCTACTCGCGAGCGGCGTCGCCTTCGACATGGCGTTCGAGAGAAGGCAATGCGCACAATACATTATGCGTGTAGCATCTTTTGCTGGCTCACGGTGAATCTTTCTGATATTAAAAAAATTTATATTATATAAATATATTATATTCTATTTATAATTTATATTATATATAAATATATTACGCGCGTTATATTTTTCTATCAGATCTATCTAACAGATTTTCCTAATAGATTCTGATGCAGCTAGAAAAGACGACCAGGGCTCGCGACAAGGGCGACTCAACGAGAATTAAGGAAGACGCTTTTGCGCTCGCACGAGCATACGATAACGTATATACGTACGCACATTGCGCAGGAAGCGCGTTGCATCCTTCATAATTTCTGGCTTCAAGGATTCCCCCGCGCTCTTTCCGAGTTTTCGTAAGTACTTCACGTACGCGAATCAAGTCGAACCGCGCGTCCGCGACGTGATCCGCGTACGAAGACCGCCGCGTCGCGGACGATACCGTGCGAGCGCTCGAGCGCTGAAGAACAACTCGCGCAAAAAACGGGATTGACAATACGTTAGCTGCTGCAGAGGGACGATCTGATGTCTCGCACACACGCGGAATAAAGACAGATCATCCGTCCGTCGATTTTTCACGACCGTCTCGCCGCGCGGTTTCGACGCGGATGCGTTTCAACGCGCGCGGGGACAATCGCAACGATGAGAAAGTAGATTATTTTTGTTGGTTGGTGTCAATTCTTTTATTTGTCGTTACCGCGCCACGCACGCGCGCGCAATGAAAATTCCTCTGAAATGCCTCACGTTTCACGGGCGGCAAAAATATATAATCGTAAAAGCCAAGAGTTTTTTCCACGAAAACCGGCGAAATAGTCGTCATGCCGTTGCGACAACATTGTGACGCCAACGTGCGGCGTTACTTCATCCACGACGGTCGTATAATAACGTCGGCGAGTGTTCGCCGTGTGCGAACGCATCGTTCACGCGGGCGCGTACGCTTTAAAGACGTTTGTATCAGAGTAAACAATCAATGCGTCACACGTGTGCCGTTTCGTCATCGTTCTCTTCGTCTCTTCGCTTCTCATTTACTACACGCGATAAATCGACGGGAGTCAACTCACGCGGTTCTCTCGCTATTAATCTATCGGCACGATAGATGATGTCATTGTGTATGTATTTGTTAGCGCGTCGATTCGTACGCGAGATGAACGAATATTTGGTGCTGATTCTGCTTGAAAATCGTGAAATTCGACAATTGGCAGAGTCAATTATAGTGATGCGGCTAGATTCCCAAAATCTTCTCGGAAAGAATCGGTTTTGTTGAACTAAAGATTTAGCTAAACTTACAGATCTGAGAATAATTTTGTTAGATTATCAAAAAAATTATGTAGGACGCACGAGTTTGTAAAATTAAAAAAATTTTTTTAAGTATTACTTATCGTACTTGAACGATTTACGTAATATTATTTCGATGATCCAATAAAATTATTTTTAGATCTGTACATAGTTAAATTTTTAGATATTTCAGCAAAACGTTTTTGTGTATCAATATGATGTATATAAAATCAACTATCATATTTAAATAATAAAAAAATTTTTTTGTTGTATATTATCACAATTTTAACGAAATATATATACATGTATATGAATATATGTATATACATGCTTACATGTAAAAATATATTTTTAGTACATTATATATATTGTACGTGTTTGTTATAAACTTCACGCACACACAAGAAATAATAAAAATATAGCAATCTTTATTCTGCACTATACTTTACCAATCCAATTATATAAGTATACATATATTCCGTAAAAACTGTAATAATACCTATACAACGTTGAGCATTTTAAACTATTTACAGTAAAGATATTTATGGAACGTTTTTATCTGGAACGTAAATATCTCCGAGCGTGTGTGTGTGTGTGTGTGTGTGTGTGTGTGTGTGTGTGTGTGCGGAATGCTTTCAGCGCGGTGCAATAGCGCGATCAAATTACAACTGCAAGACTTGTCTCCGGATCTATCTCGAGGCCGCTGACGAGAGAAGCCGTCTGCGAAACGTGCCCATGTGACAGGCAGAAGCTGTCGCGCTCGCCCGCGACGCTCCGCCTCTCAACGGGCTGCCTACGGGACTAGGAATTGCGGATCCGCCGGACGGCGACGGTGACGGCGACGGCGACGGCGATGACGGCGACGGCCACGTCGACGCAGCGCGCGATTCTCGTTGGCAGCTGATACAAGCGGTATATAACACATGTATAGCTTCCGCGAAGAGTATCGCGGAACGGTTAAACACGGGGAAGCCCAGATGAGCCGGTCGCCGTCCGCGGCCCGGCGGCGTGTCGCGATCAGCTGATGCGGCCGCCGCCACGTTTTCTCACCTGTTGCGCGCCACTCCGTCTCTCTCCCACCCCCTGCCTCCGTCCGTCTCTCTCGCTCTCCCTTTCTTCTTCCCGTTGCGCGATCGATCGCGCCTCTCTCCGCGCCGATCCTCCGGGGCGATTGTGATGCTGCACGGAAAATTAAGTACCGGCACACACTCGACACGCTCGCGACCACCGCGTATCGCCGGCGGTACGCGCGACTATACGGCCGTTTCACACGGAGTGCGGGCGAACCCGCGGGATCGCGGAGATCCGGGTTAAAAATACACACGTACCGAGGCGCGGCACACGAGAGAGAGACCCCACTGGCGGTCCGCCTGCCGCCTCTGCTCAAGGCGGACGTCTCGGGAATCTGACGCGCTTCCCGCTCGCGCGTTCCTCCCTTCGTCGTTCGCCCGACCAGGGGCGGAGCTAGAGACCGGCTGCGAAGGGCCGGCCAGCCGTCGCGACGATATCGCGGAAGCCGCGGAAATAGAATGTATTAAACTTGTCATATCTCTCTGCCACCGGTCGCGTCGATTATCTGTTCGCACATCTGTTCGCGGTCTGGCGCGCGGTATGACGTCAAGCGTCTTTCGAAGATTTAGAAGATAAAAACGAGATATAGTTTTTTTTTCTCATTGGAGTATATCGAAGCGTATTCAGCACGCGCTTGCAACGAACGTTAGCGCCCATTTATAGCATATAGAGTTTGCGTTACCTGTACTATATATAGAACGGACTCGCGTTGCAGCGCGCCGACATGATCGTTACGAGCGCATTCAAGAACAGGGCCCAAAAGGCCTTACTTGACGTATATATGTATATTTAAATATTGCAAAATACAGCGTCGATTGCGGCACAACGTATATACATACTTGACAAGGATGCTCGCGCATAAGTTGCACTCCCGGCGTACTTCAAACGGGTAATTGGCGTGAGATCTTGGCGAGAAGGGTCCTCTCACTCTCTCTCTTTCTCTCGCTCTCCCGATCCGGTTCCGGGCGTGCGGGAAAAGTGGATCTCGCCGGGCTCGCGAGATTAATCGCAGAGAATCGCTCTCCGAAGGGTCGCGATCGCGAGCGCGTCCGACGTGCGCGGCGAAGGGAGTAATTTCTTCGCGCGCGAAAATCACGCTAGTCAGGCGACGACGAACGCGCGTGAAACACGAAGCGACTCAAATACACCGTGGGACACTTTGCGACTGGCCGCGATAACGGTGATCGTATCGAAAAGATCGATTCTCGAGGTATCGAAACGACGAGCGTCGACCGCCCGCCCGCCGAGGCTGCGTTCCATTTGTTTGACGCTCGTCCAACGCTCACTCCTTGTTTAATACTTTGACAAGCAACAAAGTTGAAATAATTTCAATTTTTAAGTTGCGAGCGTTAAATGGAACGCACCCCGTAAACTAATCGCGCCGAGGCACACAGCGAGTCGCACCACGCGCCACACGTGGTGGGAATGCAAACCACGTGGTCGTGTGCATCTTTTCACGTGGTAAAACAGGAAACAGGCAATTGTGAACGGAATCGACTCCGTTCCGCAGCGTGCACGTGAGCCACGTGAGTTCGCGAAGCTCGAATCTTTAATTTCACAATCGCTTTTCGAGTATTATTCGAATATTTGCAGTTTTTGCAATTGTATTTTCAGATAACAATAAGAGGATTTTTTTCCCCACAAGTTTGAGACTGAAGAGCACCACGAGTAGACTAAATTAATTACGGTAAGGTTATGTTTTCGTACTCCTGAAAAGATCAAAATATTTCTCTTTCTTTTTTACGGGGCTGAAGATGCTGCATGCAGTCTGAAGATTTGGTGTTCGCCTTGTACGTAACGTGTTGCTTATCCTCTACAGATTCATTCAAAGATGAAGCGGTCGGCGAGGAGTTTGGATGCTGATGACCCGAAAGAGGTTAGTGCGGATACTGCCGAGGACGATAAAAACAGAAAGAAAGTGAGATTCGAGAAATCTCTGGATAATAAATCTACAGGTAAGAACGAAAAAGAAACCTGCATGTCAGAAGTGGTCGGAGTGGTAAAAGTAAAAAATGTCCTCAGGTAAAAATATTAAGCCGTCCCTTACGAAGAATTCAAAGGGAACGAGTGTGACAGCGGCGAGAAATAAATCTACAATCGATAAGCTGAAGAAGATAAGCGCGCTCAAATTGAAGAGGGAAAAGAAAGAATTGGGACAGAGAGTCGAAGATCGGAAGAACTCGAGGGATGACGATCCGAAATCGGGGGAAAATAAAGCAGCCGCCACCGAGAAAACCGATTGGCTCCGACTGAAGAGGGAGAAGAAGGAGCTCAAACAGAAACGCAAAGCCAGACGACTGAACGACGATGCGATGTACGACAGGATTATTCAGGCCAAGCGGATTAGCGAGAAGTTACGTAGATCCGACTGCAAGGCCGTCGATCGTGTCGCGTTAACTCAGACGTTGCACGACATGCTGAAGGGCAATTACGTCAAAGTGGTATATACGCACGATATGTCCCGAGTGGTTCAGTGCATGATCAAATATTCCAAGGAACACATTCGAGCCGCTATATTTCGGGAAATGCAGTCGTCCGTCGTAGAAATGTTACGGTCGAAATACGCGAAGAACTGCGTGAAAGCTATCATGAAGTATTCCTCGCAAGAAACCCGGCGTCACGCCGTCTCCGAGCTTTACGGCAACGTCGTCGAGCTGATGAGGCACAGCGTATCGGCCCCTCTGGTGGAGCATGTATACCGCACGTGGTGTACGAATCTCGAAAAGATGCATCTCAAGCAGGAATTTTACGGGTCTATGTACGGGTATGGGAAAGTAAACGATAAGATCGAGTCGCTGTCGGATCTGTTCAAAACCGAGCCGGATATGAAGCTGGCTACGCTGAAGACCGTGAAAGGGAATCTGAATCTGATCCTGAACAAGGGTCACGTCAATTCCACTCTGGTGCAGACGGTTCTCTGGGAATTCCTCGGCGTATGCCCGGCGGAGGATAGGAGCGAGTTGATAGTTGCGCTGCGGTCTCACATTTTGACGCTGTCCCAAACGAAGATGGGCGCGAGAGTCGCTATGCAGTGCGTATGGCATGGCAACAGCAAGGACAGAAAGATCATTATGAAAGCCATCAAGGGAAACGTGAGGGCGATGTGCATGTCGAAACACGGTTACATGACGTTACTGGCGCTCCTCGACTCCGTCGACGACACCGTTCTCATGCAGAAGATAATATTGTCCGAGCTGCAAGAGGATCTGGTTAACGTCGCGCTGAATGAGTATGGGAAACACGTTATACTGTATCTCGTGGCCAGGAGGAATCCTCTTTACTTCTCGCCGGGCATAGTGGAACTTCTACGCCAAGGTGATAACAATTCAGCGAGCAAGAAACTGGCCGATATGAGGGAAATGGAGCTCCTCGATGCGATTCGCGACCCGCTTTTCGACGCTATAATTGCGGACGCGGCCACGTGGCTGTCCAACGGCGGCATAGCTATGATCACCCTGGCGATATTGAAAGTGGGCTCGGGAGAGAAACTGAAATCTGCGTTCGAATCGATTGCCAAGTTTATCTGCGGCATAGATTCAAAAATCAAGGACAACAATGTCGAATACAGTGCGGTCGAACATTCTGGATTGCATCTCATGTTGAAGAAGCTTATTCAGCACGACAAAGAGTTGGGGCAAAAGAAGGAATCTACATTTGGAGAGATGTTAATGTCGCATCTGTCGTCAAACGTGCTGGAAAAGTGGACGGAGCTTAATAGGGCTTGCTTCTTATTAATATTTCTTCTAGAAAATGAGGAGAACGGTATTAAAAATGCGTTACTGTCTCAGCTGAAACCTTTAATCGCAAAACTCGAGACAATGCGCATCCCTGGAGCATCGATATTGTTAAAAAAATCAAAGGAATAACTGTAAATATAAGACATGAAGGTAATGTGTACATTATTTACAATTCTTATCCTTTTTTTTTTAATGTAGACTATTCTCATTTTTACCGGGAATAATTGTAATAGAGACCTCGATTAAATTTGAAATTTTTTTTATACAAACTTACAAAATATACTTTTGGAATACTTTCAAGTAAAGTTTAATTTGATAAAAATAAGTCGATCTACAGAGATTCTCCAGAGATCTACCGATTACAATAAGTGATCCATTTTCCGTTTTCGAATATTCTTTTTGTTATTTTTTTTTTAATCTCACAATTTAATATGTACATATACATATAACATACAATTTATTTGAACGCGTTAGAAATATATTTTAATACAGCGCAACATACAAAAAATAATAAAATGTATTTCTATTTGCTTATACATTTTGACATATCTAGCTTTCTAGTTAAATGTTCATCTCGCGATCAGCCGTCATACGATCTAGTCATTATGTTATAGAGTTGTGAGGAATAAATGCAGGGTTGATACAGATTTTTCTTGCTAATTAAATGAATCGCGAGTTTTATCCCGTGTTTATTAAGTTTCATTATTAGCGACAAAATATCCGAAAATATCAGCAACTTCGGATCGATATGATATTACGCGAGACACGTGGATAGCTAATAAAAATGTATATACTAATAATAATTGGTCAACTAAAAATATATGCAATTGTTAATTCTGAGAATTAATAAATAATTATGAGATTTCATGTAACTTATAATTGAATTCCATTTTTCACGGAATTGTCTCATTCTTGAAATATTTGTATTTATTTTTTATTTGGAACATCACTTTAACGCATATAATTAATATATTATTATTACTAAGATAATTATTTTGTAATTATTCGGCAAGCACAGAATCTGACACAAAACGTTTTGCCATATCTCTGAGCTGCTTCTTCGCAATCTTGCCGGTGTCTGTGCGCGGAAATTCGTCCAGGAATTGTACTCCACCACGAAGATGCTTGTAGTCCTCTAAATTATCCGCTACTAATTTTATCAGTTCCTTCGCCGTCAGCTATACAATTTTCAATGATCAAAAAAGTTCTCAATCCGTTTAAAAGTTTTGTTTAAGGGAATAAGACGAAACTGACGATTAGTATAGCACTTTCTCGAGATTCACACTAATTACGAACCTCAGTGCCAGGAATTTTCGACACAAAAGCGATCGGACATTCGTCTACGGTGTCATTATCCATGCGCACCACGGCAACTTCGAGGACAGCTGGATGCCTCAGGAGCACGTCCTCGATTTCAATGGGATAAACCATGAACCCGCTGACCCTGATGGTGTCCACGATTCTGTCGCATATATAAACTCCCCCGTTTTCATCGTAATAACCGAAATCTCCGCTGCGTAGCCAACCTGAGAGGACACATTCGTATATTAATTCCAGCTGTGAGTAAAATTTTTTCATAGAAAAAAGACTAACAATAAGACTCCGTTCATTCATAGTCTTTTATATTTAAGATTGACTTAAGATGTCACAGCCAATCACATCCATTTATGTTGAGACATTAAGACAATCTTAAGACAATCTTAAAATAAGAACTGACTATAATATGAATATCGGCCTAAAAAACTAACCGTCCTCGTCTAAAATTTTCTTAGTAACTTCAAGATTGTTATAGTATCCCGTCATATTATACGGTGATTTCCAGAGAAATTCACCCACTTCATTCGGGCCTAGTGTCTTTCCTGTATCAGTCGCGACCACCTTCATCTGCACATTCTTAATCACGTAACCGACGGAGCCTATTTTATCATCTTGTCTCTGTACAGAAATAACGCCACAAAGCTCGCTCATTCCTGTAAAAAATTTTATTATTATCTATATCAATCTCGAACGATTCGGCAGAGACGTTTGAAAAAGATTGTCAATGCGTCCATAGTCCGAACAAGTTTCCGTATTCTTGTCTTGTGAAATACTATTCTTTCTATATTCTCTACTCTTTTCTCTTTTAAGTAATCATGTCCTTTTTCTAGATTTTCCTACTCACCATAAACAAATAAAATTTCCGTATGAGGCAAGGCCTTCATCAAGGCCTCTATCAAGTGCGACTTCATAGCGTTCCCACCCAAGACCATCCTTTTCAAGGATGGTAGATGATATTTTCGGAGAAGGCCGTTCTTTAATACGTTCACAATCAATCTGGGTTGAAACCAAACAAATTCAATCTATAAACCATTGTTCTTTCATGATTATAACTACCGAAACAAATTTTCAGTTTAATTAGCTTGTACAATTATTACGCACGTTATACTTCTCGATCAGTTTGCATGCCAGCTCCTTCTCGTATTTGTCGCAAATAATCTGCGTTTTGCAGTAATAGATTGACCGAAGAATATTTAAGCTACCAGTGATCCATCGTAATGTGCTGAACCACATTACTACCCTGTGATCTTTTGTAGCGAATGAGTCATCGTAAATCATGTTGTTAATCACGGCGCGATGCGACGTCATCGTTGCCTTGGACGAGCCAGTACTTCCGGATGACAAGGAAAATAGAGCAGTCTCATCCAAACTGGCGATCTGCGTGCAACGAAACTCGTCGATCGCCGCGGCATCCTGCTCCTGGACAATCTCTTCGAAATCAACTGCGTTTTATTTGATCTTTCCGTTTTCTTGCGGGGTAAAAAAAGTTTGGGCCGAATAAAAACTGCAAAATCGGAATGTCCACGCCACTAATTACCCTTCTTTTTCTCTTTTATCTCAGATTGCTGCACAGTTCGAATAAAGAAAAAACATCAAAATATTCAAATATTTAAATAAGAGGAAAACAAGCATTCTAAATTAACAATTTGAAGTATAATCTATTTTAAGAATTTTTTGAACAATCTTATTATTTTTTTGTATCATTATATCTTTGGCATAAAAAAATTTGCTTTAAGTAAATTTCCAATTTTATCTATTTGAAACATTCCTTTAAATTAAAGAAAAAACTCGCATTAAAATAAATCTTGAAATTATTTAAGTGTTAATTTGAAATATATATGATACCTTTCAAATGATTTTCCTCTGTATCGCTTTCCTTTCTTTTGTTCTTTTCTTTTTGCAGGTTTTTGCACACAAAAGGAAATAATATCTGTTCGTCAAGTCATAATTTGACAAATGAGTAGAGGTTTTATATACTTACTCGACTGTTGTTTTGTGCACTTTAAAAAAGCAAATAGATGTTACAAGTTAATAACAGGTTGACAACAGTTTTATGCTGTAGTTATACGTATAGGGGTTCTTAAGTGATAAGAAAATTACGTTTAACAAATTCTACGCCGGTTAAATTACTTTTTATCGTGAGCATATATTAATGACTTACAAATTGTTTACATTAGAGACGCAATTAATTTTAATTTCTGTTTAATTGTAACCAGATAATGTTCAAAATCGGCGCATAAAGATGTCTATTAGTCAACTGATAGAAAACTAGAAAAGCCGATTCAATGTAATCATGTATGTAATTAAAATACACGAGCGATATCGAGACGATTTGATTATCACCTTCTCCTTTTTCATGAGATTCATTTTATTATGTTATAAAATACAAGGACATAGAGAAGAATTTTACGAATAATTGTTTTAAATTACATTTTATTAAGGGATGTAATACTATAATTAGGCACAACTACATTTAACATATTATTAAATAAACACGCAATCGTAGTTATCAATCTTTTGTTATCGTCATTCCGAGATCGCCAACACCTACGACAGTACGCAACATACAACGACGTGTGCGAAGGACAAACTTGATCCGGGTTACCGTGTGCATACTTAATGTATGTACGTGCTAGTTAAATTTTAAGCATCTCTTTAATATCAATCACTCTGGTCCGTATTTCTGGTTGGTTATCCTTCGCTAGATCGGGCAAGAGTTCCTTCAAAAGGCGCGTCATTTTATCGAGTTGCTCATCGTTATTCGTCTCGCGCATTTTTCTTGCTAACGAAAGAACGATGTTTAACGCTTCTTTCCTAATTTTGGTGAATTTCGAAATGTCTGCGAAAGAAACAACGTACTTAAAATGAATACGATCATTAAAATCGCAAAAGGTTTTACATTATTTTATTATAGTAAAATAATGTTAAACAGAATTAGTGCGCATTTAATTATTATACAGCATAATTTTTTATATTGTATACATATACTCACTTATACAATACGTTAATATTTTATTGAGACTATCCCCTATTTGCTCTAATAGCTTTTTGTCCTTTAATGAGATTTCCGTTTTACTTATTTTTAACAAGACAAGTTTATCCACAAAGAGATTTAACGCTGTCAAAATAGCGACTTGGACAGACCTTGTACTATTTGGCAGTACTTTCTGACAGTGAGTCACAAATTCTATGCAATATTTATCTGCAATCATAAATCAATTTTGTAAGATACTGATCAGTCGGAATGTTGTAAGTATGCATATTCGCGTATTTGTTGCCGATAAAAATTCGCTAATTAAAACGTGTAATTCTGTAAAACCTTGAGTCTCTTTGGTGGAAGGCCATGCTTTCCCGAGCACCTCGTAAACCGTTTCCTGCAATTTTATATTATTTTCCTTCTTTTTCCTATTTTCCTCCACAGTGTCTTCCTCGTCGTCGTTACTTTTATCAGACACCTGACATACAAAATACGAAAATATGTATTCACATTCGCAACTGCCCTTCACGATATTGCTGTCGCAATGCTACCTCTTACCTTAATCAGTATTTCCTGTACAATTTCGTATATTTCTGTAAACCTATCAATATTAAGTTCATGCAAGACCATGGCGAACGCTTGTAACGCGTGCCGACGATACTCCACGTTCTCCTTTTTACTTTCCCTATGTAGTGTCAGCACAACTGTATCTAACAACGCAGGGTCTGCGTTTAAGGCTTCTCTGCAACGACATTGGAATCACATTAAATTTAACGAATACTAATTAAATCGTTTTAGCGTAAAGTTTCGAATTGACATTGCGACGTACTTGCTATTGCACGCTAACATAGCGAGAGCGTTCAGCAGACGTTCCTTTCCGTTCCACGTTCTACCACGCAGACCATTGGTCAGTATCTTTAATAAGGTATTCCTGGCTTCTATATCAATATTATGACCTGACTTTAAGGCAACGGTATGAACTGCGTTTGCCGCTTGCACTTTCGTAGTCCACGACGCTGACTCCAAAGCTACGTGTAAAATACCGGTTATTGCTTGCAGATTTTGCACGATTCCTGCTTCAGTCCCGGGCGTTATTTCGTTCCAAAGATCAGTCCACAATTCAACGGTGCTTTCGTTTCCTGATAAATTACAATATATATAATAAAAATGTATAAGAGATTAAAGCGCGAGGCATACTCGCGAGTGACAAATTATAAATACCGGGATTATACACACCTGGCACCTTTTCCGCGTGCATCGCAAAGAAGGCAAGAGGAATGACAATTTTTTGATAATTCTTTAACGTCTCCTGATTATAATTATTTATAGATTGCAATGCTTGTCCGATCGCTAATCTTATTGCATCATCTGTAATTTATATTTTTCATAAAATGAAATTGTAAGACGCTGGTAACGCGTACAGTGCTACTGTTAGCATGCGGATGTACCTTCGCGTTCCAAATACCACGTGTTTAAGGTATTAAATAATTTATCTAGACTAGAGTCTTTAGCGGAGCCAACTATATGTCCAATGCAAACCGCATTGTTTTTCCTCACAGCAGCATTACGATCCAACAAACCATTGAGCAAAGCAGATAATACTTTAGCTGAATGGGAAACACCGTATGATTAATTTGTATTACGAAAATTCCAAAAAATATCTTTGGCTACTAAATTATAACACAATATCTTATGATTAAAATATTTAATTCTCTTGTTTTTAACATTTGTATTTTGTACGTTATTTTAAAACTGAGATGGTTACTTACAACTGTACGGCTGTAATTCTGCTTTCAGATGCGTGCTGAGGAGAATCACGAAATGCAAACAAGCAATTTTTGTTCCAAATCCTACGCTGAATTTGATTAACTCTATTACTTTTGGCATTAATTCCTTCAATACGGCCGCATCGACGTACTGGATACACTGCAGGAAAAAATTGAAAACAAAGTATTGAGGCTATACTCTAGCGAGTTCGCTTCCAAGTCGTCTGATGAGAATGAAAGTACCTTTGTTATCGTATCTGACGCATAATGACCTTTGGCGACGCTCGCTCTGAGATTATCGACTGCCTCCTGAGTCTCCGTGGTCGCGCCGCACACATTACTCAAATACGAAAGCTTAGGGTTCTCCGATTCGCCGATCGTCTCCAGCAACGACGGTATCAGATTGACGAGCGACGGTTTCAACAGAACGCCGGCCGTGGACACGAGTTGGGACACCGTTTGCAACGATATAGATCTCACCGTCTGCACGACGTGAGTGATGCCGGTGTCGAGTAGCACGGGCAGTATCGCTTGAATAACTTCCTTCCCCGCGTTACCGTGCGACGAGTCGCAATGGCGTATGCAAACCTACGGGATTAAATCGGTATTAAGTCGCCAAGTCGTTAAGATAGTCACAAGTTGTAGAAAACTCGTGCGCCTCACCTTACTAAGTATCTTAGTGGTGTTTGTCGCGGCTAACCGCGTACCCTCGTGAATGTCGTCCATCACGCGGAACAGTTTCTTCCAGAGCTCCGGGCCGTATTCGGCGAAGTCGAATTGAACATTAGTCCTTAATAGATCTGCGAGAGCATTACAACAACTGATACGTACCCTCCACTCGTTATTCGTTAGATTATCAGTTACATCAGTCAATATTTCTTTATGATACTGTTCGATCTATGGCGATATATAAAAAACAAATTTTTACGCTTGCGACACATTTTGTATACATGTTAAGACGCTGTTAACAGATGTCAAGTAACATTATATACTAACGGCTTTCGTCGTGGACGGAACGACGGCCCGCCAAATGCTGCTCATACTCTGCTGGATCTTGGGCGTCGGATCGAACTGATATCTGTACAATCGCGGTATGATGTTGGGTAGATATTTGTTCAGTTCGTCCCTCGCGATATTGGCGATTGCCGCGAAACCGAATGCAGCCCCCTTTTTGGATGTCCATATCGCATTGTGATTTGCCAAATGCATGAAATAATACACGAGCTCGGGCTTCTGCATTTCCGTCGCGAGAGAACAGATTTCTCGGTACGTCGACAGATTGCCACTAAAAAAAAAAAAATTGCATTATTTCTTTTAGAATCTAACATCCTTTCGTTATTATATAGCGTAATATTCTGCAACTAGTTTTTTAATTCAGATACTTTTTATTTTGAATTGTACGGTAACGCGAAAATATTCTCTATTTTAATCTTACCCAGACGGACTCTTTCCTAGTTGGCCTTCTTCAAATAATTTGGTGTCGGCGGTAACCTGTTGCACCGCTCTGCGACCCTGCGTGAACTGATCTAATATATTGGACACTAAAGCATCGCGTTCCTCCTGTTTGCTGTTAATATGTACCAAACTAAGGCCTTTCGAAGCGATGTCTTGCACTATATCTGTTGCGAGATAAAAGAATAAAATATCCCTTTCCACTCTCAATGATGACAAAATTCACTCTCTGACTAATCAATAATTTATATTTCTTACCACTGTCATCTGATAGAAAATCTATAAATGCATGATGAATCATGGAAAATTTTTCCTTAATACATTCCCGTTGAACGTTGTGTTTTAGAAGTGCAAACAGCCATACACATACTGCCTTTAAAAAAAAAACATCATGTTACTAATCAAAAGCAAAAATTGCTTCATCCCTAAAAATATCTTTCTAAAAGTATGGCATATAAATACCTGTCGCAAGTTTGGATGAGGCACTTTGTATACATTAAATAATTCATTCAACACATGTATTAACAATTCGTCACTCTCTTTACTGTACGGACCAACATGTTCGGCGGGCAAAGTCGTCCAAGCGTCTCTTGCTTCCGCAGAAGCTTGCGCTTGAACACAGCAGACCAAAGCTTCGCCCAGAATTAAATGAATTTCGATATCTTTTGTCTGTAAAAAATCATTGTCATATCAATTATTACGTAATAAACATATAAAAGATACACATTTAATTAGGTTAAAAGCAGAATTATGTACCTCCTTGACTGTTGCTATAATTTTGTTAGCGATGTCCGTGGTGTGCGGAAAACACTCGCCGACGCACAGCTGTCCCAATGAAAGCGCAGCTTTTTCTTTCATCTAAGGAAGATAAAAAAAAAAGCCGCAAGACTACAGAGTGTCAAATATAAAATGTGCAATGTATAATGAACTACGTTCAGGAGACAAACCTTGGTATTCAATTTGGCATTAGATAGTACGGAAAAGAGCGTTTCTACTATCGCTTTCTTGTTCAACTCGTCATCGCCTTCCGTTGGTAATGGTAGAGAGTACGTTCTACCCAAGATACCAACGGCTTGAATAGCCGCGTCCATCAATAACATCGCGTTGTCGCGAAGATATGTACCTGGACGATAAACGTAGCGTTTCAAGTAAATTTAACTTGTAACATAATTCGATCAACATATAAATACATACATATTGTTTTCACAATATCGTTGTAAGTCGTCCAATTGCACAAATCCTCCTTAGTAGTTCCATTTCGTTGCTGTATTAAATTTCTTTCCATCATGTAAGTCAGCGTCATTAACGCGCCGTGCTGCGCCTCCAAATTTTTTCTATTCATAACGTTCATAACGTTCGAGACATGCTTCTCAAATTCATTCCGCGAAAAGTAGCCGGTAATAGCGGCGTATATTTTCGCGGCTAACTGTCGCACGTCTTGTTTAGTGGAAGCGAGCAAGGAACTGAGCCACGGCAGCTCCTTCTCGTACGATTTTATCATGTAATGCGGAACGGATCCAAGCACTTCCAATAATGCGTTCAGAGAAATTTGATCTGCATCATAACAATAAAATACATGTAATTTGATATGTCATATAATTATTATTTCGTGTTCAATAATAATTACGGTTATTTTTTTTTTTACCTGCGCAAGAATGACTGAAGAGTAAAATCATATCGACATAATTATTTAATATCTCCGGTTGATCCTTGTATAATCTCTCCAAGTAACGTCCAATCAAAGGGGTATGTTCGCACGGATGTTGCAACGGCTCATTTCGCGCGGGAATATTTGCACTCCTGGCGAGGCAAACGCGAAAATAAGTAATAATCTGTAACAGCATAAATTACAATTGTAAAAAAAAAAAGAATACATTCGCGGTATTCGCAGATCTAGCCTCCACTTCAGGAACTTACCTCGGAAAATGTAGCGACACTGTACGGGAGTACCTGCTTATCCGTGTTTCTGCCGCCGCTCGCGGCGGGCATTCTCGACTGCATCTTCGAATAGATGTAACTTACTAGTTTCACAAACTCGGGCAGCAATATCTTATTGCTAATCTGTTGATCGTCCTCATTTTTATGGACAACACCGTAAAGCGCCTTCGTGGCTTCTGTACTTATCTCGTGTTTGTTGTCACCACACGCTAATAACAAGAGATACCGAGATGGAGCGTCATCAGGTGGGAACACGGTTGCGGCATAATGCATTGCCACAAATCTATTCGCAAAGTAATACACGTCACACACACGATTAGAATATATGCGTAAAAATTATGGTGTATTGTGAATAATCTGTGATAAAAAGTCTATACACGTGCCTTACGCTCGATTCTGGCGATTCGATGTGCACCGACAGCAGAGCATTCATCAGAGCTACATTGCTTTCGTCCTCCTTATTCAGCACAAACGCGGACGTTACGCAAATCAATGCGTCCCTCACCGTGCGTCGCAGTTCGCCGTCCGTCTGAAATATTAATTATACAAAATGTTCAAAGTTCATAATTATACGTTTTATAATTTTAATAATCATTTACTGTATTTTTCAAACAGTCGAATACTCACGGAGACAAGCGTGTCGAACAAGTTGTGCAGCAAGCTCAAGTCTTTGTTTATCAGAGACGGTATTCTTTGACCAAGTTGTCCAATGACTGTATATGCCATCGGTTTGTGCACGTCATCGCCTTCGGAGATCAATTTTATCATGCCATTCAAGATCACTCCGGCGACGCGAGTTAACGGTATAAGGCTGCAGCTTTAAAAAAAATTATTTTCCAATCGAATACAGTTCAAATACATTAAATAGACCAAGTGTACACTTTAAATAATAAGGCACATATCGCGTGTGTAGAGTTTATAATAAAACAAAAAAATCGCAAAGTTAGTAATAAGGCCCGTCTACATAAGTCGCAAAACGCAAACACAAACGCGGAGGAAAAAAAAACGTACAAAAAAATTTTTTAAAGAGAGAAACGTCATCTTGCGTCCGCATTTGCGTTTTGCAACTTATGTAGACGGGCCTATACATTGCTCATGCGAATAGAAAATATGATGGATATTTTCCTTAGTGAAACTCAAAGAGATAAGTCGAAAATTTGTCAAGAAATCTTCAATAAACGGCAATGACATGAAAGAAAAATTAGCAAAAGAATTATGAAACACTTACTGCTGGACGATGTTTGACGTAAATTGCAGTGCCAATGATTTTAACTTTGCATTCGTATTTTTTCCATAGAGTGAATCGAAAATAACCTAAACGGGAAAAAATGACAGTTTTATTATGTAACATCACTGGTAATCATTGACATTTTGTTTTCAATTGAATTTCACGTACCTGAATACACGGCGGTATGATGAATCCCGCTTTAGTCACTCGACAAAGATACTGCAGAAGCTTGAGGCGAATTCGAGTGCTTGCTGGTAGCCGTTTCATTTCGGGTTTCACCTCTTTCTGCGTGGCCAATGCATCGGTGCCCAAGAATAACGTGTAAAGCGGAGCTGCTAGTTGCATCGAGGACCAATCCAATGTACTAAACAGGTGAAAAACAGAAGAAATTACAGACGCCCGATGCCAAACGAACGGCGGGCTGACAACTTTCACCCAATTGTCACGCACCCAATTATCTTCTTCAATTCCAAATCCGCCATGTTAGCGATGCTGAATCTGGTGTCCGCGGCCGCTACGATCAGGTGTATCAGGATATCTGTATCCGGGAAAAATCCACCGGCGAGGAACTTGACAATGCCCAGTTTCATCTGCTCGAGCTGCTCGGCCGTAGGCGGACTCTCGCCAATCACTCTCTTGAACGCGTAGTCGCTCAAGCCGGGCGGTACGGTGAACTGCGTCCAGTCGATCTGACCGGATTGTTGATTTTCCGTTTGTCCCACGGATCTGGCGATATTTATATAAATATATATATATATATAACGCAGTTAGAAACCATGTGAATATTTAAAAGTGATGTGCATTGATTGTACAGCTTGTATAACTCACCCGTAGGGCAACAATAATACGTCGAGCATAAAATTTATGAGCTGCTTCGCCACGTAAGGCTTGTCTTGCAAACCTAAGAGAGACGCTCGTTTATCGACATCCACCGGTATGTTAATGTGTCCTAATGCTGGCATTATGATCAACATTAAGCTGAAACAAGTTTACAATATCACAATTTAACATTTTTAAATGTGATATAAAATTATCAAAAAAAAAGTTTTCTGATATATTAAAGGTAAAAAAAATCTTCTGTTAAAATATAAGCATAATTGATATTTAAGAGATATGTAACAAACAAACCTGTCTTGATGAGACAACGGCTTTCCCTCGATGGCGTTCAGTACACTTGGAACCAATTCCGCCTGCTTGTTCATCTCCATTCGCGGATATCCCAACTTTATGTATATTATCGTAAAGTTCTGCAATTACAGTATATACATTAACGACGCGGCTTTTTCCAATTTTGTCGATTGCGACGGTAATATCCGCGCGCGCGCGCGGGCGATCACACGTACGATCACAAACGAGCTGGCAGATGGATCCTGGTACTGCAGGAGTAAAGCCTCAACGGGCAGCTGCACCTGAGGCCTGCTCTTTATTCTCTTGTTTATATGAATCAGCAGCTCCATCACCTTCTTCCTGACGCCTTCCTGCGCGCTGGACAACTTGAGCAGTACGGGAGGCAGAAATTTGCAGACCGACGCCTGTAGCTGCTCGTCCGTCTCGGCGGAGCCCAGGCGGAGGAACACTCGCTCGAGTAAAACTGTATAAAACACAAGAGAAGTGAAAAGTATACGGTCAACGTTTCTCTTCCTACAAGGATACTCCCAAGGGAAAGAAGATTGCTAATCGTATGTATTGCATCCATAAGAATGCAAAATAAAAAATGGGAAGGATAGTCTATCGATCTCTGAATTTATTTCGGCGACGTAATCGAGTCGTGTCATCGAACGTGAGGTCATTGTGAAAAAATGCTGACATCATGTGCCGTCGGGTCGGAGTAGACGTCAACGTGGGATTTAAACGCTTTAAATCGCAGTATCGAGATTTGACAGCTGCAAACACGTGCCCGGGGACGGCACGGAAAGGTGCGGGGAGGGGCATCGAGGGGAGGACGAAGACCCGGAGGTTGTCTCCGAGATCGTCTCTCGCCCCGGGATGACGATCGAGTTTCGCGTCTGGCCCGACCCCGTTCAACCTCGGGGGGCGGGGAGTCGCCTCCGATCCGAGGCCGAACGGCGCGACCCACGACCCGGTCGTCGATTACGTCGCGTGTAAAGGGGATCGGTCTTTATCTCTCTCTTTCTCTCTCTCTTTTTTTCTCTCGGGAGTGTACTTACTCAGCTCGTCCGTAGCCGCTGCCATTTTGAAAAAGTCCGCAAAGAGGAGAAAGCAGGGAATCCGGACGGCGAGTAGTTGCCGTCCGTGGAGTCACGCGCGCGATTCGGCGGCGCCGCGACGAGAGGCTCGACCGTTCGTCGGGGATCGTTACGGATCCGCGTTACACACCCTCCTACAGTCTCCTCTTTCTTCTTTTTTTTTCCTCTCTAACACACGTCGACGTGACCGCGCGTGTCGATCGTCGTGCAGCAGCACACGCACGACGCGCCTGCCGCGTGTATCGCACCCCCCTCGGCGACTTCGACGTCGTTTTACGTGGGGGCGCTATGAAATTTCGAGACTCCGGAGCAAAGGAGGTTAGGAATGGAGTGGAGAGAGACGAACGAGCGACACGATCCGCGATGTCTCGGTGGCGTGCCCTCCCCCTTTTTTTTTCTCCGGCGACAAGCGAATCCGTCGACGGTGACGCGAACCGCGAATCTATATTAGGCGTTGAGAAGAAGCGCGCGGTGTGCGGAAAAAAAAAACTAATACCCCTGGCAAGCAGGCATGTCAGAGACGTGTGGGATGATTAACGTATATATTTCGGGACGTTTGACAGCTCGACGGGAGGAAACGGATGATCCTCCGCTCTCCCGCGAAGCTGAAATCTCGCGGGTTTTCACGAGCGCGCGCGCGCGCGATCGGCAGTCGCCGATAAGAAAAGATTCTCGCGACGATCTCGCGTACTCGGAAGACTCGCTGGGGTTAGCCTGGGTTGAGGTTAGAGTGCACGGCTCTGCACTCGCGAGAGAGCGATAAGCGAGTATGAGCGAGTACGTAGTTCCACGCGCGATCACGTGGCGCGTATGTTGTGATTTTTCAGCGCGCGGTTCAAAAGGATGGAAAAAGTTCCGCGCGAAGTTCAGGAAAACGATCAGATCTCCGTTAATTCAAAACAATGGAAACTTCCGCACATCTCTTTCTTTTCTTTTTTTTCTTTTCTTTTTTCTTCTTCGATAACTGCAGCATCGGAGGATATCTATCTCAGTGCGGTTTCAAGATTGTCGCCTTATCAAACGTACTCGAGCGCTCGGCGCATTCGTGACCGCATCGTTGTATCATCGTCACCCGCAGCTTCGTGCATTTGAATTGGCGACGAGAAACGGTACGATTCCATATCTATTAATTGTTACATCTGCGATAAAATCAATTATTTTCGAACGTTCCCCCGCTACAAGGTCGAACCTCCGAAATTGTCGGCGAATCGAGGTTTTTCGTTTGTATTCGTAATCGACGACGAATGCGCGTAAACACTGCAGAGAGACGAGCACGAGGGGAAGAGTCGGCGATGTCACGTGAGATTCAAGTGATATTTTCATCAGCACCGCCCCTCGAATTCGAACACTAATTCTCCCTTTCCGCATCTTGATCATGGTGTAAAGAATATTGTACTTACATATACATATAATATGTAGTTAATATATAAATTAATTATATAAAAATAGTTCCAATATATTGAACATTTGCTTCATTAAAATTGTATATTAGGAGTACAATCTAATTTATAATGTATCGCATTTTGACATAGAAGTCGTAAATCAAAATATTTTTTTTTTTTACTAACTCATATTTTAGATTTGGTCTCCGGGGAACTACTTATAGATTACATTAAAGATACTTACAATAAATGTATATTGTCTACGTGTACGAGTTACACGATCGCGGTCATTACGGTTTTTTATTGCCTCCTGACCAAATTATAATATTCCGACTGGAGAACTGGATTCCCTTGTAGCTATATATTTAGAGAAATGAGAGATTTGTAATTATTCATTGGAGTGTAAATTGTACGACGTTGCTAAATATTGTAACATCATATCGAAGAAATTTCCATTTAATTACTGATCCCTGTTTAAAAAAAAATCGATAGAAAACAATAGAAAACTATATAATCGTTTTTAATAGTAGTTATGAACCGTAAAAAATTTATCATGAATAAACAATTTATTATAACGTTTTAATTATTTATTCATGATAAATTTCATAAAAAACAAGTTATTATAGAAATTCCATTGATATTCCAACGATTAAAATCGCTTTTATCAGATAATGATAACGATAGCATTTCTTTCGGAATAGAAAAAGTGGAACGATAGATACGACAGGACACTATAAAATATTTGGCAGATCCTATCGGTTCCCATCGTTTTCCATCGATTTTTTTTTAACAGGGATATTCTTTACACGATACTGATCTTCATTTTCGGCTTGAAGTTGGTCGCGCGAACGCCCCGACCAATGAACGCCGGCGCGTTTAGCAGTAGAAAATCCGCCGCTGTGATCAGCTGTGACCCGCCCGCCTCCTCCTCTTCCTCCCCCCCGGCCGCGCTTGTTTGTTGACCTTCAAGCTCGTGTCTTTCGCGAGGTAGAGGTCAACTTGCGACAGGTTCCTCCTGGCTGATCGCGCGTTCGAATGCGAGCGTACGGCCGGTTTATACCGTTTGTCACGCGGATATCACTCTGCGATCGCGTCGCCGACGTAGGTAGGGAGCATCAAGAGCGCGGAGGTACCTGATTCCTCGCGGACGTCGCCTCCGCCACGTGCGTGTTCGTTTACTTCGCGCGTCGGCGAGTGTTAACCGTTTCGTGCTTTAATTATGTGCAACCGCGTGCGAGACCGATCGTGATCGAATATCGTTCTCGTCGTCGAGTTGTCTCTCCCGTGTGAATTATACTTGCTACTCGCTCATATGTTTGCGCTCGTTCCCTGCATGAAGGATAATGTTGTATGCTAATAGCTTACATGTTATTGTCATTATTAACGTTACGTTATAATTGTAACGTTATACGTTGTATCATTAGATGACCGTTTGTATGTCATTTCGCATTTGCATCTAAAATTAACAGATGGCTTGTTTTGGCATTATCCGTTCTTAATCTTGTAAGTCATAATTACTAATCCTTATTTCAGATTTACGTAAATCGATTTATATCATTTTTTTTTATGTGTGTGAGAAAAATACGTGGAACGTGGCCGTTTGTTGTACATCATTTCGCATTTGTTTCTAAAATTAACTGCCTTGTTTTAACACTATCCGTTCATAATCTTGTAAGCCATAATTACTAATCCTTATTGCAAATTTACGTAAATCGATTTATATCACTTTTTTTTATGTGTGTGAGAAAAATACGTGGAACGTGGCCGTTTGTTGTACATCATTTCGCATTTGTTTCTAAAATTAACTGCCTTGTTTTAACACTATCCGTTCATAATCTTGTAAGCCATAATTACTAATCTTTCAAATTTCAGATTTACGTAAATCGATTTATATCGTTTTTTTTAATGTATGTGAGAAAAATACGCGGCCGTTGTACATACGTTATTTTGCATTCTAAAATTGCATATCTAAAATTAACTATCTTGTTTTGACACTGTCCGTTCTTAATCTTGTAAGTCATAATTACCAATCTTTATTTCAGACCTCTTACGTAAATCGATTTGTATCGGTTTTTTTATGCATGTGAGAAAAATACGTAGAACGAGTGAATTGCGTAATTGCGTTAATGATTCCTATAAAAAAAATATGTATTTGTACATGTAGAAGTTAAAGTGATAATTGTTAACATAAAATGTTAATAAAGATTATTAATTCGTTACTATAAATGTTTGTATTTCTGTTTTAATATAGTATTTTATACTAGTATTAATATTTAATACGTGATACAAATAATCTATTATAATTTCTCTTATTTTATTGATTAAATTATTACGCAATAATGCATCTTATAAAATATGATGTAAACACTAAGATTTTAATCTCTGAAATGTGTGTTTCTTTTAATAACTTTTACATAACACTGAGGATATAAAAAAAAAACTTAAAAAAAAAAGTACTATTAATCTATGTTTTACGCACCTAGTAGTCTTTTCTTTATATATCTGTTATAGGTAGCACGCATAAAGGATTTTGCTTATACATAATAAAATGTCGGCAGACGCTGCGATATCATTTTCCTAACAAATTGTCCAATCGGCTGTGCAATTAACTCGCAATTGACAATGGCCCGCAAAATAAGACGCTTCGTTTGCAATGCAAGAAAAATGCTCTTAAGGATTTTCAGACGCTTTCTTCTCTTTATCCGTATGAGAGGCCTGTATAGAAAAATGGATGCTGTAAGTTAAATTTCTGTACCCGCGAACGTGCGATGTGCAATATGCGAAATTGCGATACCGTATATATAAGAGACCTCCTCAGTAAAAGAAAAGAAAAAAAAAATCTTAGCGATTCGATCGTTTCGTGGCCAGTGAAAGATTGTGTGTACTTGCCATATTAATTCGTTAGAGAACGGGAGAGTCTTACGGCAGAAAGCAGTTGTCTCTGCGGTACCACGGTATTGTAATTCTATAGTACGTACGGTAAGAGTAGCCGCAGCCTTTATACGTGCTCACACAGCAGAAACGCCGGTAATGTAATATCGTGCACGCCTGTTAACTGCTTTATGCCAATAACTTATATATTAAGGCTTATACGCTGCCAACCGAGCGCACACCCGTTCTTCCTACGCCCGTGGCGTACCGTCCCTTCGGAAGCTTCTTCGCGGATCCCAGGGGGGGAACTTAGTAAAAATAATTATTTCGTCTTCTGCTTCTCTGCCGCAGCTATTTTTTTTTTTTTTTTTACTCCGTCAGACGATATCTGTTACGTTTTTAATACGGTATCCTCTTCGTGATTTCAGACAATTGAAAATATGCATCATACACGAGGCTCCACAACCGACGAGCAAGTAAGAGTCCTAACTGTGAACAATGGGGAACATCTCGACGGGATATTATACAGATTGAAAAAAGGTACTTGAAAGGAAATTTGACTCCTAAAAGTGGTATACCTTCTGAACAATATTTCTTTTTTTTTTTTGCACTGCGGCATATCTTTATTGTAAATGATTTTGCATTCCTCGCAGGATGGACAGTTGAGTTTCGACTCGGGGCCTCCCTGCTTGGAAAGGCGCTTGATGTCTTTGTAAATCATCCGTTGTCGCCCGACAAGAAATTCGAGAGGCATACTTACTATCAGTTGCAATGGGTTGACGAATCGGCGAGCATACATTTAACTTTGCCTGGGTCATTTCATTATTACGTCACTGATCAGTAAGTGCATTATGAGTGCGTTACACGAGTAGGGTAAGATTTTTTTTTTTTTAATAACGAGACGTGTGTCCGCTTTGCGCAGAGTCGAAGGACACATAAAACCCGTCGCGTCCGGATACTTGCTGGTGGATCCCGAGTTGAGAGTGGGCGAGCACGGGGAGGAGCTACCTCTGGATTGCGTTCAGATTCAAACGGTTCTGGCGAAGAGTTTAGGACCGTTCTCTACGTGGGAAAATAAACTGCTGGTGACACGAAATTCTGGATATAACGCAATTCATTTCACGCCGATACAGGTATAATGCTCGCGCGATCGATGTTGTGTAACGTATAAGAATACTAAGTATTTGTAATGAGCGCGATTTAACGTTTCAGGAATTAGGGCGTTCGAAATCGTCGTATAGTCTGAAGGATCAAGCCAAGCTGAATCCTCTTTTTAATGAAAATAATGAGATAGTTACTCATCGCGATATCGAAACGTTTGCAAAGAAAATGCGGACCGAATGGAAGGTACGTATAATTATCGTCGAGGATAAAAGAGATAAAACGCGTATTCAATTATTTCATATATGTTACAGATGTTGAGCATCTGCGACATTGTTCTGAATCACACGGCGAACGAGAGTCCTTTCCTGGTTTCTCACCCGGAGTGCACGTACAACTGCATCAACAGTCCACATTTACGTCCGGCGTACGTCTTGGATGCAGCGCTGTTTGAATTAACAGTCCAAGTAGCCGCCGGAGAATGGGAATTTAAGGGCATTCCCACCGTAGTCGAAACCGAGGATCATTTGAACGTAAGTCACAAATTATTCCCCAGTGATTAAAATTTAACTTAATTCTTTCTATTTTTAATCGCGCCTTGTATCTACTCACGCATTTCGTCTCTAGGCTATTCGCCATGCCCTCCACACACATTTCTTGCCACTAGTGAAGATACACGAGATGTACATAGCCGACGTCAATGAGATCGTAGCGGAATTCTTGAACTTGGCGCGCAACGAGATGCCGCAAGACGTGAATAATACGGCGTCCAAAGAAATTAGGGTGATTCAAGATCCCGCCTTTCGTAGATTAAAGTCGACGATAGATATGCAGCTTGCCCTGAAAAAGTATAACACGTACAGGTAAAAACATATGAAATTATGTAATCCGGTGTATATCTAAATGTCCACTCATAGATGCCAGAGACGTGATTCTTTTACTTTTACGCAGAGCCGATTGTTTCGATGAGGAGACTCGTCTGAAACGATGTGCAGAGGACTTGAAGAATAAATTACAAGACCTCAACGCAGCTGTTATCAACGGTGTGCAAAACCATCTGGACGCTGCCGTTGAGAATAGCATTGCTGGCATAAGATATTTCAGAGTGCAATCCGATGGTCCAAGAATTAAGGAAATTAGCGAGAAAAATTCTCTCCTTCCCAGGTAATTTTATTTAAATTTAAATTTATATTATAATGTAATACATAATGTAATATATTTATAAATTTTACGACTCTTGATATGATAAATTTACATTCCACAGATATTTTACTGATTATGGAGTACCCAAATCTTTAATGGAAAGGGAGAATATAATGTATTCAGATAACGGATGCTATCTCATGGCTCACAATGGTTGGGTCATGAATGGCGATCCCTTGAAGAATTTCGCGGAGCCTGATTCTAATGTGTACATTCGGAGAGAGCTCATCGCTTGGGGAGATAGCGTGAAACTCAGGTAAAAAATATCGGACGAACGTTATTTAAGTTTCAACGAATTATTAGCGAAAAGTGCATGTATGATTTAAAATATTGCGACCAAAAAGGAATACGATCGTTGCAGATATGGGCAGAAACCAGAAGATTGTCCTTTCTTATGGCAGCACATGGTGGCTTACGTGGAACAAACGGCGCAAATATTCGACGGCGTTCGATTAGACAATTGCCATTCCACACCGATCCCCGTTGCTGAGGTACACCACAATTCTAATGCCCGTTTCCGTCAACAAAGTTTAACTTTAATCTCAGTTTAACTTACTCTTTTTCCAATTCTTTGAACTGGAAAAAGATGAAGAGTAAGGTAAACTGAGATTAAAGTTAATCTACATTGGTAGAAACAGGCTTTCAATACCGCAATATTTACGCAACACGATTCTCTTTACAGTATATGCTTGACGCTGCACGCCGAATTCGTCCAGATCTCTATGTTGTCGCGGAATTGTTCACCAACTCCGATCAAAAGGACAACATCTTTGTAAATCGTCTCGGCATCACGTCTCTAATAAGAGGTTGTCATCCTTTAAAAAAAAAAACTATTGTTTGAAATATTTTTGAAACTTTTTAGTTGCTAAAAATATGCCGTCACGAAAAATGAAGATTATCTTCATATAAAAACTGTTACATTGCAGAAGCCATGTCTGCGTGGGATAGCCACGAACAAGGGAGATTGGTATATCGATACGGAGGCGAGCCAGTTGGGGCATTTTTGCAGCCGCGAAAACGACCGCTGGTGCCGAGCGTAGCTCACGCCCTGTTCCTGGATGTGACTCACGATAATCCCAGCCCGGTGGAGAAACGAAGTACCTTCGATCTGCTCCCGAGCGCTGCGCTTGTGGCGATGGCGTGCTGTGCCAGCGGCAGTAATCGCGGATACGACGAATTAGTGCCTCATCATGTAAGCTCGTAGTGTAAACTCGAATTTTTGTGCAGTTTTTTTCGCCGTAAAATCTTGTCTCTAGAATTTTACGACATTTTACTTCCTTCAGATACACGTGGTAGATGAGAAAAGGCAGTACACTCTCTGGACAGACGACGATTCGACGAACGACGTCAAGTTTATTAACTCGAAAACTGGTATAATTGCAGCTAAAAGGGCATTGAACGATCTACATTACACGCTTGGTAAACAAAAATTTTCGCAAGTACGTTATCAATTGCTCAGTTTTCGTGGTTTATGTATTAGAAAGTTAAATACATAACTGTTGAAAATTTTTTTTCTGTTTTCAGGTGTTTGTCGATCAAATGGATACTGACATAGTGGCTGTAACGAGACACTCGCCGACCAGTCACGAGAGCGTAGTTCTGGTCGCGTTCACGGCATTTGAACACCCGGACTCTAACGCTCACGATCTGAGAAGGCACGTGAGACCGCTGAGAGTGGAGGGTGTGGTGGAGGAAATTATTCTAGAAGCATCGCTCTCGCACGTTGATGCCAAGTAAGCTGTAAACTTTATTTTCTTTAAAAGAAGAAGATTTGCACTGTTTACGCCGATCGATAAATTCGCATTCTCGCATTCTTGCAGAAACGGCAAACCACTTTTCCTTCTGCCCGAGAAATACGTAATGGACGAGAACGTCATAAACGGACTGTCCGAGTACACGCTGAGCCTTAAACAGCACGTACAGTGCTGCGACTCCACGATAATCGAGAAGGTCGATTCCGGCGATCCTAAAATCACGCAGCTTAATTTCGTGAACTTCCAGCCCGGTTCCATCATAGCTATACGGTATGCAAGACTACAAATTCCTGTCCCGGGAATCGCATTATCCGTATCGCTAATTTACGTACGAATTTAATTTCAGTGTGACCCTCCACGCGAACATAACACCTGCTTTAAAGAAGCTCCAGGATACTATCTTGCAGATTACTTCAAACGAGAAATCCGACTTGCACGATATAATTTCCCGCATGGACTTCTCGGATTTGAATAAAACGCTGTACAGGTGCGACCAGGAGGAACGTGAGGAGACTCAGGGTAAATTTGGGGTATACGTTGTGCCGGGATACGGACCGTTTGTATATGCCGGGCTGCAAGGTGATGCAATGCAATCTTTAATTGAATATGAAATATATTAGACGCTCAATATTTTTTAAAATTACAACTCGTACATCAATATACACATTGGCACGAGTTTTATTCACATATATTTATTATTCACATATATTTATTATTGTTGCCGTTTAAATAAATGTCCCGTTTCCATATCAGGTATTGTATCCTTACTAGCTGATATTCGTCCGAATAACGACCTAGGACATCCCCTGTGTGCCAATCTTAGACAGGGTAACTGGCTGATAGGTAATACATCGGAAACCATTCCCGAGAAATAATTGTAGATATCGATATTGGCGACATATAATGAAAACGGTGATTAAAAAATTGTCAGATTACGTGTGGCAACGTCTAAAAGAGGATGACGGCACTAAACCCCTTGGAACGTGGCTTGAGCAAGCGATGGAACCGTTCAAGTTAATCCCGAAATATCTCGTGCCGAGTTACTTTGACGTTATAATCGTAAACATCTACACGATTCTTTTAGACCACTGCTACAATGTGATGTCGAAGTAAGTAGTATTTGATATCGAAATGAATATTGAATCGACTTATTGGAGAACTAAACTTCTAAATTCTGCAATTAGTATTTTTATCGTGCTAAAAAATAGAGTAGTTTCACAACAATTCATATATTACTTGCCATTAATTTAATATTATTGTTATAGCTTTGTTAACAATGGAACTACATTCGTTAAATTGCTGAGTTTGGTCTCGGTGCAAATGGGTGGCGTAGTAAGATCGTCACAATTGCCGGATTTGTCGCCGGATCTCAGATCACCGAAGCCGAAAATTAAAATCCACGACGGCGTGGCGAAGCAAATGTGTTCAACGTTGTCGGCGGGCTTGCCGCACTTCGCTACGGGTTACACGAGGAACTGGGGCAGGGACACCTTCATCGCTCTGAGGGGGCTGTTACTTCTGACGGACAGGCATGTCGAAGCGAGATTCATAATCCTTGGCTTCGCCGGTACTTTGCGACACGGCCTGATACCCAATCTACTCGATAAAGGAACCAATGCCAGGTATAATATACTTTCTTAGAGCATACGCATTTTTATAGATAGAATTCTATATCCGAATAAAATCAAAATTTAATCCAAGCTTTGCTTTCGATTTAATTCCGTAATAGATACAACTGCCGTGACGCTGTGTGGTGGTGGCTCTATACTATAAAATGTTACACCGAGGAAGTGCCAGACAGTTTGAATATCCTGTCCGATAAAGTTTCAAGATTGTTCCCGACTGACGATTCGCCAGCTTTGCCAGCGGGGCAGCATGTATGTCATAAGAAGCAGCTGTTTTTTTTTTGTGACTGCAATTATATTGTTATTTAAATAAAAAGTTGCGCGTTACATGACATAAAAAAATGATTTCAGGATCAACCGCTGCACGAAGTAATTCAGGAAGCTCTCACGGTACATTTTCAAGGTCTCTGCTTCAGAGAGAGAAACGCCGGGAGGCAGATCGACGAGCACATGACCGAGCGCGGATTCAACAATCAGATCGGCGTCCACCCCGAAACCGGTTTCGTGTTCGGCGGCAACGATGCCAATTGCGGCACGTGGATGGACAAGATGGGATCTTCCGAGAAAGCTGGTAACAAGGGCAAACCGGCCACCCCGAGAGACGGCTCCGCCGTAGAGATAGTCGGGCTGAGCAAATGCGTTCTCAGTTTTCTGGCTGAATTGTACAAGCAAAATCTTTTCCCGTACGGCAGCGTTCAACGTAAAAGTCGCGACGGTAAAGATATCGAGAATCATCAATTAAACCTAATTAATTTCACATAATTAATACTGCTTGTAATTATGAACTACAGGCAAAACGATAACTTGGAGTTACATGCAGTGGGCCGACAAAATTCAAGCGAGCTTCGAGAAATACTTTTATGTGAATGAGATTCCGACACCGGACGAGTTGAAACCCAATTTGATCCATCGGCGAGGTATATTCAAGGATAGTCACGGGGCGACGCAAGAATGGGCGGATTATCAGTTGCGGCCTAACTTCCCCATCGCGATGGTTGTTGTGAGTGTTACTATCAGTCTTTAAAAATATTCTGCGAAGTGTGATAGAAAAGGAATGTTTTGTGTTACAACAAATCCAGTCATAGTGTCATAATGATTCACAAATAGGCGCCGGAACTGTTTGATCCGCAACATGCCTGGACGGCGCTGAAAAAAGCGGAGGAGCTACTACTCGGTCCGCTGGGAATGAAGACGCTGGACCCTGCGGATTGGGCGTATAACGGTGATTACGACAACGCCAACGATGGTACCGATATCAAGGTAGCGCACGGCTGGAACTATCATCAGGGACCCGTAAGCATCCTTTATTTCGCCATCGTGTATTCGTCTTGCGAAGAGATAGACTTAACATTTATGTAATATATTATTTTCATACGTCTATTTTAACTTTTTTTTTTTTTTTTTTTTCAGGAATGGATCTGGCCGATAGGATACTTCCTGCGAGCGCGTTTGCACTTCGCGTCATTAGTCAACGATAAGAACGAATTACGTCGTACGGTCGCATTGACCGAGGCCATCATTTCGCGGCACTTCATCGAAGCGTCTGTCAACCATTGGAGAGGCTTGCCCGAGCTTACCAACAAGGACGGGAATTACTGCAAGGATAGCTGTCGCACCCAAGCGTGGAGTGCTTCGGTTATACTAGAGGTTTGTGCTCAGAGAGAATTTTTTACGAACGGTGTTTCTTTTAGTATTTTTCATGATGTTTCTAACGGATCACTGCTACCATTTAACGGAGTCGTTTAAGAATGTTATTTGTATGAAAATGTCATTATTCAATGCCCGTTTATTTGGGATGCAGGTACTCCACGACTTGCAGAAGATCAAACGGGAATTGCGATCCGAGCGAGTGAAAATCGAGAATTGATGTCACTTTGCGTGTGTTCACCACCACCAGCTACACTTAGAGCAATTAAAATTAGAGGCGAGACGTAGTGGCGTTAGGGGCAGAGCGGATGACACGAATGTGAGCCTTCCCACCGGAGCAATAACGACACCGCGCACACCGGAAACACACGCATACCGTATCCCGCACGTAGGCGTAACGAACACGCAAATTCACGAATCTGTAGTCGCTGCTGATAGTACGTCCGCAAGGAACGATACACTGATTGCCGCCGAGGAAGGATCGATCGTTGCGGTTGATAAGAAACGCGATGACACAAATTTTGATGGCTCGTGCGATTCGAGAGAGGTTCCATCGATCGCGAGAAACGAGGTGTACCTCGACGATCGACGGAAATCTGAGAATTCGATTGGAAACAACGAAGCTACTGTTCGAGCCCCGTCGAACGTCGGTCACGTTTACGAGGAAATTGGAGCGATCAAGGAGCCACGCGGTAGCTCGTACGAGCCCGACATTCGAGATTACTACGAGAAGTATAGCCCCGCTACGGCGAAGACCTTGATAGACACGCTTTTCCTGCCGCGGCACGTGATCTGCAGGGAGTGCGCTAGAACGAGGGGCAGTCCGGTGTACACCGATCGTCTGATATACACGAGGGAGTCGTTGCTCGCCGTGGAGGTGGTTCTGTGCCAACGCGACGACGTTTCGTGCTTCGAGTACCCGCGCGAGGATTCCGAGGATATCTCCCGCTCGCAGTACGATCGAAGCCGAGATCGCATGCTGGTCCACAGTTGCGCGAAGACCAACGCCGCGGGTATATTCTACTCCCACTGTTGGCCCCGGGACGTCTTCGATCTGCGCTCGCTGCTGAAGCCGAGCATCCACGTTGTCAATCGCGCCTACCGCAACCTCGCGGTGAACACTCAGCTGTATCATCGCTGCACAAACAGCTATCACATGAGAACATCGAGAGCCGGCTGCGCGCCCATGACATTTTGTCGCGACCGTGATGACACTCCGATAAGCTGCACGAAACGCGTCAGCCGCGATTCACAGAATCCGCCGATTTATCAGGCGCACCGCTCGAGGGGCGATCACACCGACGAACATCGGGGGAACAGATCGAGCCTGTTGCTGCTGGAACCGTTGCTGCTAATGCCGGAATCGGCGGATTCTGAGCATCGGGGGGACACCAAAAATTGGATTTCGCGGTCGGAACGCACGAAAGTTATCAGAATAATAATGGTCTACGCGTCATCGATTCTCATTCTCGCGAGCATTACATTTTACATCGTTTATTTTACCTAGAACCGGCTGTCTGTTAAACTTGCGGTGAGATATTTAGGAAAAACTTAATCGCATTCGGATGTTATACGTGTTACACATTTATTGTCATTAATTTTACGTTACATTTTGTTACGAAGTGTCGTTCGCCAATATATTCAACGGAATGATCAAGGTGTCGCATATATGCACGATGATTTATATTTCGTCGTTACATTTGTATATATTTACGTCCGTTATTAATGGGATAATTTCATCGATTTATTAATGACAAGAAATTGTTTTGCGGTATACAAATTGTTAACTATCTTAATCGTTAAATCTGCATCACTATGAGCGAATCGGTTTCACCTCTATATTAAATTACACGCGTAACAGATGTACAATTTTTAACAAGCTCGCATAATTCATCGTAAATATATTTTATATATACTTTTAAAATCTAGAAAGCGATTATAGTCGTTTCAAAGTTTAAAACAAAAATGTTATTCGAGACACGTGCTCGAACTCTGTAATCTCGAAAGTTCGAAAATTTAATCCTTTTACGTGTTGTCTATTAATATGTATATTAAATATTTAATAGTTCCTATATTATTAGTTTCACTCACGATACTAGAAATGCAGGAATTGATTTTTTATGACGTCTTATTTATATAAATATTCATCGATATGATAGATACATAATGAGTAAAAATTGATATGCTTTTTCGTCAAGAGAAACGTAAAGTTACTAATTTTCGAAATTTTCGGATAGATTTCGTGGATACATCATATCTTAATTGTAAGAGAGTGGATCGCATATATTTAGATCACAAAAAAAGCATGTGGGAAATATAAATTTTGTAATAAAAAAAAACAAATGAACTGACAAAACTTCTAACTATTACTAGAAGTTTCATTATTATATTTATTTTTAAATGCCTTCATAATATGTAAATTCCGATATTTCAGTTTTTAAATTCTTTTGCGAATATTTACATTTGAGATTAATGCGTTTTACCATTATTGTTATAAACTGACTTATTCTTATTAAATTTTCCTGTTGGTTACACCTAGTCAATCTTTTTATACCATTTCTATCCATTCTCCGTTTCAAAGCTTTACAAACTATTCGCAATGCAAATAGAATTAAAGTGACTAGAACAAAAATTTTCAAATATATACAATGAGAATTTTTTGTCGTCATATTTAACGAAATAAGTTGAAATTATTAAGATTATTATAAGAGGTACAAATATTTGAGTATTAAAATCTAAATTACTTACAAAATGCTAGATTTTAATAATTATTTCAGGTACATATGGTTAAAAAAGTCATATATAAATTATTTATTATTTCAACATAAGTCAAACTATACAAAACTTAAGAGAAATAGTCGAGAGATAAAAATATACATTTGCCCCTTAAACGTAATATACATATTAATACTAACACAAACATTCATTGTATCATCACTGATCCTATCCGCTGTCACAATTTTAAGAAAAAAAAACCGCGTTTCTGTCTCAAGCAAGATCTGCGCGACTTTCATTCTTTTAGCCCAGTTTCTTCACATATAATAAGTTATAAATACGTCTCATAATGATATTACTTTATTTTAGTTCGTGCTCCTACCTAGTGCTCAGATTCAAAATTCTACGGGCATGTAAAGCCTCATTTCACGTTTAATAAGATTCATTGCACTGCCTCGTATCGACGAGCCGACATCGGTGTCGCGCCCGATACAAAACGTCGTGTAAATCCTTGAAAGCCAATTGACGAGTTCTACACTATCACCCCTAAACCGTATATATTTGCAAAAATGTTACGCTCTTTAAATATCGTCGAACAATCCCCTGGGCGGAGGACCCACGCGACTCGTACTCGTCGGGAACGCCCTCGCGTTACTCGGATCGAACGTATCGATATCGCCCTGGTTCTCCATGTCGCACCGATTTGCACCATAACCGTCGCCGCTGAAGGTCATGCCGATGTAATACTCCGCGGGATCGAAATCGTGCAAAAGACCTGCCCTCGCGGATTCGACCGACTCGTCCCGTTTCAACGGCCGTACTGAAGAATTGTCAACGATAATGTTACTTACGACAATCTCATAATACGGTGTCATTTTTCATACTCACCAGTGTCAGTACTTTGTCGAGACGATCTGTAACGCGATCCCGTACTCACTGCAATATTGAATCTCTCCTGCATCTCGCGTCGTCTGTACATAGAATCCTCCGCTCTCTGCCGTTTACGTCTCTCTAGAGAAAGAAACAAGAAAATGCGCCGTTTTCTTATTTCAACATTTACTTCGTCTCTCAATGTATATTAGACATTAAAGCAACCCGAATGTAAAGGCCATGTTTTATGTAGCATACATGCCGCGTTTTAAAGTGTGATTAATTCATCAATACCTCTCTTTATAAGTTCTCTCCCTTCGTCCACGAGATCCGTCGTGAACTCGTCGTCGTCGAGGAATTGCTGAAAGCCTAGCATGGAGAGCAATCTACTGCCTAGGCTAAAGTAGGTCGCTAAGCAGAACGCTAGAATTGCCATGGGAAAGTATACGTTGAATCCATCGGATATTATCGAGATAACGTCCATATGGCCCATCACCTGGCGAGGAAAAGAAAAATGATAAAGACAAGGACCAATTTTTTTTTTTTTAATTTACAGATTCAAACGATATTACTTGTGTGTAGTGCGTTTCCAGGATATGAGTTTTGATGATGTGGGAATCCATGTGAATAAGTCCCAGGAAATTGAGGCACAGGGGCGGAGTTAAGCGGCACAGCATCATACCGCTGAATATCAGACTGTACTCGTTCGTTTGATGATGGGGCGCCAAGTAATAGAGATTCAACACCCGTATCTTCAAGACGGTCGAATAGGCGCAGTAGCAAAGATACCCGATGATCAACATGGACAGTGCCTGATGGCGACGAATAAAGACGCGTGACAAGCGATAATATACATACCACGCGAAGTAATAAACGCAAATCCTTACCTCTATCGTGAAGTAATCGTAATTTCTCTTAGCCAAATTCAGAAATTGAGCGAACAAAGACAGTACGGGAGACTTGTTGAAGAACGTCACTTCCGACCACACCACAGCCACCGATAAGCAGCCGGCGCAAATAGCGGCTGCCTTTAAAACGTAATCCTTCACGACACACTTCCAGTACCATTCTGAAATTTAAGTGAACAAAATTACAGAATCGAAGGCTAAGAAAAATTGAACTATTGAGCGAACGTTAGAATAGTATTAATGCAGCGGAAATGAAGTGCAAAGCGAGACGAGACGACGTCACTTACCGAAAGTGGAATTGTACATAATACGAGACACAAGCGAACGATGCATAGGGAAAGACTGTTTATATCTTCTGTCGTGACTCATTTGATTCTTCGGCACATCTTCCAAATCAAAAATCTTATCCACTAAAATGCCCCATTGGGTTTCTATGCGCTGCAACGTCTGCAACGCTTTTATAGTCTAAAATAGAAATAACAGCGACATGTAGAAATGCAAACACGTGATAGAATTAAAGTGACTAGAATCAAATTTTATAAATTTTCATATATAACGAGACCATACAACGAGAATTTTCGTCGTCATATCTAACGAAATAAGTTAAAATTATTAAGATTATTATAAGAGATATAAATATATTCGAGTATTAAAATCTAAATTACTAATATTGCAACACGTATATTATGCTGTTAACGAACCTGTCTGTGCAGACGAATCAGAGATTTTTCAGTAGGCGTGTCCGTTGGAGTGTCGTCGGGCAATTGCCTTCTGTTCATTCTGTCCTTCAATTCCGCGGGTATCTTTTGAAAGATCGTTTCCAGATTGTAGTGAAACGGATGACCGGGCCCGATGGATATCGTTGCAATTTGTAGCGCCTAAACAACATTTTTTTTATCCATTTTATGAGAGCTTTCACAATTCTTGCTTTCGCAACTACAAACGCAAACACGCATTAACAAGCTTTATCTCGTACCTCGAGTATATCGTCCACCGTCTCTTCCGCTTCGCACTTGTCCAAACTTAATTTCGCCACCTTGAAATAGCTGTAATTTAAAGTGTATCCAGGCTTGCTGCTGTTCCACAATCCTCGAGGTACCTCCACAAGGGCGTAACCGAGCAATAAGACCAATAAAAATAAACCCCACGTATTGGACGCAGATGACGCTATGGCTTTCAATTTTTGCCTGCAAAACGCGGCAAAACATTGTAATTATTCCGGTACATATGTGTTAGTAATTTCAAGTCTTGTACTGTACATTATAACGTGCTTTATTTCTTTAATGCTGTTGTAACTTTGGTAAAACTCACCCATCGAGGCCCTCCAAGCCAGGCTTCAGCGCAATGTATATCAAGAGTATACCGCATATGAACAGGTAACTGCCGTAATATATAGCGTTATCTATTAAAGCGGACTTCAACTTCCCGCGCACGGTGAAATCTCCGGCTTTTATGTAGGACTGCATCAACGGGAGTATCAACCACGTCAGGCATTGCGACGTCCAGTAAACTATCCTCCACAGATTTGGAAACACACTCTCCGGTACGTGAGGCCAGGGCTCTTTGCACGTGGTAAACGGTGCAGAGGTTGTGTTATTGGAATCCTTGGTGCTGTTGTGTATATTCTGCTCTACGCACTGTCTGAATACGGTCTGCAAAAGTAAGTATCCTTTTTATTTTTTCATGCTCTTCATTGAAAGATAAAGAGACTGTATACACTAGGGCTGGCGATTTGCTTCGAAGGCTTCGACATTCGAACTTCGAAGCTTTGAATCTTCTTAACTGGATTGTTTTATTAATCGTTATCTTTTCTTATTTACACATGTATCAAGTTTAATTATTAATTTGTAATATTTTAGGTTATAATACTTTCAAATTTTTTAGGAATAATTTCATACATATATTAATTCCTTTATTTACAATATTTATAAATTTTCTGCCTAAATTTATCTTTTGCACAAATGTATTTTACGAAGCTTCGAAGTTTCGAAAAATACATTTGTGCAAAAGACAAATTTATGCAGAAAATTTATAAATATAGTAAATAAAAAGAATTAATATATATATGAAGTTATTCCTAAAAAATTTGAAAGTATTATAACCTAAAATATTACAAATTAATAATTAAACTTGATACATGTGTTGTACAAATAAGAAAAGATAACGATTAATAAAACAATCCAATTAAGAAAATTCAAATTTTTAATGTACCTTTTAAAACTTTGAAACTTCAAAGCTTCAAATATTTGAAGTGAGTAAAAAGTAACAGCCCTAGTATACACACAATAATTGGAATAAGAGGATGTGTTGCGCCCGACAGATAATTACCCAAGAGACGTCCAACGGTAGTATGAAGATTATCAGTAGGGAAAAGTACCAGGCTATCAGCACGGAGAGGGTGACCGCGATGTGATGCCGGAACACGTTTCCATACTTGAAGAGCAGAGTTCCGGCCAGCAGGAACGCCACTATGATCTCCGTCAGGAGACCGGTGAGAACCATCGTTTCGTGTGTTTAATATAACATGCGTGTGCAACAGAGTGACGGCCCCTGAAATCCTACAGATCTTGGGCTACCGCGCTCGCGGTATCGAGACTACCCTCTGCCTCTTGCGCCTCCTTGACCTTGATCTCGGCGTCCCGCTGCATCCTCTCGAGCTTCTCCAACGTGACCGACTTCAGCGGGATCAGTTTCGGCTTGCAGAGTATGTAGTTCAACGCGTCCGTCTGGTACAGCAGACCTTGTCTCGGCAGGACTATGTCGCACTGTTCCACCTGGTTGCTACTGTCCGTCGGCTCTGACATCTTCGGTCGGTCGTCCGTGATGCCCCGATCAGCGAGTTAATGACCTCGTCTTCATCGTGACAGCTGGTAGCAGGACACCGCTGTGCGACATCAATCGAGGCTCAATTAAAGGATTTCCAGAAAACACGTCGTGATTCAGCTGTCAACACGTCATTTTTCACAACCGAACGAGCGACGAACTGGACGTTCACTGCTGAACTACGCTCGGTCGCTCGCCTCGATTGCTATACAGACCTCAAAGTCAGCTGAGCGGAATCAGCTCCTCACCTGACGTAACGCACCTGGGCCGGAACGTCACTGATCGTGTTGGGATCGTGTGCTGTTTTTCTTTTCTCCTGCGTGCTCCTGTCGCCAGACAACTCCGGGAGGGGTTGTGCCGTCCGATGTACCACGCCGGTACCGCGTCTCTCCTACAATCGCACCCGGACGGTGTTGCTGGTTGACGAATTCGCGAGACTCGCGAATCGCCGATCGAGAATTTTCGCCAATTCTGTTACCAGCGGATCGCCGCGGACCAGCAAGCCCATTACCCAGCTGAAACGTTGGATGTCGCGACGCGACGCTGCGAGGCGAGGAACTAACGTCGGCGACTGTAGATAAAACAGAACGCGATAAGTTAGATGGAATAGTATATGATGTTGTTGCAGCACTTGCAGCTTGTCGTTGGCGGTGGTGATAAGGATGGCGATTCGTCATATCTTGCGCCGCCTTGACATATTCGCGACAATAACGAATATATATGTATATTCGTGTGAACGGATTGGAAAACAATGATAAGCCACCCTCCTATACGTTTTGATGGATGATCTAAGGAGAAAGTATAGGAGATGCGAGAGAATTGTCTTCAGCCGCGCTTTCCGCAAATCTTCATCCGCACGTGAGATATCTTTGATGTAGCGGCGTTATATTTTCTGCGCTCTTAAAAGAAGCTGGATGTGCAATTATGGATGATAGAGACGAAAAGAGGAGAGATGAATTATACAAAAAGTTCAGCAAAGAACCTGTCGAGTGGAAACGAGGGAGGTATACATATATGTATAGCAGACGAATCAATGGGACAGATATACTTTTGTTGCGATCGTCACGCTTCGACAAACTAAACAATTAAGCTTAAATAATTATTTTATAAAAAATATGCGAAATAACTCGATTTAATGTTCATATTAAATATTACAGATATTAGAAACATTATTGGACATTATATAGATGTTTTCCATTCATCTCCTGCACTTGACAGTAAGACACGCGAGGATATGTCTGGCCATCTGGCCTTCGAGTTGAGAGAAAGAGAGAGAGAGGGAGAGAAAGAAAGAGAAGGAGTGCAGAAGGTGTAACCGGAGAACAATATATCGAGTGACAACAGCGCAAGCAGTCCCGAAGTCAGCAAAATTCGCGTGTGAAAATTATGTGAAGATTCGGGGAATAATAAAGTCTGAAACACTAAACAGCAGCTTGAAGATCGATAGCTGCTATATAAAGGAGTACGATATACGTATGTAATTTTGATACGTTCGTCCGTGACTCTCGCGCGATCACCGAACGAGAAATTCGGATTGACAGGAGGGGGAAATGCGATGATGGGTGTGCTGACATTCCTCGGTCGTAAATAAAAAGTGTCGTATTTAGCTTCGCCGAAGCGACGATAACCGAGCCCCTGAAAGCCGCGAGAGCGACGCGCGTATCAGCCGAAGCGAGACCGCGCGGTGCATTCCGTTTGCTTATTTGACACTTCGGCTTGTCATAATAGATACTCGGGTGTGAGAGCCAAAAACTTCCTGTGAGAGTGATATATTCAAGATCAAAGTCGCGTATACATATACACGTATATCACATTCAGCGTTCTCGACAGAGGATGACCTTATGATTAATTTTGAATTCAGTCCTTTTCTTCTATGGCATAATAGTTTAAATTGTAATTTAATACCGTGACAAAAAATCGTTATGTGATTTCGGCTTGATAAGGAAAAAATTATAGCGTTATATTACGTAAATCAATCGGTGATTAAATGCTTACAGCTTTACATTTAATGTTGAATATCTGTCGCTCGACGAAATGTGCAGTTTTATATAATTACACGATTATGTCTGATAATGAAAAAAAAAAAATACGGGAAGAGGAGATTGCCAGTCAGAGAAGTGCAATTCTTTCCTCTTTTTTTTTTATTCAATGGGAAAAGATTTAAGTAGGAATTTTATTTCATGATTGAGATCGCACCATATTTTTGTCGAATTTTCAAACACACCGCTACTCGACTTTTCGAATTTAAAATTGCATTCCGAGAGGTACGCGATTCGTTCCTGATTTCAAACTGTATCAGTCGCTGACATGCGCCGTGTGTTGCAAACAAATTTGAAAATGTCGCAATACGTTGTAAATACCGCGCGTAAATCAACCGTGTTAACAATTGCTGCGCGTAATCTGTGCATCTGTAAATTCATTACGTAATTTTGTTTTACATTGATCTCATGTTCCGATGTATATGCCGATGCTTTCGTGTTTTCGCAGTGAACTGCACTTATCGGTCCATTTCGCCAAATCGAGCACGCGAAAGCGCGCGCGCCGCGGGTCACGTGACGGTCGGTGCCAATCTGAGCGAGGCCCAAAAGTTCCCAGTTTTCAAGCGCCGATTGTAGCTCCCTCTCCCTCCTGCCGACGCTCCGTCTCGCTTTTCTCCGTGCCGGAAGGTGTAGAAAGTGCAGCGCAGATAAACAAGACGGGGGACGAGATCCTCGCACGACACTCCGTGTGCAGCTTCGCCTTGCAGTTTTCCGTCTCTTCCCCTCCTTTTCTCTCCGACGTCTAATCGCGTGCCGGTTTCACTTCTCGCGTGCAGAAGGTATGACGATTGACGACGCGGTGCAGTGCGAAGGAGACGGACGGACGTCGGACGCCCCCCCCCCCCGCCGCCGTATCACTATATCGCGGCGGCTGGCTGGCCACGATTACCACCACCACGCCGCCGCCGTCGCCGTGGCGGCATCCCTCCACCACGAGTCTCGCCGCCGCGGTTCAAAACCTGTCGGTCTGCATTCCAGTGTCGCCGCCGGTGAACGCCAAGCGGCAGCCAGAGCCCGAGCCAGCAGCAGCAGCAGCTAGCACTCCGGCAGAGCGGCTAAGCGCGTCCCGTTCCGTCCCGTTCCGTTTCGCCGACGCGTCGTTCGTCCACCGCGCGCGCGGACCGACCGCTGCAGCTGCACGGCGTCGTCGCGTCCGTTGTTGGAATTCTACGCGAACATGAAGTAGAAGACGAGGGGGGTGACCGGGGTGTGATCTCGTCGCGCGCGCGCGCCGCGGCAGCGGGGAAGCGGATCGGCGTCCCGTGTGTTCGAAGGAGCGAAGGAAGAACCCCCCTCCCCTCCCCCCCGACAAAGAGGAGCAAGCACACCGTGGGGACCACCGCGCGGCGGCTGCCTTCTCGCGCTGCGGGACCCTCCTGCGGTGCGCGCGTTCCGTCCGGAATTACATCCCGTGGGTCGGCGAGCGACGCGCGGGGACGCGAGAGGACAATCTCTTCTTTCGGCGTCGGCTTCGGTCGGCGCGCGGCCGGATCGGGAAAAAGGGTAAGCATGCCACTTCTCTCTCTTGCTCTCTCCGTCTCTTTCTCTCTCTTCCTCTTTTTCTCTCGTTCTCTTTCTCCATCATTCTCTCTCTCTCTCTCTCTTTCTCTCTCTCTCTCTCTCCTCTCTCTCTCTCTCTCTCTCTCTCTCTAGGCGGACAATCTCGACCCCGGTGCGGATCAATCGATCCGCGCGATCGTGAATCCGGTCCTCCGCTCGGAACCGCTCGCGTACCCGATCGTCCGGTCGCGCTCCGCGCGTCGGAAAGGGAGCACCGCACCGCACAAACACCGGAGATCGCCCCCCCGCTCCGGCAGAGATTTCCGTTTCCACGGGAGAGAATCGTAGGATCGGACACCAGATCCGGATCTTCCCGTCCGCGTTGCGCTTATACTCCTCTGTATTTAGTGTGGGCGCGCACACGCTCGTTCTATTTGCACTTTCTATACATGCTCGACGAGGTGCGCACAGCCAGCGGGAGGGAAAGGAGAGAAAGAATAAAGCGTGGAGAGGAGATGCACGGGCTGTGGGAGAGACGGGAACTCTGTAGAGCGCTTTCTTCCGCGTCGATTAACTTCATTCGCACCTATTGTTTAGTCCCCCTCCGAATCCTGGATCTTGTCTCTCCGCACCTTCTCTCTGAAAAACGTAACCGCGGCAGAGAGGACAGATAGAAAGGGGGGGGGGGAGAGAACGATTTATAATCGAAGGGAAATTTATTGCAGTCAATTCGCACGTGAGGAAGAATCTGTTTTCTTTCTCTCTGCAAATCCATCTTCCTTAACAGTTTGCTCTTGCAGCCTCTCCGAGGTTCGGAACGAGAGACTCGCGCGTATCGGGAGAACGAGGAGGGGAAGGAGGGAGGGAGGGAAAAAAAGAGAAAAACAGGTGCGTTGGAAACGCAGATAGGAAGTGTGTAAAAGGATCCGACGAAACAAGTGTATTCAGGCGTCGTCGCAGGCAAAAGGGGGATCAAGATATCACGCGGGAGAGTGCGGGAGTAGCTGAAAGGAGGACCTCTCATTCGTTATCATCCAGCCGCGGCCAGCGTCCTCCGCTCCGAGATCTTCTTCTTCTCCCCCGGCGTCCTTTTCTTTCTTTTTTTTTTATCTCACCTGTTCGCGATGGGGATCCGCAGGGGCGCCTCGTCCCCCTCGATCCCATTAAGCGCACCGCGAGACAAATGAGGAGCGTGGAGGCGAAATTCAGATTCGCCAGTTTTATCGCGAAACTCGTTCTCCCCTCGCCCGACCGCGCGTCGTTCCCCGTGTACAGGTGTATAGAAATGCAAAGCCCAACAGCTCTTCGATCGGATTGTCGAACTGAAAAATCCATGACCGATCAGCGTGTTTAAGTATACGGAGTCGACGCAGCCGTACGCGAGATACGAATCGCGAGCACGCGCGGAGACGCGGCCCGTCACGACCCCCGCGTGCCGGGGATTATAATCTTGGAGGAGAGAGACGTGAGTTTACTTTTACATCCCTTAAATGGTCCCTGCACTGGTAAACGCTATAATGCATTTCCACGCACTTATTGTGGCGCACCGAAATTCCCTTTCTCACTTTCAGAAGACTCTCCCCCTCACCTGTTTAACGGAGGCGGAGAGAGAACCCGTCCTTGCCGCCGCAACGTCGCGATCGCGATCCCATAAACGCACCGCGAGAGAGACGGTCCTTCGCTGGAATACCAATGACACGGACAGTCGTTTATATGGCACGGCCGCGCATTCCGTGTAGAACAGGAAGGAGGCCGTTCGAAGGAGGATCGAGGGCATTTTTAGAGCGGATAATCTCGGAGTCGAAGTGTCAGAAATTTTTGAAGGTTCTCACACGGGGAACTTACACAAAGACGAGCCTCGGTCATCTCTTCTCGTCCGCTGCTTCCCACGTGCAAATCACGTCGAGTTGAATATTCAAGATGACAGGCATTGAAGATCTATAACGCGTAGAAAAAAAAGAAATTGCACGCTAATTACGATTATCCGAGTATTATGATTTACGATAACGTCGGAGTATTTTGGCAGTAATTTATTCGGTATTTTTCGGAAGAACGCATGTTGTCGCGCGATTGGTATTTGAGGAATAGCATATATCGGTACGACGTATTGTCAAATTGCCAACTGTCGTCCGTGATATAAATTAATCTTCTATATACGCTACGCGATATATTTCCTCTTCTCTCTGTTATACGCTTTACGTAAACTTTGCGGCGTATAACGACACGCGTAATACACCGTTCGCCCTGTACGGCACACACATCGGCGACGATTAAGTCGTTAAATACGAAGGCGCGCATCGGACGGATTAGGTGCAATTACGGCGCCGCAGATTGCGCGTGCAAACCCATCGGTCGCGCGTGATGTGCACGCCGCGTTCTCGCATTCGTTCGTGCCGTCCGTCCGTATGCGCGTCCGTGCCAAGAGAGCGGGGGGGAGGGGAGGGGAGGGGGAGGGCGGGCGGACGCGCGGAGTGGACAACCACTGCTTTGGAATTCGGCTTCTTTATTTTTACGAGAGGTAACATCGGAAACCAGCCTCTTTGCGGGCCCTTCTCACCTGTTACATACCACCGCCATTTATGCTACCATTTAACCAGAAGTTAAGAGTCTCCTCGTACATAAAACACGGCGGTGGCTGCAGCCGTCGCGCCGATAATCTACCAGCATACACTCAAATTGTTGTCTCTCCCGCCCTCCCCTCCTACCCCCCCCTTTCCTCCCTCATCACGTCCTCTTTCTCTCGGCTTTCTTTTCGTGTATTTCTCTTTTCTTTCCCTCTCAAGTTTACCCCATTCGGAATGATAAATTTGGGATTGGGGTACACTTAAAATTCTCGTTATCCCGCTTTACTCCCTTCTCCCTCATTCGTTTACTTTAGCTTTATCGCGAGTGCCGATTTCTCTTCCTTGTATATACGGTATTAAAAGGTGCAGTAGGCGCGCGCGGGGAAGAAATGTACAATTTTGGAAATTTTCGTGAAATTACGTCACGCCGGAAAGTTATGAATATTCAAAGCTCTCTAATTGTCGTATTTTTACACGGAGAGAATTTTTTTTTTAATTTACCCTGCAAATCATGTTAATTGTGGGACAATGTAGTATTTAGGCAAATTTTGCTGTGCACTGCAATAAGATTTTACAGTAAAATTTATTGTAGTGCACAGTAAAATTTGCCTAAATACTATATTGTCCCACAATTAACATGATTTGCAGGGTAAATTTAAAAAAAAATTCTCTCCGTGTAGCGACAGATCGCATCAGAAAGGAATTTTGTAATGCAATTATAGTATCTTAATAATTTCTTCTCAATCGCCACCGATTTCGATTCTCACGCGCGCCTGCAGGTAGCTGCTTAATTAAAATATGTATAATATCGATAGAAATTAATAATCTGCAATCTTTTATTAAATTCAATTAAAGGCGGAGACACGTTAACATATATTAATCACTTGTAATTATACTAGTTCTGATTAAGAAAAAATTGCAAATACTAATTAAATAACAATCGATTTGAATGATTAAAATAAACTGTCAAATTATACATATTATTCCGTCAATATTAATTAAGCAGCTATCTGGCGTGCGTGAGACTCGAAAATCGGTGCCGCGATTGAGAAGAAATTATTAAGATACTAATCACATTACAAAATCCCTTCTATTTCAATCAGGTCCAAAGGGGATATTCCTCGTGTGCGTCAAACGTTTTAATATTGTCTCACTGAAATCGAGGCGCTTTCTCGCCGGGGTTTTTCCGCCGTTGGGAAAAGTCGACGCGATAGTTTCGGATGTACATTAAGGCGGGCGTGTGGGTGCGTAGTACGACGTCGCGGTCCGTGATGTGAATGGATATACCTACGCGCCGGTGCCCGTGGCGGCGTGTATTATAATCGTAGCGCTATATAGCTCGACGAGAAAGAATTATTACCGCCGCTCTTCGCCATCGCGGGCGTGCTGCGAGCGAGTGTATGGTTTTCTGATGGCCTCGCGCGAGAGGGCACGTGGGTGTAAAACGGTTCGCGCAATGAACGGCAGCTTTCGACGCCGTATATGGATATTTTCCTAGACAGCCACGCGTCACCCGAGCCTCGCCATCGACCTCCCTTTTCTCGTTATCATTTTACATGCGGGGGGGAAAAAAAAACCCGTTATACATTTCATTGCTCATTATCATTTCGCCGTTGCGTCTCGCTGCACAAGGTTCTCGTTCTCTTGCTCGCGTCTCTTAGCCGCTGCACTTATTTTCTTTTTTCCTTCGTAAAGTTCGTAATAGAATGTTTTTTTTTTAAAGCAGCAGGGATTGTAAAAGTTACTACGAAAGAGAAAAAAACGATTTTATGAAGCAGCATAATCTTACGTGTGCTATATTTTTATAGATAATTATTGTTATCGGCTTTCCTAACTTTTGAAATGACAAACGCGTGTTGTAGTTGCATTCAATACACATAAATAATCTGTAATTACTCTACAAGACAGACTAATTGTCATTGTCATTCCGTGGCTTCGGGATGAAAAATGCGTTCTATTTTCCCGTGAACTCGGCGTTCTAAACTTAAACGGCATGCTTGCTCGGTATTAATTTTAGTAGGTCTTCGCCGGCACTCACCGCGCGAGTCGCATATTTGCTTACCCGCGCGAGGAGACGAGGTACCGGAAAAACAACCAGCAGCGAAATGCCTGGTTAACGTAACGACACTGTACTCTTTCGTGCTTGCAGAATGTGTCAAGATGACATCTATCTCCTCTTTATGTGGCATCGTCGTTATCCTGCTCTGCAGTCCGATCGCGTATACATGCGGTGAGTTTCTCAGAAACGGCTGTTACGTAAATATATATAATCCTCCGATATATATAAATACTCCGAAATATACCGTGAGAAAGAGAGTAATCGTGCTTTTTGATATTCGTGATAGAGGAGGACAAGATACAGGAGTTGAGTATGTCTTTTACTCGACACCCGCAGCCTCTGGCCGCTCCGTTAAATGACGACGTGAACTTCGAGTGTAGCCTCAACATCCCCGCGGAGCGTTTCTCTTGGCACCACCGGCCCCTGGGTTCGAACAAATGGACACCGCCGTCCGATTCCTACAGCAGTGCCGGTGGCAAAACGTCGCGGCTCGTTGTCACCTTTGACAACGAGTCGAAAGCCGGAGATTATCGTTGCGTCGCGTTTTTCGGTGAGTCACCGCGAAAATTGATATTTTACATTATTTTATACAAAGGAAAGAACGATTTTGCTAAGAGGTACCTATAAAAATTTTGCTGGACAAAGATCTGAAAATAATTTTATTGGCCCACTAAAATAATTTTATTAGAAACTCATAAATGTTGACCTTCCAACAAAATTATTTTGATAGGCCAACAAAATTATTTTCAGATCTGTATCCAGCAACATTTTTAGGCCTTCCAGCAAAATCGTTCTTTTCGTGTATTTAGTCAATAATCTTATTTTATTTAATCTTCGGTTGTCACACTTGACAAAATGCTTTTTACTCTGGAAAATTGTTTTTTTAAACTTAGTTTCTTTTAAGAATTATTTGCAATATGATGCCACTTTAATTTTAAATTCTATACAATCAGAATACATTCTATAATGTTTGAACTCTATTTAAGAATTTTTGCGATTGAATTAAATTAGTTTTTAAACGGCAGCCTTTTAAAAATTGGTTTGACAAATTGATGTCAAATGATAAACTTGATTGAAAAAAAAGTGTGACAACCGAAGGTTAATTGTATTTTTTTTACTATATATAACACAAGTATCAAGACCATTATGTACTATCTACTATAATATTATAGTAGATGATTGGTTTCTATGCAATAAGAGATTTGTATGTATTCTTTCCTCGCAGGTATCAGTGGTTTAGCGTCGGATCCAGCGAGACTGACGCTCGCGACGATACAGGTATTCTCCGACAAGAGTGACGTCTACATTGAGGTGGCGGAGGGTAACACCGTGCCTATCACATGTCCCGCACCGTATTCCGAACCGGAAGCCATAGTGCAGTTTTACAAGGACGACATGCCCATCAAGGACGCGGAATTGGTGAACGGCAGGACCATGGTCATCAAGAACGTCAGAACGACGGACAGCGGATCGTACTACTGTAGCGTCAACAATTACATAACGCTGGTGACATATATGAGCAACCATAAGACCATCTTGACGGTGCACGCGAACTTGACCTTCCAACCGCCGTATCTCACCAAGCAACCGCAAACGGAGTACACGGTCCCGCGCGGCAAGAACATCACGTTGGAGTGCTTCGGCGCAGGTTACCCACCGCCGCGCGTCACCTGGAGTCGCCTGGGCGGCTCTCTGCCCTCGAAATCGGTGAAATCGCCCATCGGCTTGACGTTGGTCCACGTGCAACCGTCCGATCGCGGGGAATACGATTGCGTGTGGATCAACGACGTCCGACAAGTAAAATCGGCGATCATCTTGAGGGTGGTGGAACCGCCGAGAGTCATGAGACAGCCGAGCGCGTGTAAGTTCCACGAGGGTGGAAAATTGCAGCTGTCGTGTAACGTGACGGGCGAGCCGCAACCGATCGTCGAATGGCTTATCAACGGAGAGTCCTTGATGCCCAGCAGGACGCAGGACTTGACAGGTTCCACCACTCTTCTTATATCCGAGGTCGAGAAGAAGCACGCCGGGATCGTCCAGTGCGTCGCCAGCAACGAGTACGGATCGCATTCGGGGTACAACCTGTTGCAGGTTCAACCGAAGGAGCACGTTATCGGCGGCAAGGCCGAATCGAAGCCGGACTACGGAACCGTGCCGAGACATAACAAGCATACCAAGGGCGGCGGTAGAGGACGCAATAAGTTTAAAGAAGGAAGGAGAAAAAGTGCAGGTAGTTATTTGCTTTCGTGTTATCGTCGTTTCCTACGTTTTCTTATCATTTTATCAAACGTTTGGCTGCGATATCGCCGATTAAATTCCTGCAACACGAATTCCTTTCGTGAAAAATTTCAGAATTCATAACTTTTATTAAGCATAAAATTAGGCATAATTTTTTACGTGATTAATTTCAACGTATATTTTACGAGTTGATTAATTTGACATTCTGGTGTTTTCTAAAATTTTTTAGATTCGAATATAAAATTACACGAAGAAACTGAATAAATTTGAAAAATTATAGCACATTTTCAATTATCAAATTCATTCGATATCACTTTTATATTCAATTTTTTTGTTCAATTGCGAATATAATTCCGAATCCAATCTTTGTATTACATAATATTCAAATTAATATATTAAATACAAAGCAAGAAGATGAAACTTTTTGTGTGAGGGTCCTTGGGGTAAAACCCAGAGCTCGCGAGCATCTGAAAGTGATAGCGCGAACAAGCGAGTTGTTTTTGTCACTTTTCCTCCGAACGATAGGCCTTCTCTCTATTTACCGCCCACCATAGGCTTAATGGCATAGCCTTTGATGGACAGTTACCGCTCCGACCTTAATTAATGTACAAGCAAAAAGAATTACACTAAAGATTATATAAACATAAATACGTTGTTAAAAGTAATAATTAAAAGTCATTCTTAATTTTTTTATATTCTACATATTTTCGAACTGATTATTAAAATTTTAATCTTGTTTTTTATATTTCAATGAAAAGATTATTTTTTGTCTATTAAACTCTTCGTCCTCCTTTCAACAGCAGCGGTCTTGGTACCTCCGAATCAGCCCAACGTCACGCGACTGTCCGACGTCTCCGTCATGGTGCGGTGGTCGGTGCCGGAGAACAAGGGCCTGTCGATACAATTTTTCAAAGTCCAGTACCGAGAGATCGGCCAGAAGATGAACGGTAAACAGGCAAAGTGGATGACGGCCAACTCCGAGATACCGAATCACGTGCGATCCTTCGAAGTGACCGACTTGCAATCCGATCACACCTATCGATTCCGAATCGCCGCGGTGTACTCGAATAACGACAACAAGCTGAGCGTGAATTCCGCGCGTTTTCACCTCAATAGGGACACCGGTATCGAGAGCAATAGAATGCCGATACCCCTGTTGACGAACACCGAGGCGCTGGGACCGCATCAGGTGTTGCTGGTCTGGCAGAATCCCGACAAGTCCGTGAAAATCGACGGGTTTTACATATACCATCGGGCCTCTACCTCAGCCGGCGATTATCTGAAGACCACCGTCGAGGGGAAGGACGCCTTCAACATGACCATTTCCCACTTGCAACCCGACACCACGTACGAGTTCAAGGTCCAGAGCTTCTCCGTAGACGCGGCGTCGGAATTCTCCCAAATATTACGGCAGAAAACTAAAAAGATCGAGCATCCGGTTCAGCAAGTGGTGGCGGAGAATAAATTGAGGCCGAGCGAGGGTAACAAGAACGTCAGTATACACGTCATAATCGGCGGGGTGTTCGGAGCGTCGCTCATTCTGGTCGCTCTCGCCTTCGCGGCGAGGTTCCTGTACAAGAGAGCGAAGTACAAGCAAAGCCAGGAATCGCAGAGTGAAGGTACGTCGTTTAACGAATCGATATAAAACGCCGCTCTTGCGTGAATCTTGATTGTAAGGTAACGTCCTCTCTTTCTCAGGCAAACCGATAACAAACGGACGAGTAATGAACGGCGGAGTCACAGACTCCAAGATTAACATTACGTCCAATCCGCTTGCCGGCCTCGACACGTCCGAAGATATAATGCAGCCTAAGGTCAGTATTTGTAAGTAACAACAGTTGCACTTTTATTCCACCGGAAGAAAGTAACGGAACTGAATTCGGTCACATTCGGCGTTTGTTCGCCGCGATAATATGAGAAGGAAATGATTGACTTTTCGTTCTCAATTCTCTTCGATTCTGTGTACTCGATTTCATCGAAACGTACAGTTGCTCGATTTTGATCAGTCGTTTACTTTCCTTCCGGGAGTCAGGACGACTATAGACGAGCGCCGAAAAGTCGCGTATATAAAGATTCTGCCGCTTTAACGGATTGGAGAATATTAGCTTTTTGAATTATAAGCGAGATGTTTTTTTCTTCTCGGCAAGACTTCTACGAGGATCTCGTATTTACCTGCCGTCGACTTCCGCTCTCGTCTAATAGCGCAAATCCGACATTAAATTGCCCGATATATTAAGGAGACTAGTCTTTTCTAGTTTTAGCATTGGTCGCGCGCTGCTCTTTAATTCTACTCGCTCTCTGCACTCTCTCTGGAGCCGCTTTTCTTTTGTTTTTCCGAACGCGACACACGCACGTTACCACTTACACGCTCTAGATCTGAAAAAAGAAGCGAACGAACGAACGAACACGCATGTTTCTAAATCCAGAGCGGACAACAGTCGTCGATGGAAATGACGTCGTTTCTAAACGGCCAAAACAACAATGGCAGCAACAACGGCCATAACAACGGCGACGCAGCCGGGTCTGACGTGAACGTCACGTCACATAGCGAGCCGTCGTCCCTGCGCCAAGGGCCACTGCCTATCGAACAACGTTTGTGAGAATGATCGCAGCTATAATCTCTGTTTTATAGAACGGTAAGAACGCGACCCGACCCGACCCGCATCCTCGAAGAACGGACGATTTAACGCCGTTGATCCTACGAACCCAATTAACGAACTTAATTTCGCGGGGAGGAAACGTATGGGGTTAGTCGACACGTTATCTCATTGAGAAAACTTAACTTATAGACTGTATTTAACGTTCAGCTATTATCGCAACTGATGAGACTGTTGCAAGACATTTTACAGGGTGTCTTAAAGTAGATATGCTCAAATGTATCGCTACTGTAGATTGGGACTGATTTCGTGTGGGGAAAGATGCGCGACGTCGCAGATCTCCCGACAGATACAACGTATTATTTTTTTCTTATATAGGATTCGGTATAAGCAACTATACCGAAGTATAGTATTTGCGAGCAGACACTTCTCTCCGAGTCGTCCGGCTTATCAATTACGAAGACAGTATTTCACAACGGTTCGAAATAGTCCCACTTTATAGTGCAAGTTAGAAAGTAAAAAAAAAAAACGATCTGGTTACATCCTACGACATATATTCTCCGTCTTTCCCTTTCTTTTCGTAAGAAAAAACATTATTGAGACCCTTGTCCGTTAAGTAGATGTGAAATTCAATTAATGTACCTGCGAAGTAACTGATTTAACTGTTACATATCTACTTAACGGTCGTTGAACTAGTGAGCACTGAACAACTGTTGTTTAGTAATTTTTCTATTCCCCCCCCCCTTTTTACAGTTTTCCATCCCTTTTACATTTCCACATCACTTTCGAACAAGCGGAACTACTTTTTAAGAATTTTGTAATAAAAGCTTATGTATCTCTAAAAAATACGTAAGGATACACGATACGTATAGTTATATTAACTGTTCGCCAATGTTGAAAAGAAAGTAGTGTCATTTTACAATAGAGAGTTATTAGTAATATCTTTATATATATATATATATATATATATATATATATATATATATAAAACAATGAAGACGCGTAATGATTGAGTCATTATATATTGTTAACATTATCTTATTGGTGTGTATGCCTGTTATTTTTTATAAGTGTTTTCCTAGCTGCAACAGAGAGATCGAATATTATTATATTGTCATCCATGACCAACGCAATACTATACGTCACGATGTATATATCTGACGGTGATTTATGCATTATCAAAATTATATATGTGAAACGTTATTTGTTTGCGGTGGGGAGTTAAAAAGAGGTGATAAAATTTATATTTTGATAATTGATATTTTGCGTGAAGACAGCGGCAAAAAACAAACAAATTGTAAATATAAGTGTACAAAACTTTTTTAAATAAATTATTTAAGGCGTTTGGCTTTATGAAAATATACTGCAATTCGCAATCTGTGAGCCGGCAATGAAGCTAGTGAAAATGTCCATTGTAAATATTAGGGTAGTACTCAAACGACACGAATGAACATATGTGCCTTACATCTTGCCTGAGGATAACGATCACTCGAAAGTAAACGATTATTTATATACTTTTTGTACATGTATACCACCATTTTGTGTACTTAATTTTTTTTATAAAATAAATTATATCCAAGTGGAATGGAAAAAGTGTGAGATACGCGCGTGCCTGTGCGAAGTAGAGCTTTATCAAGCATTCCTTTTTTTTTTATTCAGCGTGACTGTACAATTATGTTTGAATATAACATGCTTGAAATATAACGATTATGTGATTAGTTAATAAACAAATCATTGACGAAATGCTATTGAAAATCCACATCCAAATGTAAGTCTCACGAAAAAAATTTATGGTTCCAATAATGGAATGTTTAATACGTATAATCTGTAATTCACATCAAAATTTAGGATGAAATTTTATTCTAAAAATTGATAAATTCAGTCATATTTTTATATGTAGAATTCTATTTGTAAAATTAATTATTTTTATGTATATACATGCTTTTATACGTGTAACATATATAGTTTATTCACACGTGTATATTCTGATTCCTCAAATATTTTTTGCGCGCTATTTGTAAAATTACAAAGATGGAATTTATTATCACGAATCATGCAAGCTCAAAATATGTATTTTAGAACTTGTCCGATCGTCCAACGCTTTTGATTTCGAAGGACCAAGCCCGCCGACACTTGCGCCTCTTCCGGACAGCTGGACAGAGGGCGCCCAGTGGTTCCGTTGCGTGCATTTAAATGTAACCGTAAACGAAACCGGTGCCGGGTCAACCGTGTGCCGGGGACTGTGTTGATGCGTGCGTGCGTGCGTGCACACGTAAATAAATAAATAAATCGGGCGAAACATCACGAAGAACGTTGACCTTCGCGTGGCTTGTGATGTTCGTGGAATTTGCCGGACCAGAGAATCGAGCGAGGTAATCACACACACAGCCGAGATCTAAAATTCACAAGCGGAAGGATCGCTGGAATAACCGCATGCCGCAACTTTCCTCCTGTTTTTCTTTTCTTTTCTCTCTCATTAGCGACCGTGCGAAACCGTGAATGCACCTGATCTCCCGAACAGCCGGCGGGACGACAAACAACGCGAGATCGGGATGTGCGATTTGATAGACCTGAACAGTCCGGACGCGAGGGGAGCGTTGAAATCGGCGAAGCTAGCGTCGCCGCTGATCCCGGCGCCGAGGAGCATCGAGCACGTCGACGGCGGCACGGGCACGACGGAGTCGGCGGCCGAGAAGCGCGAGGGCGACGGTAACAATCCGTTCGACCGGGTGTTGCACGAGACCGCCGAGTACGTCAGCAAGAAGGGCGATCCCTTCGAGGTGATGCTGCAACGGGCCCTGAGGTCCAAGAGTTGGAGGAACGCGCAGCCCGTGGGCTTCACGGACGACTTTACGCCGAAGAAGAAGAAGAGGTACTGCAAAACGATGAACAAGACGCTGGGTATGCTCGACGAGCTGTTCCTCGAAAGCAGGTTTGGCTTGTTCGACGTGGGCAAGAGGGAAGCGAGGATCAAGGCGGGAAGAGGCGTGGGTGTCGACGCGAGAGACGCCGACGTCCGTGCCGACAGCAACGCGGCGGATGATGCGTCTGCCTCTAAGCAGGAGCCTAAGATATTCGCTGCCGCTTCAGACTCGCTCGAGTTGTCTATCCTAAATCAGTCTGCGATGAACGACACGCTGCTGGACGTATTTCCCAAGTCCAAGGAGAACGGCGAGGTGTCACCTTTTCTAGAGACAGACACGTCGTTCAGAGAATTTGTCTTCCCATCAAACAGACTGCATCACTTCAAGCTGCGCTCGTTATCGCAGGGGACTGGAAAGTCACCGACAGGACCGTCGTATCTGAACAAGAGATCCCAATCCGTGACGGATGGTCGGAGGACAGTCTCGCAGAGTGACAACAGCACCGTGTCGTCCTTCCTGGACAGAGGCTTCATGGAGAGCAGACAGAGCGAACAGTCTGTATTCTCCAGTTTGTCGAACGTCTCGTCTATAACAAAATTGACGTCCGCTTCACTGTCGTCGTCGATACTGTCGAATGACGCTATCAATCACGCTTTCCTGGATGACGGCTCGTCGAGAACGAGTCGGGAGAGAACGACTGCAATTGAAAGTTCTATGGAAGTAAAGCTGAAGGAGTATGACTTAACGGACCTGGCGGAGAGACTTAACAAATTGAAATGCGCTATGAATGACACCACCAATATCTCGAGTGTAACGGAGGACTCCAGCTCCACGAAAAGGGAAGACAATAAGCGAACTACGAGTAGTAAATTGATAGACGTCGATGTATTCGTTCCAGAACCAAATAAAGAATTTAATAGAAGTTCGTCTTCCACTTGTTCTTCGGATTCTGTATTTACTGTAAGACATTTAACATTATGACTTATCGTATAGCACTCTTAGAATTATTTTATAAGAAATGTTCAATTTTTTTTTTCATTTATTTAGTGCCTCAACACTTGAACAGTTTTCACAAAATTAATTAATTTCTAAACCATTTCATATTGAAGCAAAAAATAAAAATCTGATTGCAGAATACAAATAAAGTTGATAAGTCCATACTGAAGGAGGCTAAAGTGCTTGCAAAGACTTTTGAGGAAATGGCATTAAAAACGGATTCTGGCTGTAAGTATTTTATATATTTATTATTTAACACTCGCAGAGTTAATTTAAGTTGTTAATAATTCTGGCCTTTTTCTTTCTTTATCAGCTACTACGGATGATTTGATTTCGAATAATACTTTGTGGATGTCAGAATTACTACCGGCATTTGAGGATGAACCTGTGGTAAATAATTTAATTGATTTACCTGGATCGCCAGAAGGACATTTGAAAAATATTCAAAACAGTGATAAGAAGCAATCTTCTGCAAGTATCGATAGCGCGGAAGAGTTGTTTAAGAAAATGGAGTCGTCACTTACCGATGCACCTGCTGTAAAACAAGACGTAACCTCGTTATTGTCAGATCTCAGAAAATTAGTTAAAACAGAAAGTAATCCGGAAGCTAAGAAATTACTTGATAATCTAGAAAACATTTTGGATATTAATTATAAAAATAATACGGAGCTATTAATGTCTTGTTTCAATGTGCCAAACAAGTCCTCGCGGAGTCCTCAGAAGGTATCCTCAGAGAGTATCGAAAGATTCGACAAATCAAGTGTAGATAAAAGTGAAGATACAAGCGGTAAAGCGTCGTTTCAGGAAAAGCTCTGTAATGCTGAAAAGTCGCTGTCGGACACAACTTCTAAATCGGAAGATACATCGCGAGATGCTCTCAGTATTGAGAAATCGTTTTCTTCCTGCAAAGATAATAACGAAGATCGTACGAGTACTACACATTCGTCCGACAAAGATAATCAAGTGGATAAAAAAGTGGCGATAGAACTGCTGGTGAATCTCCGAAAATTATTGAGCGGTCAAGCCGAGGACGATGTCACAATGCAACTACTTAAAAATATAGGAAAAGTATTAAATACCGCATTAAACAATGGCACTGAAAGTGAAACACGAGCGAATTGCACTGGCAGGCAAAATATTCAACAAACCACGCCCGTAAGAAAACCTCCGGAATCCGCTCGCGATGTACATTCGTCCGCACTGTCGACAAAAGTGGCGCAAAGACGAAGCTTGGAGCCGAAATCTAAAGTAAGTAACTCTTTACTACCCTCAATAATGATTTTAATTAAATAATTTATTTATGCGTCGCTGTATTTTTTTTTGCGTTTCGAGAAGACGGTTAGAAGAAGTGTATCCGCAGTCGAGTCATCGCCCAAGAACACGTCGAGCACGCAAATACGCAGACGTAGATCGAATGTATCCGAATCGGAGAATCATCAGAAGCGTCTTTCAGGCAATCCTGGATTTATTAACAATTTGAATTCAAATAAAAAACTTGCGATGCCAGAAGCGCGCAACACAAGAAAAGGTATATCTATATACATTCCACGCATTATTATTAAACGATCATTTGTTTGATTGACATAGATAATCGAATTACATGTTGCAACACTTTTCAGCGGAAGCTGCAAAACCTGATAGCAAGAAGGAGAACTCCATTGCTGTAAGTGCTCCAGTGCTGAGTGACGTTAAAAACAAGCTGAAGAAAAGATCGGATGTAGTCAATAAAAGAGGTCCTGTGAAAGCAGTGCATCCTGTGGATAACATGAAAAAACGAGGTAAGAGTACTCCCTCTTCTAAATCTGTTGAGAGAACTCGAGCAAATTTGATTAACTAATCGACATCATTCCCGAATTCATATTAAATGTAGAAGTAATTTATAATTTAAAAGACAAGAGAATTGATGATTTTTTAAATAATTTAACAACTAAGAGTTAATTTTTTATTAACTGATAATCTACAAATTTCTCTACAACAATGTAGCGTCACTCGGGAGACAGACGCAGTCTTCTCGGGTCACTACGCCGCCAAAATCCAGCAAGGCTACCTCATCGGGTAGTAAAATAATCAGCAGCACTCCCAATTCGACGGACAATTGTTACATGCCTAAGAAACCCACGAAATCCAAACCGATAGCCTCGTCAACGCCGGACCAAAACAGCGCGGGCGTACCGTTGGCGTCCGCTAATAAAAAACGTAACTTTTCCTGCGACATCTCGCCGGTGACAACGTATGCAAACATGAGCGGCAGCGACGAGCGGAAGGAGAGTCCTCCCAAAAGGTGAGAGCGAACCGATTTCAAGCAATCGTCCCCTCTCGCCTGTCTCGTTTATCAAACGCGAAAGGAAGGGGAAGAAACCTGCGGGACGACGATCCGGACTCTACCCGGTTATGTTTCAGAATGTCCAAGCTGCCGACGCCGAAGAAGTGCACCACACCTACGCGTCAGCGATCGGACGGTATTCCGAGGTTCCTGACGCCGCCGAGGCACTATTCGTCGAGTACGAATAATCCGCAGTCACCGCAGCGCTTGAACAGGAGCCTAATCAATTTCCAGCGGTACTCCCCCTTGAGCGAGAAGCAGAGTGTCGAGAAGGTACCGCGGCAGAGTCCGCTGAAGGAGGCCAACCGAATCACTGCGAAGGTCAAGCCGCTTAACCTGGTACGTCTGTGACGTCGCGTGTCGAGTCGCCATCGAGGACCAACTCCGTTTTTTTTATCATTTATGTCGCAGATTTCCAAAATCAAGCGACACAGCCAAGGCGACTTCGGCGAGAAGGAGAATTACGTATGAGAATTGAGCGAGAGAGAGAGAAAAAGAGAGAGAGAAGCAGCTCGAGAAACGACCGTGCCGCTTGTGATATCGATCGTGCATCGGAGATTGCCTCGTATAGAAATCATAGTAAGATAATGCGGTTTTTCGTTTTATTTTGTGATACCTATAATATTTGTACGTTTTTATAATAAAAGATGCGGCGAGAAAGTATTGTGCGATTCGACCGTTCGCGAGTCCCGAAAGGTAATCTCGTTACTGTGTTCCAAACGTGTGTATTCTCGAATTTATTTATGCGACTTGCCGGTTCAAATTAATTTACAATGATAATGCGACAATGAGATCTCAGTTATGTGAAAGAGTCAATTGAGAGATTTAGAAAGAGACGAATTATATAACGAAGGTTCAGGATCTAATTCCGATAATTTTGAAAAAAATCTTGATTTTGTATCTTAAAAATTTATTGTCCCTCCCTCTTCCTGGTGTGTATGTTAAAAAATTTGTTGGTAAACCTTCGCGACGGGGATCCAGCATGAATGCGCTCTTTGTTAATGAAAAACTTTATTACGCGTCTTGATTGCGCGCGGCGTGGAAAAAAAATGTTGATATCCGTTCGCTCGGAGAGTCCGTGTGATTAAAATTTAAAATCGAGGCTGCGGCCGCAGCCGTGCGATTCTTCCACGCGTGCGCCACGGCTCGTCTTCCTCGCCTCCGCCGCCTCCTGCAGCCCCTGCAAACGCATCGTGCGTGCGCGCGCACAGAGTGGATCACGTGACCGCGCTTCGGCCGAAACAGGCCGAAGGCAAATGGAAGCAGGTTGTATCACAAGATTCGGCTTCGCGGGCGTCATCGTCGCTCAACGACTCGGCTCGCACCGCCATCGCCGTGCCTTTCCCTGAAAATTTTCCCTGTCGCGGAAAACTTGGGTGAGTTGATATCGAATAATTGACTTCCGAACATTACCGTCTTACCTTCGACTTTCACATTTCGCTCTCAATTCGCCGTAATTCGAGTGGCCGCGCTGAGACGAGAGATCCTTTTCGGCAACGATCCCGGATTGATTCTCCGAATTTCGATCAGCACGAACGACGATTGACTTATCGCATAACGCTCGCGGATATTTCGCTAACGCGGATGGGATTATTAATCTTTCGCGCGGGCAGAAGCTGCATGTTGCTGTCTGGCAGAATTCTATCAATTGTGCTGACCGTCGATCAAGTTGATCGAAACTCCGATCAAAGTCGCGCATCTATAGAGACAATTGCGTTGCTCGCGTGCACTCTTTCGCCAAGAAACGGCAAGCGTTCCGTCTTTTGTTTTGAATCGAGTCTCTTTATTTCATCGGATTTCATTGTACCGCGACGTGCGCGGCAACTTATTTCGACGCGGTTAGGCACGAGCAGGCACGACCGCATGCATGCGAGCCCGCCTGTGCTGCACGGGGCGATGCCTTAAGCCCAGTATCGGTGCTGGCCGATTGTCAACGGTTTTCGGAAATTGGTGAAAATTACACAAAAGTGAGCTGGCGAATTTACTGCAGCATTTATAATTTCGTTGGCCGCTAACCCGTAGTCAATTTGCTCACTTTTGTATAATTTTCACCAATTTCCGAGAACCCTAATATAAGCCCCTACAAGTCGGGTCCATATTTCACTCGATCGCCAAGCTCGCCAAGTCGACTTGCCGCGTGATTGGCAGAAATGGAATCGCGCGGCAACCAGCTGTATGCAGTCTCCTGCAATACGGGCTTAAAGGATACGATTTCTCATACATACTGACGCTCGACGCTCATTTTTAGCGTCAAAACAGACATTTTCAGCATCAAAATTGACGCTTGGTTAGTCCACTGTCGATCACATCTGAATTTTGACGCTGAAAATGAGCGTCGAGCG
>NW_012026802.1:1955357-1957673 GCF_000956235.1 Wasmannia auropunctata
GATTGAAGAATAATTTCTACTTTTGTAAAATTCTATAATTTGATTCTGTCAATTCTGTGTGACAACCATGACAACTCTGTTGTCTGTAGTACTCTATACCAACAAAAACTGATTTCACCTATTCACTTACATTAACTAACACATCGACAAACTGAAATATGGCGGCACCAATCACGAAGAGGACCGCTCGTGTCTCAACTCTGACTAGAGGAACTCTAATCCGGCCCTGCCGCCGCGCCGTCGCGCGTTGCCATCTTGGCGGTCCGTCCACTCGCGGCCGGCGTGGTGCCCCGTTTCATTTTCCGTCGAAAATCGGCGCGATTGGCGACGCGCTCCCGTCGGACCGTGCGCAGACGATCCCGCGGCGATCAAGGTGCGGGACCCGGACGTCGGTGGTGCGCCACGTCACACCCGCCACAGGTACGTATCGGAATCATTTCGGATCCGCGGCGCGGACTGGGTTAACGCGCCATTCCTCTCCGGCTGGCGAGTAGGAGCGAGAAAGAGAGAGAGAGAGAGAGAGCGAGCGCGCGCGTGCCGCGTCGACTGGCCCGTGGTGTGCAACGCGCCGCGGAGACCATTCCGGAGTCTGGACCGTTGGGAGACCGCGCGACGCGAGGGAAGACGGTCGCGTTACTTTTCCGATAAGTGACCGCGCGGCTTCGGCGTACATATATATACATACGTCTCGGCGCCGTTGAGAAAAGAGCGACGCGCGCGCGCTCGCGAGAGCAGACGACACGCGCGTGAAAGCAGACGACGACGACGAGAGAACGAACACCGCGGCGACGGTGGTGGTGGTGGTGGTGGCGGTGGTGGCGGTATTGGCGCGCGTGAAAGACGAGAGCGAGGCAAGCACGAAGACACGGCGTTTCCCCGGCAAAGTTCGGTAAGTTCGTCACACGCGTCCACGCGCTGGTCCACCCGATTCGCGTTCCGATCGCGCCGCGTCCCGCAGGGATTCTCCTGCGCGCCGGAGGATCCCTCGTTTCGACTCCGCCGAGCGTTCGCTCGTCGGGGCCAGAGCGAATCGCGAGCGGAGCACAGGCAGGCGCGCGCGGTCCGAAGGAGCATCGCCGCGCCTGTGTGTGTATGTATGTGTGTGTGTGTGTGTGTGTGTGTGTGTGTGTGTGTGTGTGCGTGAGCGCGTCGGACGCGATCGACGGAACGATCTCGAAGCATCGCCGGGCGATACACGCGAGTATATCGATGCGACATCCCGGTAAATAATATCGCGGTCCGCGCGAGGAGGATGAACGCGCTCGCGAGTCGGAAACAGCCGGCCGAAAGCAGCGGCTGAGGTAGAGAACCGCGCCGGCATACATGACGACGACGGCGGCGGCGGCGGCGGAGCACACACGCATCGTGCGATCGTGCTAGCGCGCGCGCAAGCGGCACGGCGCGCTTGCATACATACATACATACATACATACGTAAAGGCGCGCACGCACACAGAGCGACACCGGTTCCTTCGACGCGCCGCCGCAGCCGCCGCCGCCGTCGCGGCGGCTGCCGACGTATTCACGCTGGTATTCGCACAGTCGTCGCGGCCGTGCGAGGTTCGTTGGAGGTTAGGGTGGCCATCTTTCTCGCGCGCACATCCCGGACGGATCGTTCCTTCCGCGCCGCGCAATCTTCCTCCTCGACGCGATTACGTGTCCGTCGACCTAATCGCACGGATCGCGTAAAATCTCGTCGTCGCGTCACGTGGCGCGGGTTACACACGCCCCGCGCGCGTAACGCTCCGGAGGTGTTGCGGACACCGTGGAGCACGGTGGTGTGCGCACTTATTACGCGCTTTTCGGCACGCAGGTAAGTACAGCCGCGTACTTCCCCCGGCGCGCGTGGAAAAAAAAAGTGTCCCCTGGGCACTCTCTTTCTCTCCTCTCTCTCTCTCTCTCTCTCTCGCCTTCTGTCTGTCTCTTTCGCGTGCGCGCGTGTGTCATCTCGTGGAAATAAAGCCGGACCGTCACCCCCCCCGGTTGATCGGTTCCCGATCGGCGATCAGGTGCGCGCGGCAATCGACTCGCGTGAGGAGGCCGGGATCACGGGTAACGTCGACACGGGGGCGGCGGGCGCGCGTTTATACGTGCCGGCGGACCCCGTGTGCGTATGTGTGTGCGTGTGGCCATTGTTTACGAGCGCGAGAATCGGGGCCGATCCTCCGGTCCGCTCCGGAGTGGACCGGGGACACGCGTCGACGTTCGCGATTGCCGCGGCGGATGTATAGGCGCGGCGGCGGCGGCGGCGTTACCGCGGAGTTTCGCGCGACGGCGTTTTCGTGAGCACGGCACGGCGCGCGCGGGGAGTGTGGCG
>NW_012026802.1:1957693-2033433 GCF_000956235.1 Wasmannia auropunctata
CGGAGGGGGGGTGGGTGGGAAGGGGGTGGCGGGAGGAGGGGGCGCGAAGGGGGATCTCGGACGCGTTTTTCCCGGTATCTCGCGTCCTCCGTGAGTGAGCCGTGAGCGAGCGAGTGAGCGAGCGGAGGGTGTGAAACGCGCATCGCGCTCCGCAGTTCGATGTTCGATCCGCGGCGCGCCGCGCCGCGCCGGCGAGAGATTATCACGCGCGCGCGTGTCCTCGCGGTGCACCTCGCTCCTTTTTTTTTCCTCTCTCTCCGCCTAGCGTCCGCGAGGCACACCGCTCGCGCTACGGGGACAGCGATTTAGGGGGGGGTGGAGGTAGGGGGGAAGAGCGATAAGAGCGCGCGCGACTCCGATTCAAAAACTTTTCTCGGAAGCGTGGAAGGCCCGGCCGCGCTCCACAATTATAAGGCGGCGTGTGGAGATAAGTATCGGGAGCGATCGGCACGTCGCGACGCAACGCGATACGTCCGTCGCCCGTCCGTCGTCATCGTCATCGTCGCCGTCCGTCCGTCCGTCCGTCCCGGTCCCAACCGGAAAGGGGTCGCTTCAGTGCGAGAGACATTTGGCGCGTTTCACGGGTACGACGCCATAATTCGCACGATCGACTGCCGCCTCCCTCGATCATTCGCCGCTCCGGAGCTCCGTTTGGCTCCGTTTCCTCGAATTCTTCTTTCTCGCTCGTTCCCGTACGATCGCGCACGCGCGCGCGCGCGTTGTGTCTCGTCGCATCGGTGCGTCGTGTGCGGCACGAGGATCGGATTTATCGCGCGGACACGCGGCGACGGTGATAGCGCGCGCGCCGCGCCGGAGGAGAGCGAGAGCTCGATAGAGCGCGCCCGTCAGCGCGACAAAGAGGTGAGCTCAAGGAAGAGAGAGAGAGAGAGAGAAAGGGCGAGAGTGGATCTCCGCGCGATTCTCGCAACGAGAGGAACACGGGAGGAAGCGCGAGATCGGCGGGGAGATTCTGACGTTTCCGCGTGTCGCGGCGATATCGGAAGTGGTAGAGTCCTCGCGGGATCGTGTCCGGGTCTCCGTGACGCAGAATTTAAATTTGGTATCGGTGCGGTACAGCAAGGTCCGCGGTGCGGTGCGGCGCACGGATCCACAGACCGACGGACGGACAGCGCGCGTGGCTGTATCGGCGACGGCGACGGCGGCGGCGGCGGCGGCGGCGGTTACGACGGACCGGCGGCGCGTCCGGCGCATGCACGACGCGAGACACGCCGAAACGAGAGGATCGCGCGGAAACGTCTCGCGCGCGTAGATCGTCGGATCGTCGAGCGCGCGCCGTTTCCAAAAGCATAAAATTTGCGTTTCGTTTTCCAAAGGTTACTCCGGCGTTTCCCCGGTGCAGCGATTGTTAGTCGTCGGACCGACGGTGGTGATTGTGTGACCAACGTGTTTTCGTCGCGGCGCATCCCTGGCTACGCGCGGCGGTATTGTTGAGGAGCGATTAGCGGCGGCCGGCCGAATCGCGGGGGAGAGACGGAGAGGGAGAGGTGGTGTGAGACGCAGAGTCGCGCCCCGTATATCGATACGAATGATGACGAAGATGCAGCCCCGGATACAGCAACACCACCCGGTGCAGGCGGCGCAGCGGATCACGCACGAGGACCACATACTGGAGGCGATCGATCAGCTCCGCCGGCGTAAAGCGCGCCCCGATGCCGATCGCATCTGCAACTATCTGCTCCGCAATTACGCGGTGGACGCGCGCGACACGATCGCCGATCTACATCGGCTGATCGAGGTCGAGAAGGTGATTCAGGTCGACTACAAGGGTAACACGAGTTACCGCAACGCGAAGAAATGGACGCGTTTGCAGCTCTTCAAGAATCGACCGGAGGGCTTCCTCAAGGAGAAACTCAACTCGGGCATGGTGTCGAGCGCGGTCGCCGAGCTCGTGGTCGAGGAGCCGGATTATCTTGACCAGGGCGTACCGGCCTGCCGTCTGATCGAGCAGCTCCTCGACGGCGTCTCGAGCCCGACGTCCCGTCGCGTGGTCGAGGAATTCCTCGGCCGGGAGGTCGCGAGCGGCAATCTCGCGCGCCTGTCCAACGGCAATTACTCGCTGGTGGCGACGTCCGACATGACGACGGACGCGACACCGTCGCGGCGCGGCGGCGACTCACAGCCGTCCTCCTCCGCGGCGGCCGCCTGCGCCCTGGAGAACGGCAACGCGACGCAACGGCGTGTCGGTAAGGAGGCTGCTAGCAATGGCAACGTTAGCAATGGCACCAACGGCTTAACGACCAAGGCAACCAAGACAGCAGCAGCAGCTGCGGCGGCGGCGGCGGCAACGTCCACGGCGGCGGAACTCTACGAGTTCAACGAGACGGATAACCTCACCGACACTACGTCCAACACGTCGCGATCATCCTCGCGGCAGGCCAACGATAGTCCGAAGCTGGATCAGCAACTTCGACAACATCAGGATTCTGTCAAAAAAGAGGAATGCTGCGAGGTCAACGCCGACAAGAAAAACTCCGAGCGCGGCGGCAGCACGTCGCCGTCAAACGTCGGGGTGGCATGCAACGGCGGCGGCGTCGACGGTAGCCAACGTGAACACGGCGATTCCCTGGAGGTAGCCGTCCCGACGTCGACGTCCGCGGAGAACGACATCGTCAAGGAGGAGCCAAAGAGCAACGATGCCCAGAAGACTTCGTCTAACCTTAAAAGGTCCGCCAAGGCCGAGCGCAAGCAACGTCTGTTCGCGAGGACGGACGATCGTATGGATATCGAGATTAAGTTCGAGGACTATCAGCACAGCGGCAAGGACGAGCGGGAGAAGCGCGAGGAAACCGGTCAACGGTCCAGCGAGGATCGCGAGGACGAGGATGCCGGCAGGAGCTCGTCGACGAACACGTCCCCCACTCCGTCCAACGTAAACACTGGCGGCTTCCGTAGCGCCAGGAGGAAGGTAAGACATTGTTGATATAATGTAGTGTTTTCTGGAATATTTAAAATATTTTAAAAGACATCTTTATTTAGTTTCAATTTAATATACAGAGCTTTCCATTTAGCGACACAAGTTGACAAAAGTATCATTCTGTCTTTTTACATTCATAATAACAAAGATAGACTAACGCTTGTCAATTTGTGTCGCTAAACGGAAAATACACAGGTCACAGAGTGTTCCCAGGTTGAACCGCATAATATGAATTTAGGAATTCAAATTAAATTTTTCTCTGAAAGTTTGTTTGCTTTTGTTTGCTTTGACATCTCAAATTTATATTTTAAGTTTGACTTGAAAACACTACCCGTATATTTTGTAACAAAGTACAAAATATAACGTTTCGTAAAGTATTTACTGGATAACCTTCAAATGGATACTATTGTACATATAATGATTTATAAAGTGATAATTTGAAGATTGTGAAGATAACGTTAACATCTTAAAGAAAAAGAATGAAAATTTTTAGTACATTTCCTTTGAAATTAAATTTTTTTACGAGATCTATCTGAAGCGTTTAGGTTAGGTTTGGTTAGAGATTAATGAATCATTTCATATGTTTGTTCTTATATTTCAGAGAGCCAGAAAGGTATTTGATCCTTCAGATAATAATTTGGTGAAGCGCAAGCGAGGCAGGCCGGGTAACCCTAAAAACGTGATGCAAGATTCTCAGGATTGTAAGCCAATGGTCAAGGATGGACCGTCCAGGCAGTGTAGCCTCTGTGCCAAGGAAAAGCAAGAGGCTCTCGTGGCTTGTAGGGACTGCACAGTGCGAGGTGATTCTTCAATATAATCGATATTAATTTCGATTAATTCGTTCTTAAATTTCTTACTGACATTTACACCTGTATATTGCGTATACTTGCAGCACATCCGAGTTGCATTTACAGTCCGGAGGAATTGGTACAAAAAGCCAATAGCAATTGGCAATGCGAACGCTGTAAAACCTGTACAGTATGCTGCGAGACTTCCGATGCTGTAAGTTCATCACATTCCATTCCCATTTCGCGTTTCAAGTTTCAAGCAAATTTATTCTCGTCCTCGTTAATTAATTTTCATTTCGCTCGTTTTCTCAGGGTCCGCTAGTGACTTGTTACGGCTGCGACGATGCCTATCACTATTTCTGTCACACTTCCCGCGTCGCGATAAAGTCGAACTCGAAGTGGTACTGCAACGAGTGCACGCAGAAGCAGCAGTGCAAGACGAGCGACGGACAGAACGCTCATTCGGTCAATGGAACAAGCAGGCCGGACAGCCCGTCGAGCACGACTATCTTACCGCCGGTTCTGAGCCCACAGGTCTCTCCTACGAGGGGCTCTTCCGATTTAGTGGAAGACGACGGTCCCAAGGGGCCCATCGACATGAATATTCCTGACGCGAGGAATTGGACTTCCGATCAAGTGTACCAGTACTTTGCTAGACTGTTTCCAAAAGATGCCGAAGTCTTCCGCCAGCAGGTAAGAATTTAATTGATCTACTTAGACGAACAAAATATGTTCTTTGCACAATTGTTTTGTCACACTACGTTCGTTCGTATTTTTGCGTTCCAGGAAATAGACGGCCACGCGCTGCTAATGATGAGCCGAAAGGATGTTCTGTGCGGGCTTAATTTGCTGTTGGGCCCTGCCTTAAAGATATACCGACACGTTTTGAAGCTTCAATTTCGTAGGGATGATCCTGAGTTGTATTGGCAATAATATACATACGAGTTTTGCGTGAAATTGATCTCAATTGTGTCATTTTGACCTGAAAGATTTAATTTATACTAGGTATATACACAAATTGAATCTTTCACGATTGGGACACCGTTTTGTAGTTTTGTGAACGGTCTCCACGTTGTACATACGAAGTATCGCTGAAAATCTTTTATGAACAATGAAGATATATATAGATATCGTACAGATATGTGCTCCTTAAATAATGAGACTATTGAATGTTCGAAGCGGATCTGATCTACCGTTAAATCCCGCGTTGCGGCGGGATATGTCGAAACATTGTCTGAAAAAAAGCGCGGAGACGCTCTCAAACTCTATTGGCAATAATGTAGATGATATCTCTTTCATAAATTCAGTCTTCGCGACATTGTGCATGTGATTTGTACAAATCCAGCCTTCTTTTAGGTTAAGAACATAAAACTCGGCTTCAAAGATAACGCTCTGCATTGTACAGATGAGACATATATAAGATGTATTACTAAGATCTCCGCGAACAATTCGTCGCAAGCCAAATCGGTTACCGATCCGTAAATGTATGTGCATACGCGATTACATAAAACTTGATGTACATACATTCCGCCTTTTTCATACGCGGTATTTTATTAAAAAAAAAAAAAAAAAAAAAGGAGCAGATATTTTCTATCTCCAAACTGTTACTTGTTAACGTTATATTTAAGCCTGTATGGAGAATTCTACATGATGTTCTAACAAAAAAAAGCGGATGTGCGAAACAGAAAAAGAGAAATCATCGACTGATTATACGCGATTTTGCGTCACGTAAACTTATACTTTATTTCTGCAAGTCTTACATGCATAAGTACATTTATTTGTAGAATGTAGTTATGCATAAGATCACTAGTTAAGGAACGCGATACTTTGGTTTACATGTACTTTTCTATTATGCAATAAATATTTTGATATTTATAAGTACGTTGTAATGTATATATATGTAATCCTTCAAAGATTAATACCTTAATCACAGATTTCTGAAATGCGCACTGACGTGCGGGAATGTCTTGTTACTTTCGACAATTTGTTTGCATTTATAAGAATCGCGCAAAATCTTTTTTTTTTTTTACTCTATATTATGCTCAACAATGAGATTTAATTTAAAAGTATAAATACAAACAGGAACTTGTACATTTATGCATATATAAATGTATTCCTAAATTATATGTAAATTTGTTTAGTTTAAAACTTTCAAGACTGCTTGTCGCGTCGCTACCAAAATCAATCGTTGCATAAAGATTTTTTATGATATGTTCTTACGTAAAATATGTATTGATTTTCTATAAAAAAGAAGATACAAATTATGAAAGTGCATTCAGAAAGGGCCGTAAAAGGCTTTGTACTTTTTAATATTAAATATAAAAATTTGTATCCTCGATATGAATACACCTCGAAAACTAATAGATCTTTGATAATACCACATATCGATATGAAAAAAGCTTCAAAAGCTTTCTTCAAAAGCTGGATATTCTATAGAGCACGGTTTGATTTGGGAATTTTATATTGCTGAAACTTTGTCTTGTGTTATTATTTCATATTAGATATCATTAATTATTTTATTTAAAAAAGGAATCATTTAGTTTCTCTATAGCGCATTTACTGTAAACACAATTCAAATTTTCAAAGTGCAATTGAAAATAAATAGATATTTACAATAATTAATCTTTGTATCATTGTATGAAACGAAATGCACCTGTAATTGAATGTCCACGCTGAAAAGTAAGGGGTGCAATACCATTGCACCACAATTTATTTACTTAATATAACTTGGACTTTAAGAAAGAAAAGTTTTTAATTTTCCTCATATTCATCATATTGGAATGTATATCTTTTCATTCGAAAATCTGTTATCGGAATAATATATATATATGTATGTATGGATATATCGAAAATCTGCAATAACCTGGATAATTTTTCTCGCGCTAAATTCTCAATACTGATCTCGAGCTGACTGTACTTTTGTGTTGCTAGATTATTTATTTTAATAATGGATCTAAACGGAAAGAGAGCAATTAAGAAACACAAGAAAGCATTTACATTAAAATCGAAAAGCAGAACATTGCTTTCTGATTTTCTGCATTTTTAATTTACATAGCACTTATTAATGATATTTTTTTCTTTTTTTTTTAATCTCTGTTCGAGCATTTTTGCAAAATTATGGACGTAGATCAACATATTAATTGACAGGTATCTGCAACTTGTTATTGGTTCTAACAAATTTTCTGATTTTCCACTGCTAATGTGAGTGCTTCTTAAAACATGTATGTAAACTATATAAAATATATTAACAATTTTTAGAAGTTTTTGTATGGGCTAACGGACTAATGAATCCCCAATTTTACTACGAACGAGCACTTTACTGAAGCCACATTTGACGCACATGCGCGAGAAAACCGGCCCATTTAATTTTAATAACACTGGGGGTGTGTTCGGGGAGCACGCTATCGACGTTATTCAGCGCTATTGTGTCATTTTATCTTTGTTTTTCATCTAATAAGTAATTAGATAGAATAGCGATAACGTTTATAATGGATTATGGAATGATGTGCAGTCTACAATAAGAACGCAGCTGGACGCCGATTGGCTTGTCACCTTGGTTGTTGCAACATACTATACGATTTTCGAAATTTTGAACTGCGATATTACAATTCTCGGACTTGCCACTTTAATTAGTTATGAGCGATGTAACAGTTAGAGAATTACATTCTCGTCTTGTTATTGCCCGAAAAAGACGCTTTGTAAACGCGAAGAGTGATCGCGACTGTCTTGCAAATAAAATATCAAGTGCATTATTATGCCGTTTATACAATCAAATAGAGAGATCTCGGAAAGTAGTAGTCTCCTGTAGGAGTTTGCAAGCTTATTCGGACTCTGGATCATTTACATTTGATTATTTTCTCGCCTGGATCGAAAGTTGGACGCTTAGTCATCGTCAGTTACGTGTTTATAATCTGCAAAATTAACTGCATCATTGATGAGTTGTACGCCTTTGATGAATATTGTATAGCATGAGCGCGTCAGAAATCCGTCAAGCGAATTTCGTACGACCGTAGTATCGCACGATATGTGCATTACACTTTTCGCGTTTAACGATCCGCGTTGCGTTATGGAAAATTCTTAAAATTTTAGATAGTGCCTCCTTACTGATTATATGTTCTTTTAATTTGTCTACTGTCAATCAACTCTTGATTTTCGCGAAACTCTGATTCTTAGAATCGCAATTCTCGGAAATAAAAATTGATGAAATTTTAGACAGTGCAATCTTCTTGCCAATTATTTTCTCTAACTTGTCGATTTCCAAAAATGATATTTGCGATTCAAAAACGATTCGAAAAACTCCGAAAACTTTCGAATTCGCGCGGAATCTCAATTCCTAAAAATCTTTGAATTCTTAGAAGTTAAAAAAATTCTTGGAATTTTGTATAATGCAATCGCTTTGTTTATTATATTCTTTTGATACTTTATCGAATCTCCGTTGAAATCTCCCGAAATGCGAAATTATGATTTTTAAAATTTTCGTTAATTGTTTATTTAAGGTAATGAGAATATTTTAGACTGGAGGATTATTTTGCAGTACAAATATTGCGCATTAATGCACATTTTTATTGTATATTTTTGAAAAATACAAAATTTCAAAATGCAATTTTTCTCAAATTTATAAAAGAGTAAACTCACTTGGAAATAGGAAATAGCGTCAAAATGACGCTAAAATAATTCATAATTGATTGAAAAGTGATTTTTAATAATTATTTTGATGTCATGAAGACTTGTTGTTCTGCTTGGGTATCTTCAAAATTTCTTTCTAAATGCATTACAAATTAAAAAGTCGATATCTCATATCGACATATGTGTATCGCGATACATCGACCGTCGCTGCATTAAGCTCCTTGCACAATGCGAGGGAATAGCGATAGAAATAACACAGGCAATAAGCATAGCGATAAGAACAAAGGAATCCAACTCGTCGGAATTTTATCACTATTGTCTATTTTTGTATTCCAGTCTGCATTAGCTTACATGCATTCCCGAAAGCTGGTTTCTTATCGCTATGCTTGCCAGTGTTATTTTTATCGCTATCGCTATTCCCCCGCATTGTGCAAGGGGCTTTAAGTATAATTTTGTCAGACGGTGACGCCCTCGAGAGTGTCGCATACTCGTTCTTTTTCTCCTTTATCGGCCACGCGGTTGTGTCAACGTTGCAAAGTTGCAAGGCATATAAGTCGCTCGTCACCGGTGCGGTGAAGACCATTCCAGTCGGTGTCGTTCGTAGCAGTATTCACATTCGGCTTGACCGCATTTCGCCAGTGATTTTCGTTAATTCTTCTGATTTCATCACTCGAATCGTAAGTTCACTGCCAAGAAAATATCCCCTTGATTTTAGCTGCACTTTTTTTACAACGAAAATTCCGAGTGCAAGAAGTGTAGCTGCCAACGCAGATCTCGATGAAGTGTTCTCGCAACTTAAACTTTCCACGAACGAAAGTCGCCAAGTGGACGAACGATCCAATTTCTAAAAGAACTAAAACTTTGCTTTTTTTTCTAACATTTAACGTACAATAAGATAAGAATTGTGAATAATAAGATAAGATTTCATATCTCCTGATTCGACGCGCGCAATTTTAATTTCCTGGCTATTGAAAGTTTATTCGCGTTATCTCAATTTTTTGTGTCACATAAGTGCACTATCTCATATAAGTTGCAAGTTGTTATTGTACGTGCCATATGTTGTTCAGTCCTTCGTTCGCGAAAAAGTAATCGTAAGAAATAAATTGTTACAATTATTATATTAATTAAATTATATATATTATTATGTAATTAATAGAATTATTAGTAATAAATATATTACTAAAATTATTAAACATAATATTTCTGTTATTATAGCAAATTAAGAATAAATTATATTTTTAATTAATGTTCTGATATTACAAAAATTTTTACTGGACAGATTATTCAGTTATAATGGCTTCAAAGAAAGGTTTCGCGACAAGGGCTATCCATGCCGGGCAAGATCCTGAGCAATGGAATCATGGCTCAGTAGTACCTCCTCTCGTGATGTCGACAACTTTTCAACAAGATGGTCCAGCGCAGCATAGAGTAAGATATTATTAGAGTACTAATTGTCTGACTCATCAAATTTATCCATATATATATATGTATATACGCAGCTCCTGCAATTGCTACCTCTTATTCAATCAATGTCAATTGTAGCAGAAATTGCATTAAATTTCTGTATATTTCTATCTTCTATGAAAGAAGTTAAAATTATAAGTTAATAAGAATAAAAACTCGTATATTCTTTTTTATAAATTGATTTATATAATTTTCTTGAAAAGTTGAATAAAAAAAAGGAAACGAAATAACTTGAAAATAAATGAAAGCTGAATAAATGACGAATTTAATAGGCAAATGCAAGTCAAATGACTATTGGGACAAGTATATTTTTTAAACATAAGCACTTAGTATAAAAGAAATTGGTCTCTTTCCATATCTTTATCAAATTGAGGTGCACGATATAAATACAGTTCAAAAGTCAAATAACAATTCGCGACTCGGTGGTTGCATTTGCTTATCATATCTTCACTTACACAGCATTCTTCGCAAAGAACGCTTAATCATTCTTTTGGATATAATTCAAAAATACCTTTATATACTTTTTGTTTAAAAATATTTTTGAATTCGAGTGAATTTGAACTGGAAAAAGAAGATTTTGTCATAATGACATTTTAATTTTACTTGTTTCACAAGGGTTACGAATATGGCCGAAGCGGCAATCCTACGCGCAATGTACTCGAGACTTGCCTGGCTGCTTTAGACGATGGCACACACGGCCTTTGTTTTTCATCAGGTCTAGGCGCTACGACTGCCATCGCAGCTTTACTGGAGACAGGTGATCACCTCATTGCAGGAGATGATCTCTACGGTGGCACCAATCGTTTTATCCAAAAGTGCTTGAGCAAACAAGGCGTGAAATATACGTTCGTTGACATGACTGATGTACAGAACGTTATAGAGGCTATTAAACCAAATACAAAGGTTAATATAGAATAAAATTATGAAATAAAAATATTATTATTTAGAATTACTTTGTTTTAGAATTTAATGATATATTTTGTGTTTTAAACATCATTATATATTTTTAATATCATATATTAGTTTATTTTATGCATTGTAATTTTTTGTTTTGTCGTAGATGATATGGCTAGAAACGCCGACAAATCCGATGATGAAGCTGGTAGACATCAAAGCCGTCGCTGACAGCTTGAACTCTCGTCCAGACATTTTATTAGTAGTTGACAATACATTTCTCACGTCCTATTTCCAAGTGAGTTTACTCTTTTATAAATTAGAGAAAAATTGCATTCAATTGTATTCAATATGTGTCCAACGTGAACGAAACTAAGATACTATAAGTATATTATATATTTGTAAAACAGAAACCTCTTGAGCTTGGAGCCGACATTGTCGTGTACTCGTTAACAAAGTATATGAACGGGCATTCGGATGTGATAATGGGTGCCGCGATTCTACGCCGGGATGATCTCGCGAAGAGATTGCGGTTCATACAAAATTCCATGGGCATTGTGCCATCGCCATTTGACTGTGCCATGGTGAATCGTAGCTTGAAGACACTCGAATTGAGAATGCAGAAACACATGACGAACTGCTTGTCCGTGGCTAAGTTTCTCGAATCTCATCCTTGCGTCGAGCAAGTGTTTCATCCATGTACGTGTAATCTTTATTATTCCCCGTGTCTTGTGACGCGTGTTCTTAAAATAGAAGCATACTTTATCTATTGCATTATTCCGACGATAAGACATTTAAAGATGAAAAAAAGCGTATTATTACGTTGCAGATCTCCCGTCGCATCGACAACACAAACTCGCGCTTAAGCAGACCACAGGGCACAGCGGAATGGTCTCTTTTTATCTGAAAGGGGATTCTAAGCGTTTTTTGAAAGCATTGAAAGTTTTCACGTTAGCCGAGTCCTTAGGTGGTTACGAGTCGCTAGCCGAATTGCCGTAAGTATAATTTGAAATATTTTAAAATGTATAAATGTAAAAAAAAATGTATTTAAAATGTATATTTTTAACGTATTTTTTAAATTTAGATCCGTAATGACACACGCGTCCGTGCCGGAAGAGACGAGAGCAGAATTAGGTATAACCGATCAATTGATACGACTGTCGGTTGGCCTTGAAACGGAGCAGGATCTCATAGCTGATTTGAAACAAGCATTGGATGCTTGCCAATGAATTAACAAACATATAATGTGATTAGACAGCCGCGAAAATAACGCAATAGCAAGTATTCTGATTTGTACTATATAATTTGTCTGATAAGTAATATCAGACTTCCACTTTGTATTTTAATAATTCACAGACACTATCTGCGATATCAGATATATAAAGAAATTTTATTCTTATATAAAACTCTTTTATACATTCCACAATTCTCACATTTACATTAGGAACACTTGTATAATACAGCAATCAGATACTTTTTGACACATGTGATCGTCTCGATTTCTTTTATAGTTTACCATATCTGTCAGGCATTTGTAAATTCGTAAGAACGTACAAATAAATGTAGTTTCAAGATCAGAAATATAAATTATATAAATTATACGTCATACTATAAATTGTACTTTATAGTGATATTTTAATTACTAACGTTATATATTACAAATTGCGAACGAAGAAAAAAAAACTTTATACTTCATAGTGATATTTTAATTACTAACGTTATATATTACAGATTGCGAACGAAGAAAAAAAAACTAATTGCTCTTAATGGATCACAAAAATTTCCTGACAATCATTAAGCTTGAAAAAGGTATTTTCCATCGATTGCCCCTCGTCTGAATCTTAAAAATATTTACTGACTTACGTCTCCATCGAACAGAACACTGTACAAGAAACTGGGTATCATTTTGTACTACCAATGCAATAACGTTTGGTGCAGCGGACACATGTTTCTCCTCCCGTAACACACCCGTGAAATCTTTTGCAGAGACTGGAAAATTGTCCTATTGCAAATTGATCTTCGACGAATATCGTAACTTCGTTCTGTTTATCCTGTCGTATTCCTGCGCCCGATTGTACAGCAGCACCCCCACTATGACGCAGGAGGTGCCGAGCGCCGACAGTCCCGTCACGGGATTGTTAAACAATAGAACGGAGAGCCATATCAGGAAGGCTCTCTTTGCGGTATTGGCAACACTACAATATCAATATCATTGCGCTTTAGAATCGAGCGGAGAACGGCGATTGACTCGCACGAGAGAGAGAGAGAGACGATTACATACCTGTGTGTCACGGGACTGATATAGTCCATAAGTACGTAAGCGGTAATACTTTGAAAATGGAAGAATACTCCGTTAAGAAGGAATGCCGCGAATAACTTAAAACTCAGGGAATGCTCCAGGGTAGGTAGATCGACCAACAGTATCGACACCGGTATTTGTACGACAATTGACGCTAGGCTGGTATAAAATTGTAATTCCGCTGGTCTGCAAAAAAAAGAAACAGGTCTCTTTTTCTCTCCCTTTTACAATTTATACGATCTCGCGCACTCGTGCGACATTAACTTACGTATATTTAAAATTGTCACCGCTGATCAACATCTTCGAGTAGACGTTCTGCAAACATTCCGTTACGTTTGTGGCCATAGCGGCGATGAACCCTCTAAGATCGAAACTGATTTCATTGATGGAACACAGTGCCAATCCACCCATTACAGGTATCAACGATAGATTTACATATAATCCTGTATGTTCCCCTAAAAGCACGATCAATTCCAGCCGCTCAATTAATTAGCACAAAAAGGCTGAATTTTTTTTTATCGTAGATTATATTTAGACACCAGTAAAAATGCTCACCTAATAAATACCTGCTGATGAGGACGGTGAAAAGAGGTGCGCTACTTTTTATGGTTTCGGTGAAACTTACAGCTACATAATTCAATGATACTAGACCTAAGACCACCGTGGCGAACCTCGTGCAGCCTACCAGTGTCATGTGCTTGTAAAATCCCGGTGGTCTCATCAATCTTGGACTGGCTTTGTACATACCGCAGGGAAAGTACATCTGTATCAGTCCGCATATCGCGGTCATCAACATTTGGCAAGCACCTGTGATTCGGAACAGGAGTGTAAAAAATATATATACAATGTAAAAAGAAAGCCACGAAAAACAAAGTATTAAACGACTCAAACAGCTGATATCTCAGATACATATGATGCTAATGTTTTGATATTAATCATATCGATAGGAGGATGCTATGTCAATTATAACGACCAATTATGAGTTTTATGCCCTTAAATGTTTTGCAGAGATAATTCAACAATTTAACGCCCTTGAGGGGCTTCAAAAACGGTCGCTTGCTTACCCAGGATCGTGGGGTCGCCCTCCATGTAGGACAGTATGTATTTGTTTAGAAACAGCGTGCACCCGCTGAAGACGTACCACAGGGTGAGAAAGAGGAGGGCACGGGGATTGAACAGGCCGCCCTTCGTGTCGCTCGTCAGGACGATCACATCCTCCCGCTTCCTGCTGGCGTGCGCCTCCGCGTGCTGCTTCGGCTGGCCGTCGAGGAACGCGGGCGGCTCGGTCTCGCCATCGCCACGGGTGGCCTGCGGATAATTGATGCGCACGGAGTAGTTCTCCATCGCTCGTCCGCGCGCTCGCCCTTCTTCCTCTCTCCCCGGTGTCCACGCGGTAAACGCGAGACTCGCGGCGGGTCGCGTGAGCGCGAGAAATCACATTTTTCACGCTGCCTGGAGAAACTTTTTCCGCCCTTGGCGCTCTCGCGCGGAGAGGTTAGGATTAGGTTAGGTTAGGTTGACAGTCACGCCGATCAAAATCGGAGCGCGCCGCGGGTCGGCGATCGGCCGCCGAACCGGTCGCGCACGACCGGCGCTCGCCGTTGCGCCCGTTCTCGCATGACAGCCGACTCTAATATCTAATTCCTTATTGTTTTCTTCTTTTTTTCACGGATGTCCACCCCTCGCATGCATCGGCCAGTATTACTTCCCTGCGAATCCTGCGATATCTACATTATCTACTTACACTTTACACTATGCCCACCCACATATACATGTAAGTGATTACCGGCTTGTTCTACACCATCCGCACTTCTTATACTGCTGTAACGCTCGGTATAAAACTTTTACGTTGGATTTATTTTTTCTATTTATTTTCTATACAAGCATCGTTCAACCATATCCTGACGATATAGTAATATATATATTATTTCACATGCATATAATTATCATTTTTCATAATAATTATTACATAATTATTTTCTATAATTACATAATTATATTAGCAGAGTAATTATTTGCAATAATATACATATTTAGTAATATATTATTCTCTTGGTGATATTATCCTCTTATTATTGTCATTTATACATACTTAATTATGATAATAAGAATTCTGCTATGGCTTACATAATGCGATAATCATGCAAGGCTTATTAAAAAGAAGTGTTGATAACTAAGTCACATCTGTGCTAATAATGACAACGCAAATATTTGTTAATGTGCAATCGTTTTTATTAATTCTTTGACTTACAATTATTAATGAGCCTCTCAATTTTATCTCTTTATTTAGCAACTCGTCTTATAAATCGCGTTCGTGCGGTTAAAAATATCTCACGGAAAAAGTGTTCTCCGTGTAAAACTCATCATTATAATATTAACACTATTAACAGTCAGGATATCACAATTCCCCAAACCTGCGTAATTTGTCAGTTGTATTTTTAAAAGTCTCTTTATTCATCAAAGAATTACGTAATTTCTCAACGAAATCATTGTACGCCAAAATAGCGACGTTTCTTCCAGCTAGCGCGCTCATTTCCATCGAACTTGCGGCCCACTCAATTACATTGACGTAATACAGCGCGTCGTGCAGCTTGAAGTTATCGAGATTCGTGTTTGCCGAGTAATGGGGATATGCTTTCCAAGCGATTTCCTTCTTCTCGATGATCTTGACAGAGAAAAGGAAGAATTAGTACTGATTATTATACGTCCCCCTTGCGCGAAATATAATTCTTAGCAAATTTCTTACATTAGAGAACATATCGCGTAGCAGACGTGTCTCCACGGGTTTTCGGCTGAAGACCTTCCAGACTTGCGGGTCCTTCCTAAACGTGCCGTCAACAGGATCCACTTTCCCGACCGAGCTGATTATCGTTTTGTTGGGATTGCAACTTAGAATACTGTCCAAAGCCTCTCGCAGGCCAAAGTACTTTGACTTGAGATTCGCCTTGACAAACGTCGCGTACGTCGTCTGATATTCCCCTGGGAACACCAGGTCGCCCGGGAACCCGACAAATTCCACTTGAAATTCTTGATCGCCGGTAAGCGGCGCGGCGATGATTACGATGTCGTAAGTGGACGTCATTGGATCCGTGCTATCTGAAACGCACAATTCGCGCGTTATTTTTCCCTATAGTATAGGATTTTTTTTACGCATCTTTATTTATACTATCGCACCTTTGTTCACGTAGGTCACTTCGTATTGACTCGAATTGCGGGCGTCAGATGCCAGATTGCGAATCTTCGTAACCCGGCTCGGTACTACATTTACATTCTTATTTCTGTAAATGAGATGCTCCGGTACCTAAAATTTCAGCGTATATTTCACACATATCCTGTAAGTAATTACCCAGTGAACGGAAATGGATTAAAATATATATATTTTTTTAATTAAAATGGATTGAAATGGATTGGTCTTTATAGAAGTGCATTAATTTCCACGAAGGCCAATCCATTTCAATTCATTTTAATTCATGATTTGAAATTCATTTCCGTTTAGTGGGTAAGAGACGGATAACAAAAGCTAATATATTACCCCCTTGTTTCCACCTTTAACGGACCATAAGCCACCATTTGCCCCAGCCAGAGATACGGAAGCGACGAAACTCTGGATATCGACATCCTGACCGTAATTCACCACGGTAGTGACCTGCACCAGTTCATTGATCAGTCTCTTCGTGAAACCGTTTTGCAACATATGTTCTCTCATGGGCGTGTGCAACAACTTGGGGAAATCCTTATTCATTGCCGACAGCAGCGCGGTGACGTTGGCAAAGGACTGTCCTGCATCCTGCAGGTCGTATATCTTCACGAAATCGCTTAACATGCCGTTTATCTGACTGCTCAAAAAAAACATTATATAATGTTACTTTTTCTCTTCTCTCACATAATACTTTATGACATAGGGCCGCTTCTTCTACGGATAAATTACTTGATAATGTATCCATTAGATAATCTCTAAGTACCTCCTGAGATTGTACAGTTGAAAGCCGTATCTGTAAAATAATTTCGCCAACGACAATGCTGTCCATTTACTTGATTTGTATACAAACTCATCTCCATTCCATATGCCATATGTCTCATCACTGGGAGGACTCTCTTCCAAACCTACAAAGACCAAAAGTTGCGATCAATAACGTTTCTTACACACGCGATTAGTACACAAATGAGCTGAGAAAACGAAAGGTTGCCGCGTCCATACCCAAGAGTTCAACGAATCTTCGCATATACAGGTTCTTGGTGTGAATAATTGAGCCGCCAGCCTCGACTTCGTCGCCGTCGACTTTGACGGTCGCCAATCGTCCGCCGATAGTCTTCGCCTCGTACAGATCGATCTCCAAACTTCCGTTTAACAGCTCGGTGAGGAAATGCGAAGTGGACGCGCCGCCGATGCCACCCCCTATGATGGCTAAAGGAGAAAAGGGGAGTCAAGGAGGTCGAACTCACAAATATCTCTTGTCGATTATTAAGCGGCGCATTGAAACGATTAATTAAAATTCTCTTACCGACACGTGGGGCGTGTACTTCAAAGGAAATCCCCTGTTGGAGCACCAATACTCCAAGTACCAGTAACGCTATAGGCCTCATGACTTGTACACGTATTGACGTATGTCGCTCGATTAAGTCGCAATAGGCATATTTTTTCGCATATTTATCTTGGCGTAAAAAATGTTACGTAAAACATGTTACGGTTATCGATAAAAAAAAAATTATATATATTATCGATGTTTACATTTTGCTCCTGCGAATGCGCGTGTGGATAGTGCGTGTAGCTTGTGTCGCATGTATACGTATACACGCGATCACGTGACGCGCAGGGAGCTACCCCGGCTACCCCCTGCCCACCCGCGAAACGCGGTACTGGCGGTACTGCTCCCAGGCTCCGTATATATATGTATATAAGCGAGTGAATTCAGTATGGCTGTGCATGGCCCAGATAAACATCTGGGAGTAGTCTCAGGGTGTCGTCAACAGGACGTGGCTGCGCGCCGCGAATTCGCAACGCGAATCATCGTCCATCCTCCTCGCACGATGACTGGGCGATCGGCAGGCTGAAGGCTCCCCGACGAAGGCGCGCTCCGATCCTCCGACGAATCGCCAGCGGTCGCGCGTCGTCCCGCGCGTGATGCCACGGCCCGAGATCACCTGCCCGCGCGAAAGGCCACGATAACGCGCGGGCCCGCGCCTGTGGGGAGGGAGATGCGTCGCGATCGCACGACGTCGTAGCTCGTTTAAGAACGCCCGAGGCTAGGAAGCACGAGCTCGCAAGGCGACTCCCCCCCGTGAAGCCGTCCGTTCGCGCTTCAGCGGCCGGAGGGATAAATGCACAGCAAGAGAGTAGAGATTGCGAGCCGAGCGTTGAGCCTTACGGTAAATCATCATCCCCCTTGTGCACGAACATGTTCTCTCTTCTCCATTACTACTTTTATTACAATTTTTATTCATGTTACACGCATTACAATGCATCTCCTCCGAGCGCATACACACACACGTTGCAACACTTTGTACAGTTTATAAGATTACGGATCTCGGTGGTTTTCACCCTTCGGATAAACGGTGGGAATTTATCCATTAAATGAATCATCACTAAAGTTTATCCATAGGTAGGAAACAACCGGCCGTGCGCAAGAATTGAGTTTACACATAGCAAATAGAGGGACAAAGGTACACCGGACGTTCGCACGCTCGTACGATCCTCACTCCGTCCATCTGTGGGAGCAGTGCTGATTCGTACACACATAATACAGTCTCATTTCCTCCTCAGCCCGTCTGGTTTGCGCCTGGAAAAATACGGCTTCTCTGTGATTGCACTTTGGGCATGGATGTTCCTCGGTTCTCGGTAGCGTAGGATCCGATATCACGTCGGCGACGATGTGCGTTAGTTCGCTGAAAGAAAAGAGAGAGCGGTGAGCGACGCACGTTAATTCGAGCCGCGATTAGCGCGCGCTAATCGAGATGCTCCGACTTGATCTTTAACAGACTCTCTCACTCTTTCTCGCTCTGTCTCGAGCTTCGCGCGACGAGCTTAGGGCTTAGAAAAGCCAGTATCATTTTGTAGAACAGCGATACTCGTGCACAAAATGATACGCCACCCCCTCTCCCCTCCCCGGCCCCGCACACGTTAATTATACAAACTCTAGTGGGAATTCAATCGTTCTAACGATGTTTTTACTTATAGATGTTGATTAACCCTCCGATTCAACTTATTTCTCAACTCACTCTATCTCGTGCATGATCTTGTTCACGTAGATGCAATTGCTGTCCGCCAGTTGCTTAAAATCGCAATTTCTGCACTGAAACAGAGAGGCAGTGATTACCTCATTATATTTTCCTCCTCACTTAATGTGACTCGCGCTGTCGGCGCGATTCGAAGCTCCTCGTCTCTTTCTACTTTCTATCCCCTCTACTCCTTACGATACAGCAAAAAAAAAAACTCATCGGGGAAAAACAGTCGCGTATACTCACCGCGTACATGAGCACCTTGTTCTCCTTATCCTCCTTCGGGTACAACATGTTATTGCACTCCTGGCAGAATCTGATGCCCACGAATCCCGGACCGTCGTCGTGCGTGTCGTAACCCGTTATCTTCGACATGACTGCGCGCCAAATTGATCTCTATCCCGATCGGAATATCCGCGAAATATATCCGAAATCGCCGGTAATTCGAACGGCCGTCAGTTGACAGACGGCGAAAACGGCAACACAACAACAACAACAACGGAGGAATGAACAGCGCGTCAAGCGCGTGGCGCCGGCGAGAGCGATCGGCGTGCCATCTGTCGGCACGCTGGGGAAATTAAGAGCCGCTTCACACATCGCGGTTATCTATTTTATCCGCAGATGCGCCGTAAAGAGAGCTGCGTTCGGAAACATCACTCGAGTGCCCCTGTAATATATATATTATTATTTTATCCTTCTTATTTCATCGAATCGCGACTGCGGTCCATTTGACACTGCAAATTCGAAGCGTTTGATTGACCAATCGAAACGAAGAATTTTATGAATTTATCAATAAAAAAATGCCTCAAAGCCGTTTGTAGTCTCAAATGGATATCCATGATGAACGACATTAAAATGATACTCGGATGACATTTTCGAACGCAGGCTAACGAAATAGAATTTAAGAACTGCAGGGTGGACGGAAAAATTTAAAAGGTTAAAATAAAAATTTTAAATAAAATTTGGAAACTTCATTCAATTAATTAATTTTAAATCATACGAAGAGAATTTCCTATTTCTTTGCGTCTATCCCGTAAGTCGAAATTATGACTTGAAAATCGAAATTTCAAACTCCGCAAAATTGGAATTAATTGTTAGTTTATAGAGTTTTCAGAAACAAAATTCTCGAGATGTACAGAAAAACTTGAAATTGAGTTAATCTGTATGATTTCGAATTTCTTTAGTATTCTAATCGGTAAGAGGAAATTAAAGTTCTTTTTTTATTTAATAATCAACGATATTAATTGATGCGATTCATCCTTTTATATATTCTTCTTGATTGTGTAGCTAATTAAAGTTTATAAATCTAACAAAATCCAAATATACCTGTCCCTACAAGATCTAATAATTGAGCAAAATTCGAGAATTAGAGCTTAGAATTGAACAGTGGCTGTTGGTATATTTAATTATAATATATATGCTTGACCAATCGGATTCGAGCATGCGCAATAATTGAACTTATCATATTCTCCTTGACAATGGGATATCTACCGAGAGGTGCATTTGAAGATAAGAGATCGGACAAAAGGTTAGTTCCAACTTAATTTCTTGCACTTTTTCACACTCTTCCCTTCCCTCAAACTATAAATGTTTAAAGTCATCAGTATATCGGATTATAAACCGGAGATTAATTAAAGATTATACGGATTGAAGATTAGAATTCAACTTATATAATTATAATCATCAGTACGAAACGAATTAAAATTAAATTACATTATTAGTAATTAATCGAATTCTAAATCTTCAATTCGATCTTCAATCTAATTCAAACTTTAATGCGTATAGCTTTTGACACGAGATTAATTGTACTCACATTTGTTTTATTTCGAGTGCAGAAGGTGCAACAACACGTTCAGGAGCAAAGAACGGATCTAAAGCTCGCCGACAGCCAATCGGAGAAAAACGACAAGTCTTGCGCCTCGCAATGAAATCATCAATTTTCGTAGCAAAACAGTTTAAGACTTCGGTCGCGCAGCGCGAACGTGACGCCCGAACGGAGAAATCTATTATATCACGTCTTTCGCAGATTTCTCTCGGGTTTTCATCGCAATGAAAAATTAATCTCTATCGATTGAATATCATGTCGCTACATTTATCGCGTATCTTACTCCGATTTCGTTGCATCTCATCTGTCGCTTTCCCTCTCTCTCTCTCTTCCACCCGCGGGATAAAACGCGCGCGCATTCTCGTCCAATGCGGCGAGCGGTAAGAAAAGAACAATAGCGAGCGTGAATAATATAACTTGGTAAGAACAGACTTCGGCGTATATTATACGCGCGCGACACATAATACGTGTATATATACACGCATGTCATACGGGCGGTTTCCATGAGATCGCACGCGATAACGCGTTCCGCCCGCGTCTCGCGCGTAAAAACGACGTTGTGGCGAGCGCGAAGCATCGCGCGTCGGAGAGCGCGCGAGTGCCGAGGAGAGCGCGGTTCACCCAGGGGCGCGATTATCTGTCGCTCTCGCGCAGAGCACGGTCGGTCCGCGGTCGTCGAACGGGGGTCCCTCTCCCCCTCCCACCCGCCATTGCCACCGCCGCCGCCACCGCCACCGTCGCGGAAAAAGTACATCAAGAGACCCCGCCGTCTTGTATGAAAGAACGAAATCGCCGCCGCCGCCGCCGCCGCGCCGCGCGTCGCGAGTAGTACCTAGTTTCGTATAGACCAAGTTCGGCGCAAGTTTCGCTGCGCGGCGACGGATGCGCGCTAGAGGCCCGTCGCGCGACACGCTAGCGACAATTCTAGCGACACTTTTTACACACAGGACAGAGTGCGCCGCCTCAGGGTAACCCCGTCGTCGGCGTCGAGGAGGCCACACGGTAACGCGAGGGTTTCGGGCCTTTCGGCTAGGATCACCGGAGTAAGTATCGACCAACGGCGGGGCCGACGGTCTCCCCCCGGTTCGATCCTCTCCGCGCCGCGCTCGCTCTATCCGCCCGGTTCCTTCGGTTCGCTCTCTTCCCGGTCGGTTCACTCCGCTCGTTTCTCTACCTTGATCTCTTTCTCTCTCCTCGCTCTCTCTCGCCCGCCGGATTCTTCTAGCATCGTGTATTTACAACGCTTCGCTCTCAGCGAACACGTCAAACGCGCTAGTGTGCGTGTGTGTGTGTGTGTGTGTGCCACCCTCATGTATATATGGCACGCATGTAAAACGGCGGGGGGGAGGAGAGAAAGAGACACGGCGAGAAAGAGAGAAAGACCGACTAACGCGGATGTTAGTCCCCCTCCCCTCGCCCTGTCTTAACGCTCTTCTCCCCCTCCCCCCGTCACCCTCTCTTCGCACCTTCCCTCCCAAACCTCCTTCCTGTCGCAAGTCCCCTCGGTCCTCTACAGTCTACTCGCCAGTCTCGCTACTCGGTCAGTACACGGACAAATCTCGACGGCTCCGAATGCTTTCCTAAGGGATTCTTTTCCGCGGAACGACGGAGTACTCCTGAAACGTGGACCTCGGGCGAGGTGGTGGCCTATTCTCACCTGGAGGGATCCCCGTGAGTGCGGAGTTCAAATCATTATAAAGGCGTGCGAGAGAGCGGCGTGTGGCTGCCAAAGGGGCAACGGCGAGACGCGACGAGACGAATGCGATTTTGAGACACACGCACGATGAGACGAGGCGCGGCGCGGCGCGGCTCGGCGCGGCGCGTGGCCGTTCTGCGTCGCTTTTCCCCAGACGTCTGACGAGGGGGCACGACGCGCTCTCGCGGCGTCCCCGTGGGAGAGGAGCGTGAAAAGAACGGCGAGCAAAAGGCGAACGAACGTACGCACGCCACGCACGGTACGCGAGTGAGTACGTAGGAATGAACGAACGGTGAAATTTATACAGGAGGCCCCCGAGGCGTTCTCCTCCTGAGGGGGGTGGAGGGGAGGAGGGGGGAAGGGTGACTGTCTCTCCCGCAGAGTTCCCGTTTTTGTTCCGCGTGTGGAGACGAGACGCGCGTTCCGAGTTAAAAAGCGAGACACCCGGCTTCGCGACGTCGTCGGGCGGCACGCGCATCCGCGAACAGCGTTTCGTGAGTATTCGTGACCGTCCGCGTTCAGTTCGCCTTCCGACCTCCTGGTCTCTCTTGGTGTGCCTCTCCGACGAACTCGAGAAACCGACACGTGATCTCGCGCCCGGGGTGAGAAGAGCGAGTGTCATCAGCATCGTCGCCGACGGCGATATATCCGGCGAGAGACGCGCGCCGTGTTATACACCTCCGTCCTGGCCATTGTGTCCGCTCGTGACGCGCGCAAGAAGCGGAGCGAGCGAGTGAGTGACCGAGTGGAGTGCTCGCAGGCAGTGAGTGCAGTGCACACAGTTCGTCCTATTCGTCTCTAAACACCCGCTCGCTCGCTCGCTCCGCGCGTGCATCCGTTCCCTGTGGGCAGACACACGGGTGGGCTTCTGTCACACGCGCGCGCCGCGTCTGATTTTTTTTACGCCGCCGGCGGCGGCGTCCGTCCGTCCGTCCGTCCTCCGCCCGATCATATCGGCCCCTTTCGATCGATTCCGCAGACGCCGCCGATTACGATCGCACGTTCGAAATATATCGGCCCTGGGATATATGTGTGCCTCTATTCCGTCGAGCGCGGTTCCCTGCAATTGGAACGCCGAGCGTCGTGTCGTTAGGGAGGAGTGGTGCATGGCGTGCGCGTTCGTGCCTTTATATTTGTATAAATATATGCGTGCGATGTGTGGATGTGTGCGTGCGCGCGCGCGCGCGGATCTAACGTAAAATATATGTATATATATCTCGGGTGCGTATGTGTAATCCAAGGCGTACGCGCGTGTGTGTGCTGTGCGTGTGCATGTATTTACGTATGTGTACGCGCGCGCGCCTATATATCTCGGTTATGTGCGTGCGCGCGTACATGTATGTGTTATGCACAGATATTGTTGTTCCGCTCCAGACCTATGCCAGACAGCCATATTGTAATTTTTCTTTTTTTTCCCTTTTTTTTTTTATTATCAACCCGTCGTGTCTCTCTCGTTAACCTAAGAGCCTCGGGCTCTCGATCTCTTTTGTTCGCGCACGCGAGACGCATCGCGGTTAAAACTCCGGTGAGACTGGGCAGCACGCGCGTGTCCCCGCGGGGTCGCGGACGATCCCCCTTCGAGGTAACCGAGTCGGCGACGGCGGTGGCGACTCGGGCCTGGTCCCCGCGAGGGGCCCCCGTCTTTGTCTTTGTCTTCCGATCCGAACGTTCCCGCGCACGACGCCGCCGCCGCCGCCGCTGCTGCTTACGCCGAGGACGACGACGCCGCGCTTCCCACGACGACGGCGACGGGGATGGCTGTGAAAGAGGGATCGTTCGCCCCGCCGGCCGCCCCGCGCGTCGCGAGAGTTCCGTGGCGCCCCGGGGAGTCTCTCGCGAGGCCGCCGGAACGTCAGAATTCGTCATTTGCGTTTTCGTTAATTACGGCGTCGCCAAGAATAACTCTGCGGCCCTTCGCGCGCCGCGGCGTCGAGTCCGCTCCTTCCCCGAATCCGTTTCCGAAGTTAGCGGTGTCGAACGCCTTTGTTGAACGTTTTTTTTTTTCTTTTTTACTTTTTATTTCGCGAGTCTCCATTAGCGTGCCTTGTGAACGCGCCGCTTTGTTCAACCATTTGTACCCGAGTGACGTACAAAAGATTGAGAGACGTCTAAAGGATATAAATTGTTTTTTTTTTTTTTTTAGAGTTCACATTTTTAGTTCTTTTTATCTTATTTAGAAAATATATTCTTTAGAGTGATTCCCATAAATAATTGTGCGATATCGTGTGTTCGAAGTAAAATACAGTTCCTCTGCGACGATCACGCAGATACAGTGAAACAATCCAGATTTTGACGAGTTTTTTTTTTTACAGGCAACTTGTCCTTCATTGAGCTGCAATCATGGAATCTGGAAGTAACGTGCCCAATCCGGGCACCTATCCCGGAGATCGGCAACAGTTCTGCGTCTCTTGGAATTCCCATCAGTCGAACATGCACAGCGCGTTTCCAAAGTTACTCAGCTCGGAGCAGTTTGTCGATGTGACTCTGGCCTGTGACGGAGGCTCGATAAAGTGTCACAAGGTTGTGTTGTCCGCATGCAGTGACTACTTGGAGCGTCTTCTGTTGGAAATTCCGTGCACGCACCCCGTCATCTTTCTAAGAGACATGAAAATGTGGGAGCTACAAGCTTTGGTCGAATTCATGTATCGCGGCGAGGTCTACGTCGAGCAGCAGCAACTCGCTACGTTGATGCAGGCAGCGGAAGTTTTGCAGGTACAGCTCTTTGACGTGCGTTCTATCCGCGTCTACTTGACAACGCTTTTCATAGCTGTACTGCTTTGCCCTTCTAGCAGTATGTTCCAATGTGATCTGATAACATTTTTTCCAGCCACTTTTACCCTAAAAACATTTTTACTTTCAACTACTTTTTGTCTCTTTGACCCTTACATCTTTAACTGTTTAAATTTTAACTTAACAAAGACTATGAAATGTATATAAGATTTTTATATAAAAAATACAAAATGTTAATTACTATTATATATAGGTATATATTAACATTTTGTATTTTTTTTTAATAAAAATCTTATACACATTTCATAGTCTTTATTAAATTAAAACTTAGAGTTAAAAATGCAAGAGTCAAAGAGACAAAAAGTAATTGAAAGTAGAAAAATTATTATTATATTATATTATATTATTATATTAGGACAAAAGTGGTTGGAACTAAAAATGTTATCAGGACGTTGGAGCACTGCTAGAATGGTAAAGCTAAAAGCAGTAGAGCTACGAAAAGAATTATCAAGTAGTATATTTTATATATAATAGTAATTAATATTTCTTTGCATTTTAGAGAATAATATGGGGAATTATATAGTAATATATGTATATATATATATGTATGTATATATATATATATATGTATGTATATATTATATGAAAGCTTACATGAAAAAGAATATATGTTATACATTCTTCGATAGGTTCGTGGCTTATCCACTCAGGGATGCGATAACTCGTTGAATGAGAGCAATACACAATCGTGCGATTCTAATGCACCTGTCACTCCGTCGACTCCTACTCACGATACCAACTACAAGGTGGAGACTTCATCTAACGATGGAAGTACCTCCGATTTCCTCCCATGTACGGCTATAGCTAGCACAACAGGAAACAACTCGACCTCTATCACTCCACCTGTCTCGCAGACCCCCAATTCCTCCAATTTCGTAAACATGGAGCACAGCGAAGCGCTGCAACATTTGGAGAAAGCTCTCAGCGCTTGCGAGGCGACTCTTACCGAGACAACGGGTATGGTGAAGATGGAGCCGGATGAGCAGTTCGTACAACAGCAGGACGTCAAGCCGTATTCCATTAGTATGGTCTCCAGTAACAATTGCAATCCTAGCAGCCCATTTCCTGCGATCGAAGGTGAGGTGATTTCCACATCGAGCTAATCTTTCTGGCTTTACTCACATATCAATTAAGATCCGAGAACTCTAACAAAGTACAAAGCGGAGCTTGATAATATTATAATATGAACCTTGCAATTCTCAGTTTCGGGAGAAACTGAGATCCCAGTTCAGGAAAACTGCACGCCGCATAATCTTCGGTCTTTAAAACGCACCTCCGAACAGTCCAAACCAAATAGTACGTAATTATATCACAATTAAGGTCAATGTACCATTACTGAATATGTATTTGTGTATTTGAACAAGTACAAAAACGTATTTTTAAATGCTTTTTTTTATAATATCATAATTTAATTGTAATCTTTAAATATTTTTACAATTAAATTTTGTTATTATAATAAAAAAATTTTAGATTAATAAATTTTGTGTACATGTTCAGATATAGATACATGTTCAGTAATGATACGTTTACCTTAAAATGCTAAAGCATTCTAATAATTCGATGCTCATTGTGCATCTTTTTTAATGTCGTGAAACTTTTTAATGTTGCGAAAGCTGATCTTGGTAATACTAGCATTACAGACGCGCGTGCTATTTAACATTTTTTAAATACTATACGACTATCGATCTCAATAAACAGCTGCTCGTGAAGCGCAATGACAGAACCAATCAGAATCGCGGAAAAGATGCTTCAAACTTCGATAGATGCGAGTATCGATGTCATGCCTTTTTTTTTTTTAGATAGGATTAGGATTTATGATACGTGTATAACGGAACTTGATCTCCTCCTTCCTATTTTTTCTTATCTAAAAAATTTCCATTTCTAAAAAAGGCATGTTAAGTGATCGGTAATTTATATCTCTAGAAATATTGTTGCCGCTTTTCCGTGATGCTAATTGGTTGTCTCACTATACTTACTTCGTTGAGCGGCATTGCATGTTTTAACAGCTGTGTGTTGATTGAGGTTGAGTAATAGCAAATTAGTATTATATAATAAAAGTAAAAAATATTAAATAGCGCGCGCGAGGCACGCGTCTAGTAGTATTAAAAAGATGCTCACCGAGCATCTTTTTAAATGTTGTGAAAATAACTTATTGCGAAAAATATCACCTCAGCTAAAATTTAAAACTTGGCTCTGCTCTCCGAGCGGGCCTCTTACCCCTTCGACCACCCAGGCGTGTGATAATATTTATCGCAGTAAATTTAGAAAGAACATCTTTCAACGGCGTGTATGAATAACTAAGTGCCAGAATTAATTGTGGAGTGTTATAAACAATTAAGATGCGAAAACGCCAAACAGAGTAAGATCTTGGTGCTTGAGAATATTACAATATGTGAATCTTACAATTCTCAGTTGAGGCACGCCGCATAATCGTCGGTCTTTAAAACGCAGCTCCAAACCGAAGCTGCTTTTTATATTATCGTGTTGTGAGTAAGATTCACATATTGTAATTCATATTATCGCACATTACAGTTTGTCGGCGTTTTCTCATCTTAATCTTGTTCGTAACACTCCACAGTCAATTGCGATATTTAGTTATTTACTCCATGTATCATTGGCACGCTTGTGAACGTTTATGCTGATCATTTCTGTGTATTTAAGGGTATCAAAGACGACAAAGGCGTTCGGAAGAGGAACTCAAGCAAGCTTCGGACATGGTGGCACGCGGCATGACGTTTCAAGTAGCCTCGGAAAAGTACAAGATACCGATCAGCACAATCCGCTTTTATATGGTCAGAAAGGGTATTCTGCAGAGGCGAAAACGCGGCCGCGGCTCCAGTAATCTTGGTATGAACAGCCAACCGAGTAGTCCGGCCAGTCCACCGTATCATATGATGAATTACCGTTTGCCGGAGAGCCTAAATTCCAGCCTACCGTAGTGCTGTACAAAGAAGTAGTGAGTTTTTTTTTTTAAGAATTCAGTTTTGAATCGGACAAAAACTTTTTATCGCCGCATCATCAGAGCTGTTCCAGACCGTCTCGTCGGTTTTTATACTTTGACTCCTTTACACTGAGTTCGTATTTTATTTTTCCTCCTTTTTTTTTAATTTTATTTCCAGCTCATACATCGTGCATTTTCATTCGTATATCGCAGCGGCGCGTTGGCGTGCCGGTTTACAAGACTACTATGTTTACAACATGTAACGTATTTCTGCATTTATGCCATTTATTGACCCGAGTGCGCGTTCTGGAGATATCGTTTGTGTCTCGAACAGCTCCGCTCCATGTACATACAGAAAGAAAAAGGATACCATATGTAACAGTTCGAACACAGCATTAAGTTAAGAAAGAACTTGCAATCTATCGTGCTCGTGTTTTACATCATATTTATGTTGGATTCCGTGTCCTTAGGAAGACTGCCTGAGAAACCCAGTTTTTTTTTTTTTTGTTGTTTTAAGTACAAAGATACCGATTATTGTACTGTAGAGTATATACTGGTGTATCGTAGTAGATATGTATTATAAAAGCTAGCGCAGCGGACTATACACTATACGTGATTCACAATACGTGATTCGCGATTCGCGACCGTTCGTTCACTAGTGAATCTCGTGATTTGCGAACGGAAATAGATTCGTTTTGCCGATAGAGTGAATAGTTTTCTACGAAATCAAAAGATGCAAATCGTTGTTTATCAATTATTCGTGCTCGTTTGTGCAATACAGTGCAAACGATGAATCACGAATCGCGAACAGGCACACGAATCAAGGGGCGGGATGTTTCTCAATCCTGCCATTCGGCATACGTTATTTTTTGAATTTTGAAAGTTGGACGTGTTCCCCTCGTTACGAATCGAACACAAAGAGATTCACTTTGACATTTGTGTCTCGAAAATGTGAGGCAGAAAGCAATCGTACTCTTACAGCGTTTTCGGACCGAACGGATTTGATCACTCCGAGAGCGATTAATAACGTCACATGCTCTCCTCGTCCATTGAGAAATCTAAAATAGAGAGCATGTAACGTCATTAATCGCTCTCGAAGCGATCAAACGTGCTCCGTCCGAAAGCATTATTATACTCTTAACATCCTCGATGTCTTTGTTATCTGCGACAATCAATATACTTTCAATATCCTTGGTTTACTTAGTTGTCTGAAAGGCAGTCTGTTTTTGCATTTTTCAAAGTGGTTATTTTTTTATATAATCGATTTTCACGAATCTACTGCGAATCGGGAATTGTGAATCATGAATTTATGCTAATGCCACCTATAGTGTGGCGTTAGTTTTAAAGAGGCAGTCTATTTTGAAATTTTTCGAAATTTTTTCTTGGACAATACTAAAGAGACAAAGAACGAAGGTCTTTTACGATTTTTATACAATATACTATTTTGTTTCATCTGAAACAGATGTTGAATATATAAAAGAAACACTTGACGCTTTGTTTTTAGAAATAGAAGGTGAAAATCTTCCAAATGACGATGCTTTAAGGCTAAGTTTTTAATTTTTATTTAAGGTTATGCGTGTATAAAATTTTTTGTAGACTTAAGGCTCCTGACTAGTCATCGCGGCCATGTTAGAACCGTGACATTATAAGCGAGAAATTCCGCGTAAAAGTTTCTTGCGTGCCATAAAGAGAATTTGTGTGAAATTGGAAAAAAAATGGGATCGCTTTGAGAAAATTTGTAAAAGTGGGTGGAATCTTTTTCCCCCTGACAGTCAGAGGAGAAAAGGCACGTAAAGTGAGGCCTATTCAGGCAAAAAAAAAAAAAACTCAAGGAACTCTGGAAGATAAAAGAAAGTGAAGAATATGTTTTTATGTATAATATGTATATGTATAATATGTAATTCACAAATAACTTTGCTTTCTATCCATTTTTACGAAGTTGATAAGTACGAGACATTTTCACAATTAAGCAATGTAATAACGAAATGGCACGCAAGACAAGATCTTGTTCGTTGTTCAACACTTTCACAGTAAGGTCCGTTCTCTTCACAAGTCAAGCATATTCTTTTAACATTCGATTGTGATTAATTCTTATTGTTTACGATACCGGCATAGAATTGCAGAATTCTATTGTGAAGAGTTTATTGTCTCTCGAGGATCATTCACTTTCGAGAGACAATATACGCCTACAAGGTGTTAGCAAGAAATGCAGTTGTAAAAGCCTGACCAGCTTTTCAACAGCTTTAAATAATATATTATTAACGAAAAAAGCATCAGGTGCTTTTTGTTATTACGCGATCGATTATATTCGATAAATAGGACCCCCTCCCTTCTCTCTCTTTCTCTCTCTCTCTCTCTCTCTTTGTCTCTAGAATTCTTATGATACTGACAAATATTGAAGAACGGGCCTTAGAGGACAATGAACAAATTGCGATATAGTATAGCAACTCTAAGACGATAAGTTCCAACAAATTTGCGTGCTTAGAGAAGTGTGTCCAATTTAGATCAGGACGTCGCAACGAAAAAAGAATAGTATAATTACCACCGCAGTATAATTTCCTAGTATATTCGACATTAGATATCTTCCATCCTTTCAGAGTAGCTTCAAGCATATCACGGTTAGGATTGCGATCTAGCAATGTCTGAGACGGCACAGATATCTGAAAGATATCCCCGCATTATTAAATCTCAAATTTAATAATGCTCCATTTACGAAACTTGCACGCGAATGCATTAATCCTCGAAAAGTCGCTTCTCTCGAACGAGAATTGATTTCGAAAAAACTACCTAAAATTGATTCTACACCGTATTAGGTGCGAATTAAAGCTTCGGTGGAAACTAGACTCACTCACTTAGATTAGAGAATATGTCCAATTTCAGATCAGGACATCGCAATCGAAAAAGGAATAGTATAATTACCTCCTCCAGTATATTCGACATTAGATATCTTCCATCCTTCCACAGTTGCTTCAAGCACATCACGGTTAGGATTGCGATTTAGCAATTTCCGAGACGGCGAAAAGGTCTGAAAGATATCCGTATTATTTAAATCTCAAATTTAATAATGCGAAACTCCATTTGCGAAACTTACGCGCAAATGTATTAATCACGTCCTCGAAAAGTCGTTTCTCGAACGAGATTTAAAAAAAACTACACGAAGTTGATTCTATTAGGTGCAAATTAATGCTTCGGTAGAAACTAGATCACTCATTTGCTTTAGTATGGTATCAAACAGACTAGAGTTTATGAATCTTCCAAAACTTGCATGATTTCACAAATGAAATTTGATATGTTAGAAAATCTCGCGTTTAAATTTAGAAGGAACATTCAACAACCGTGCTTACACGTTTTTATCTTGTTATTATCACCGCGTTAACGCGGAGTCCTTGGCTGATTATGAGTAGTCAGGAGCCTTAAACTTTCATCATAATGAAGCTCGTCAAAGAAAGCTACTTCATGTTTTCTTTACTGTACGCAGGAATTGGAAAAAAATTCTGTTAAGAAGGAAGCAGAAATTTTTGACAAAACGTACTTTTTTGAGAACTTTGAAATAAGCTGCCTTTTTAATGTTTGTTCTCGTACGAAAATACAACATTATATTGCGAGAACTCCATTCGTCATCCATCGTGAATTAATATCGAAAATATTAATTCTATACTTATAAGTGCTTGCGTTGTATCGGCGTCATACTTATAAGGGAAAATGACACTAAAGATCAAAAACATTAGAGCGAGCGTTGAACAAATGTGTTTAAAATCTTATTATTTTGAGACTTTTTTATACGCAGGATTTGTATGTAAGCGCACTTAATGAGACGTTCATTGACGAGAATACGAGTTGTATAGGATATTCATATAACTAAGATAAGAATTCCTTCATGCTGTGGACGAACGCTACGCGTATGGTTGATTATCAGCCGTGTTCCGTTCTTCTACACTAGTGACACGATGTAGTTGGATAGTTTTGAATCCTGCATCAATATCGTTCGTAACAAGACGGATTTACAAAGTACAGTTCAAAAAAAAAAGAAGAAAAGACAAAAAAAACAGAAAAAGAGAAAAAGAAGATTGACTGTGTATAACCGATATTTTTTTAATGACCTCGAAATGTTTTGACGGAAAGGCATTCGTAGCATAAGTTATTTTTTATTACACCATATTTATATATGATTCAGTGAAGCTCAGCTTGCTCTCGTTAAGTTATCTGTGGCATCTGTACACTTGTACGTATTTACCGAGTATTTATCTTTCTGTATTTTTAAATAAGCCCCGCTCCCCCCACTCATGGGGGAGATAAAGAGATTCTTAATTACGACACGCTTTATACCCTGCACCAGAGAGTGACGCTTAAAGATCAAAAATGTATACAGTTGTAGAAAAGACAGTGTGGGACTTGTCCATGATGATCGATTAGTCACTATGTTTAAGACTGGTAACACGTGGCTAATATAACCAGATTAAAGTTTTAGACACAGCAATCCTCAATCTATTATATAAATATTTTTGTAGGCACTTTGTCGAGGAAGGTTTCTTCTTTCTGCCTTTATTCTATAATATACCTTGATAACTTATACAGTAAGAGGAACCGGTATTTATTCGAATGTTTACCATTTAGCTTTGTTGAAAACATCACAAGAGATGAACGATCATGACGTATGTAGTGCTTTTTACATGCATAGTGTACAAATAACAGCATTTGTAATTGACGATAAGAATAACCTGTTGTCTGTAAAAATTGGCGAAACGCCAGTCTCTCGTTGTTTTTACGGACACTGGTTCTGCCTTTTCAAAGAAGTTTAATTGTGTAACTGTGGCGCGCATACAATGTAATTGTACGGTGTATTGCCTTTGTTAAATAGCATTTTGGATAAAGCCATATTTTTCCATGCAACGCAATAATCCAGCAAAATAAATTACAGTTAAACTGAGAAGCAGCCTAAAATAGGAAAGAGTGCCAGATACAAAACAAAAAAGTGGATATGAACAATAACACATAGAGGATAAAGTAAAGTTTATCTATCACTTAGAGTATGTAACTGCCTTTCTCTGGCCTCATACTGGATCATTAATTTATTTATATTAGACAATATACAAGATACATGTAAAGGAAAAAAAAAATTTAATCTAACTTAGAAAGCTTGTTAGAGCTTCTATTAATTGCAGTAAGATTGCTGCCATCCGACTGATGAATACATTCTCAAGAAGCTGAAGTTGAACATTTATAATCGAAACATATGTCACAGATCTTACATTGTATTTATTCTCATTTGTCATTTCTTTATTGCAATTCATTACGTATTTAACAGACACGATTGTCTCTGTACATTTCAATATATCTCGAGATATATCGGTAAAAAGAAAGGAAAGAGAAAGGAAACGGAAACAAGTCACATATTGAATAATCGTGCGATTATTGAGTGCACGGTAATATTGTAATACGAACTAAAAACATGACTTGCAATTGTTGCCTGTTGTAATGAGATTGTCCAATGAGAGTTGAATTGTAATGACTTACTCGTATACACATAGCATTCTTTCCAGCAAAAGAATCGGTATCGTGTAAATCATTATTCTAAGAGTTCCAGTTGACAAAGGTTTTATACGGATCTATTAAACCAGTATTTCAAACCAATGAAAAATAATTAGTTTTCTAATAATAATGATAATACAATACACTTTTATGTGAATTTAGTACAGTGCTTAAGTCAGTAATGCTCAGCGTATCTAACAGATATTTTTAGTGGAACTCCGTGTCATACTCACATGTATCATAACGTCTTAAAGTATGTAAACTAAACCACAATCAAAGAAGTGTGAACGATACTTAATGACTATTATCATAATAGCCACTTATGATAGCAGTAAATAGGTAGCCATTTTGAGGCAGTTTATTATTATATTTAATTACACTGTGTATCGCTTTGGTCTCTCCGTTTTTACGATGGTATTATTATTTGTAGATAGAATCATAACGCTAGAATCGATTGAACCTCGAATCATTTATTTGTAAGTCTTTTTTACAGTTACCGAATATCTAATTGATTAAATAGGCAATGCAATTAAAATGAGAAAAGAAAGGGAAAAAAAAGACACAACACGGACATACACACGTGACATATATAGATCTGTGGAGCATAAAATAACTTTTCAACGTTTGATTTTTGTTAACTTTTGGATTTAATATGTATATCTATATGTTCGATTAAGTTGACAAAATCATAGCATAAACTAGAATCAGTAGTATTTTTATATTTTGTTTTTAGCTTAAGTTTTTATTATTAGCGATGCTGTAGTAGATTTATGTAAGCGAACTTTCCGAGGTAATATTTTCTAAGAGATTGATTAAGAACGTGATCAATCACGTGATTTGGAACGTTGAAATAAAGCGAACGTCGGGCATGTTCCGCGTTAATACACGCGAGACTCCGATCTCGTTCGCATTATATGACGTCGCCATATTACGTCGGGAAGCGTTACACGTAAAACTGATAATAATGATATGTTAGTCAGTTTCCTTTAATATGTTAGTCAGCTGATTGATTAATTTTTCTTAAGAAATCGCGAGTTAGTAATACATATATAGTTCTGTTGCGTATCTTGCGACAAAAAAATGTCACTTTGATGTTTCGTGAATGAGTTCTGTAGCAACAATAGACACGATTGACTTTTAGTGACATTCAATTTTCTAACTGTAGGGTAACGAATCTAATACGATTTATTAATTAATTAAGGATTGGTATGCTGTATGATGAATGATTTATACATATGCATTATGCCATGTTACGCCGAATCGCCGCCGACGCTTCGATCGATTTGTTTTCTCCGAAGTACTCGTTACTCAGTTCCCTTCGCAGTGACTCGCGCGACACTGTCCCGAGCGATTCAGTATTATATTGTACATCACGTGCGAAAGCCTTCGACTGCGTCCATTCAAACGGTGTTAGATATCCTTAGGCATTTAGATTCCGTAGGGTAGTCCCATTAGTCACACTTATTATTACCACACGAATGTATATTTTGCGCTGTTGCATCGAGAGCGGCCCGTATTCGCAGAAAAACGCTTCGCAAGCGGACCCGGGGGACGAATCCAAGATCCACACGCGCGACGGACATGAACTGTGAACGTAACGATCGCCTCGATGTATATCGACGAAGTGACGTTTGGCGCGAAAATTTAATTAGATCGTTTGTACATATACTTGCACATTGGTACACATTGAGACAAGCACGTTCGTTCGTTCGCGTTTGTCCGCACTCTATGCTTCCACGCGACGGACGTGAACTGAACGTAACGCTCGCTTTCCCCTTGATTGTGTATCGACAAGAAAATGACGCGATTGGCGCAAATTTAATTAGATCGTTTCGTATTTGCACGTCGGTACGCATTGAGACAAGCTTGTTCGTTCGTTCGTTTGTTCGCGCACTATGCTTCCATGCGACGGACGTGAATTGAACGTAACGATCGCTTTCCCATTGATGTATCGACAAGGAATGACGATTGGCGCAAATTCAATTAGATCGTTTTATACTTGCCACATTGGTACACATTGAGACAAGCTCGTTCGTTCGTTCGTTCGTTTGTTCGTTTGTTCGCGTTTGTTCACGCTCTACGCTTCCGACAGACGTGAACTGAACGTAACGATCGCTATCTCCGTGATGTATCGACAAGGAATGACGATTGGCGCAAATTTAATTAGATCGTTTTATACTTGCACATTGGTATACACATTGAGATAAGCTCGTTCGTTCGTTCGTTCGTTCGTTCGCAGTTGTTCTCGCTCTACGCTTCCGACAAACGTGAACTGAACGTAACGATCGCTTTCTCCGTGATGTATCGACAAGGAATTGACGATCGGCGCAAATTTAATTGGGATCTTTCTGCACTCGCGGATGGGATAACGAATGGATCAGTACGCGAGCACGTTGATTCGTAATCGGCGGTTTCGGGTTCGATTCCCGATCCCACATATGTCTCGATTTTATGAGATTTATTAGAAATGTAACTATATAACATATAACTGTCCTTGCTGATTGGTACACATTGAGACAAGCTCGTTCGTTCGTTCGCGTTCGCGCTCTATGCTTCCACGTGACGGACCTGAACTGAACGTAACGATCGCTTTCTCATTGATGTGTCGGCAAGGAAATGACGCGATTAGCGCAAATGTGTGTGCAAGTACAAATGATTTAATTAGGCTAATTAAATCATTTGTACTTGCACACATTGAGGCAAGGTCGTTCGTTCGCGTTCATTCGTTCGCGTTTATTCGCGCCCTATACGCTTCGGCGGGGGATCCACTTGGACGCGCTAACATCTTCGCTTTCGAGTTGCAATATCATTCGACATTTCGTCGCACCACCCCGGAAAAGAATATAATTAGTTTTTGTAATCGATTATCTCTTCTTTGCGTCTCTTTCTCGTCGGGGACTGTTAGCGCACACGCATTCAGTTCTATATGAATATGTATTATACTATATGAAAAATGTTTGGCGTACGATTATCGGCGTATGTGGAGTGACGATGTGTCTCGATTTATCAGATTGTTGTTGTCGTAAGCGCGATCCGAATACGGGTAAGAAGCGTGCGGATTCAGTGTAATACGGCAAAATATACTTGTACGCGAAGAATCGACACATATGTATGAGTACACACACGCGCACACATATACACACAGAGAGTACAGAGAAGAGACATATAAGGGACGAGGGATGAAGCAGAGCGAAACTCGTCCCGCGACTGTAATACAATTCGCAGAACGTACCGTGCCGTTCGGTTTTTGCTGATCGCAACAAACCAGCTTTTATAATTCGCGTGTAAGACCGCCGTCAGGAGATCTTAATTAAAATCGGTTACGGGTGTCGTTATATAGTAAGGCACTGAGTATATAGTCAGCAAGGATATAGAGAAGCAGAGATATTCCATGTGAGAATAAAAAAAAATATAGACAAGAGTAAATAAAAAGAATGCGAGGTGTGGTGTGACTCTGAAAGTTTCGAGCGTGGACAAATCGGAGTTGCGTGTGGGAGAGAAAGGGTCTTTCCGGCGCAACGGAGATGTCTTTACGATCGTTTGTGTATATGGTGTTGCACTTCTGAAAGTAACCCTGACTTCCGAAAGAAAGAGAGAGAGAGAGAGAGAGAGAGAGAGAATAGCAAGAGAGCTAAGAATGATAAAAGAACTTGTGTGCGTAAACGAGAGATTGATTAACTGGATGAACTGGAGATGCACGAAATCTGCGCTTGTCGCCAACGTTTGCGATGGTTTATTAGAGAACGATTGTCATTACTTTTGCCACTTTTTTTACTTTAATTACCATTAACACCGACATATACTCTCGAAATTTTCTAGAATGACTTTTCACTCTTTTGGAGTGAATCTCCAAGAGTGAAAATACTACCACTCTCGTGTGATCGAGTGACAGTATTTCCAATCTTTTGGAGTGAGATTCACTCCGGAAAATTTAGAGAGTACAATTCGTACTCCGTTGCAAGATTATCATCCACGGACAGATTCAAAATCGCATATAATGTATATAATATAAATATATACATATACATGTATATATTTATATATATATATATATATATTGTGTATACACATAGGGTACATATTTATGATATATTTGTATATACGATATATATGTATATATATATTTATATATATATATATATATGTACGTGTATACGTATATATTCGATGAATTGTTCAATATTCTTATAACGGAAAACCTTGTCCAGTAATTATTCTTGCGGAGGTGCCTCGCTTCTCCCTCATTCTTTTCTTCCTCGTAACAGTCATTTGATTTTTGCAATATAATGAAAGTTTGAACGATTTTTATTCCAACCAAAAAATCTGACCGAATCGTCACTTTAAACGCAGCGCATATTTCGACATACAAATTCTACTGTATTTACATTTATTTACAATTGTAAGTAAGCTTAAGGGTTGTAAGTAAAAGTAAAGTTGGCGAGAGAGAGAGAGAAAGAGAGAAGAGAGAATTCAACAAACTTGGATTATAATTTTAAGATCGTGTAACATGTGTTAGTGAAAAAGCATGCTTCTTAGTAGGGAGTTAGGATGCTATAACAATAATTATTATAATTAAAATTAATTATGTATAAGGTATTTAATATAAGTGCAAAGTATTTCCTAATAAAAATACTGCTGAAAAAAATATAACGTGCCTGGTTGTGACTGCGCTCTCTCGTCGATCTCGGAGCGTTTCAGGTATACCGTTCGGCAACGACCTTTGTTCGCTCCGGGGAGTCGAAGGAGCGATGACACCACGGTTTTTCTTATTATGCGAAGAGATGTATGTATACAAGAGTCTTTCTTGGCCGATTTTCTCCTCATTTATTACGCATGTTGGTCCGGTCGCCGACCTCGTTTTTTTACACCTCCCAAGGTCCACGAGAACGAAAACTCTTAGCTTGTATCAATCGGCGAGAGAAAGAAAGGAGAAACAAAAATTACTCGAATTATAATTTTAAGATCGTGGCGCAGCGACCTACGTACCAGTTCACCTCGCGTAATCGATAAGATAATCACCCTTCGCGTTGCTTTTGCGCCAAAATTCTCGAGATGCGTCGTTAAACGTAATTTATCTTCTGTAACGCGATTTGAAAATTAAATATATATATTTTTTAAGTCTTGATGATTTAATCAATATATTTGTATCATGTAATTTTTTTTATAAGCAAGAAAAAGATCTAAAAAAAATTCGAGAAGGCTATATTTCAAAATTGCGTAGTACAAGTTGACTTTTTTTTTCTTTATTTGCGTGCAGAGACGAGCGCCGTCTTCGCGTTTTTCGAAGTAAGGTTGAAGCGAGATCTTTACCGAGATGATATTTTTTTTCTTGGAAAACCGCGCTTTTTCATCGCCAAGAGGAAAACAGGAAAACAATTGTCCTTCTCTTCCTTCTCCCCGTGCCCCTCGTTTCGCTCCGCGGTGTCACCGTCCCGCGAAATGTTCTCGGCCGCGCACGGCCGGGAAATTCGCGAGAAATCGCGGGGTTCGGTTTAATTTCGGATCGGAGGATCAGTGAACTTTCCGAAAGACGTACTTGTAGACAACGGGACAGTCACAGCGCGGAGTTGTTGCTCCTCTATTACATACATATCCGGCGGGGCGGGAAAAGGGCGAAGGGGTGGAAGAGGAATCTCTTTGTGCGTGCCGCCACGTGTGCGTCGCCACGTGTCCGCGGATATTTACAGGACAGTGCGCATTGTAAATGATTATTGTTGCGTCGACGCAATATAACGTCGATTATAGATGATACTGATAACCTTTCTCTGAACGATCTCGAAAATGCGTCATTTATAGGATTATCGAATGGTCATCCGAGTGTGACTCGGGATATTTTCAGATATTCAAAGAAAAATGAAGTATTCGTTATCTGCACCTCGGAAATTATTAAAATCAAAATTTAATTATTATAATTATTCATGATCTGATTTTAATATAAGTATAATCATATTATGACGTTGCTATTGTTGCTGCGCGTTTCCGCAAATATTTCAGCCATTTATAACGCATTTAATGTTGCAGTGCCACTGGCCATTGTTTCTGTAAACAGATTCCTCGGATGGCGCCAACCATACGCGGTGTTACCGAAACACCGATTTCGATTTCATTGATGGGCACAGTTCGCTCAATGGAATACAATGCCTCCTTTTTTTTTATCAAAGGTAAACTGGTAATTTTTTAAAATTATAAATCGTCTGACGTGCTTCTTTTTGTACCCATGATTCTAAGATTTTTGCAACCGGTATTGTCGCGCGTTACAATTACTTGCAGCTTCAGCAAATGCGCGTTTTCACCGCGATCACGCGCAGATCTGTCAAGAGAGAGAGAGAGAGAGAGAGAGAGCGCGGAATAATGTCAAAACAAACGCACGTGAGCGGGGCTTTTCTGACTGCTCACCCTTTTGCCGCCACGCGCGAAGGGCCCGTGCAGGCGCGACGGATATGCGCGGTTCGGGAGACGAGAAAAAAGCGCGCGCGAAGACAAAAGTGTGGGCTCACCTTCGTAACCGCGCTATCGAGATGGTCTACGCGCTAAAAGACAAAAATTGCGTAGCAGCCAAAAGACACATGCGCGAAGACTCCTGTGAGTGCGTACCCCTTTGTGTTATTTTCGGGCGGCGAGTCGTGGCCGCGCTTCGTCGCGGAGGCTTTAAATAGGACCGGGTCGTCCGACGAAGAAGGCAGTTCTCGCGACACCGTTCCTACATGCTGGAGCATCGCACCGTTTTTGACGTGAGTAAACAATAAACGTCAAATTTACGAATGGTGGGATCAGGAGGGGAGGGCGGACGAGAGATCGTCATTGTTTGATCCGGTCGCCGATATCGGATGTCGCAATCAGTACCGGCCGAGCGTTAAGACGTTAGAGCACGTATTAGAGTGACAAGTAATCAGATGTTCTCTTGGAATAGGATTTTCGGCATGGTGAAACTTTCGATTGATGCAAGATCGAAAGGTAAACTACTGAAAAATTCTTCGATACACTGATATTACTCGATGATCATTGATTTCTGCCCGGAACAGATCAGTCATCTCTTCCTCGGAAGCTATATCTACTCTGAAAAATTTAAAGTAAGATGGATAATTACTCCTTCCTCTTTCCCTACCATTTAAATTTATTTTCCCTGAAAGTCAATCTATATAGATCGGAATTTGTGGTATCTTTCCTAAATTAAGAAGATCAAATGAAATATATCTTGAAATGACGCCTACGATCTTTTAACTAACAGCTTTATTAATAGCTTATTTGCCAACAAATTTCTTACATATAATATATAATATTTTCACATTTTGCATAAAGAGATACGTTATAGAATTATTAAATTAAAATGAATATTGTGCTACTAATCTAATAAAATCACACGAAATAACTGAATCGAGCGAATAATTTAATGCTATCGGGAATCAGTAGATTTAGTACCTACTTTCCTTTTTTTTTGCTCAGCGGTTTGCGGTTTTACGACGGAAGTCTTAATAGCGTCGTGCGACAGGTGTCAAATCGTAATATATATATATATACAGAGCACATTACTTCCGCTTCCGATACTTATTAAAGTATAACACCAAATTGCGCGATATTATCTTAAGATCTTGCATCAAGACTGAATGTTTACGGTAGTCGGATGTACGCGGCGAAAATTGGCAGTGAATATCGACTCTTTTGCGTCGTTACCGTGCTGGTCGAATCGATCCTGATCTTACGAGAAAACTAAGAATACGACCTGCGATGTATGATTATTTACTTTTGCCACTAACGATCCAAGAGCCGCAATGAAGAGCCCAACCTATCATACCTTGTATTTAATTTTTACAGGAATTTCGTTATCACAGTAATCTTCGGTTCGCGCGAGGTTTTTCGAGAATTTATTCGAAATTAATAATTATTATTAATAATTAGAATTGTAATTTTAAATGAAATTTCAATGATATGTAACCAAAGTTCAATTTAACGTCCAGACATTTAAGCGATCGATAAATAAGATTGCAAGTTTAGTGTATATAATAATATATGATTTAAAGCTCGGTTACGCTGACAATCTTAATTAAGATCTAGCCTGACGACATCCTTCTTGATGTTATAATCTAATTAAAATATAGATAGAAAGAGAGAGAGAGAGAGAGAATTTCCGTAACTAAATTTAACTGTAAGCGATTTCATTGAGAGGAATCGAGAAAATCAGCTTTAAAGTTGTGGAAAGTGAATTTGCGCTTTTCTGAAAACTCAGGCAGGATGAGTTCTGAAATTTACATTGCTCTTCTCGAGTTGGAAAAAATCGCTCGGATCATCATTACACCGAATTCCGCGATTGTCGCGTAACAAAGGGAGTGGATCCGCGGAGAGCAGCGCGTTGCGCGCCAGATCTTTGCGGAGGCGCAGACTGCGTGATTTCTCGATCGACGACGCCGCGGGACTTCCGGCATCATCGCCAAAATTGCGCCGTCCTCTTGGCAGAGTTTCTGGTGCTCGTGACGCGCGTCAGCGAAGTTCCCCCGCCGAGGGGGGACGGCGATTGCATTACTCACCTATCGTCAGCCAAATCGTGTCTCGCGGGGTGAGATCGTTGCGGGGGATCACCGGACTCGGAGGAAAAATCTTCGCGCGGCTGCGTCCGTTTCACGATCGGCGAACGCGTTGATCAGCGATGTCCGGAATCTGGAATCGAGGTCTTTTCTTACTGTGTCCCCTCGCGGACTTACTTTTCTATCGCAATACAAAATTTGTATATTTTATAGCATGATTCCCTGTATTTTATAAAATTTACATTCACCAACACTTTTACATTTTTTTTTTCAATTTACACACTTGCGTTTTTATGTCTTTGTTATATAAGTTTTATGACTTGCGATAGAAAAGATTGTAAATCAGGGATACGGTGGAAAAACCTGAGAAATATATATATTTTTTTATATCCGGAATATATCGTTGAAAAAATTAATTCCGTTCGTTTTTTTTTAAATTAATAATTGACACGATTCGTTATGTCCCTCTTGTTAATTAATATGAGAACACAGATGCAGAATTTTACAACGTTCACTTATCTTTTTCATTGTAAGTTACAATGAGTATCGGCTCTTATTAATCTCCCTATCTTCTTGTATTGCAGATTTGTCGGATTTCCGTGCTCGTCGTATAAGGCAAATCAGACTCAATATTAAAGTGCGTATAATTAAAATGCATCAGACACATCTTAATAATGCATGTCATGCACGTGTATCGTTCTGTCTTCGCGAGAGATTTTTCAGTCTTTCTTTCCGTGGGGAAGGGGGGGGGGGAGGACTCTTAGTTTCCGCTGTTAGAAATAAATTCGACGATCAATTTCTCCAACGTTGACGGTGCTACTTATCGACGAACCGTCTCGATAAATCCGCTCTCCGCTATAAATCCTCGGCGATTTCTGCCAATGTGCGCGAGATGATGCACGCGTTATGCAATCCACCTTGTTATCCTTCTTCTTTCTTTCTCTCATCTCGCTTCTCTATCTCTGTGTCTCTCTTCGTATTGCGCCACGTAGATGCCGACCGAGTGCATCGCCAACCCGTTGCAGCGGGAGCTGGCCGACTCGATAATACGGCTGCAGCCGCTCGACGAGATCCGCATCCTCCTCGCGTGCGGCGCCAAGCCGAACGAGCCGGTGACCCAGGGCCTCAGGCCCCTGCACTACGCCGTCTGGCAGCGGTACACCGAGGCCGCCCAGCTGCTGCTGGTGCGCGGCGCCGACATCGATGCCACCGACGAGTGCGGCTACTCGGCCCTGCACCTCGCCGCCGAGCACGGCTACCTGGACCTGGTGAAACTGCTGCTCAAGTATGGCGCCAAGGTGGATCATCGGCAGGATACGGGGGAACTTTTCCCCAGGTGCGTCGTGTGTGACTTTTGCTCGTCACGGTGATATCGGTGATCGCTGACTATCGAAATTTTTTAAAACGTTTGTAAAAGATAAAATATCATCTAATCTATAAAATTTCAATTTTGCTTAAATGTTACGTATAAATTTTGTATGATTTTATATAAGATTTTGAATAAAATCAATACACAAATAGTTAGATAACAGTGTAAAGTAAAAAGGTGTGCCATTCAACAATTCATAATTTTTACTTTTAATCATATTGCACTATATTTTACGCAAACGCTTACGAAAATTTTCTGTGGCGCGAGATAAAACTCGCCACGAACGGCACGTAATTTTGATTTAGCATGTGTCGTCGCCTTATCGGTGTTCTGTATTCTCGCGATCCTCCGATTCAGGACCATGTTGTGCGACGAGCCGCTGCGTCTGGCTCTGCGGAACCGCCACGTCGAGGTCGCGAGGATCCTACTCGAGGCCGGCGCTAATCCGAACAAGAGATACTTCTTCGGCTCCGAGATCAATCTGGTGTCGCCCTTGGATATGGAGTGCATGGAGCTGCTGTTAGCCTTCGGCGCACATCCGAACACGCGGGATCGCGCCGGGCTGACGCCCCTCATGAAGGCCGCCAGACTGCCGCAGGTAAACAGCGTCAGCGAGTTGGGCGACTTGCCTGAACAATGTGGGATCTCTTTTTCTTGCAAAGTCAAGTTTAAAATGACTTAAAAAGTCATTTTAAGGAAAAAAAAGGAGAGGTTTCTATTCAATGATTTTCCTTTTTTTTTTTTCAAATCGTCTTCAGGGTCCCTTTTTTCATATTTTGAATTAAATACGGTTTGAATTTCTACTCTCTCGAATTTTATAAAATTCTACGCAGCACGTGGTTACGTATTACGTTTGCGCTTCTGGAAAATCACAAAAAAAAAAGCTAACGCTCTGCCGCGACTGTCGCAGGGCATCGCCTCGGTGCTCCTGCTGCTGAGCTTCGGCGCGGACGTGAACGCGACGGCGGACGCCAGGCACGATTATCGGACGGTGCTGCATTACGCGATCCTCGGCGGCGATCCGGCGGTGATCAATCTGCTGCTGAAGCAGGGCGCCCGGCTGGACCTCGGGCCGGACTATCAGAAACCGACGGCCCTGGATCTGTCCATACTCAAGGGCGACCCGTCGATCGTCGAGATGCTGCTCGAGGCGGGTGAGTGTCGCGACGTATCTCGCAGGCCGATAACGCCTGGCATACGGCCGAAATCGCGCGGCATCCGAAGGCCGAATACGCGCGTCCGGTATTAAATCTATCCGCGTCGCGCGCGACCCTTTTTTTTCCTCGCGATCGTAGATAGACCTCGCGACCGCGCCGGCCAAGAGTCGTTCTCGACGATGATTAACGACTGTCCACAGACTGTCGCTTTTAATCCGACAAATTTGACCTAACATCACTAACTCTAAATTACATCTAAAAATATACAGCTCTAAGTTATATCTAAATATTTCAATAGCGATAATTTCATCGAATTAAAAGATTTTAAGATCATTTAGGTGAAAAGAATTGCATAATTCTTTCGATCGCGGTTCTCCAGGTGCGGACGTGAACGCCTCGTCGCCGATCATCGGCTCGGCGCTGCACGTGGCGTGCGCGGACAACATCCCCAATCGGCTGGAGATCCTGTGCATGCTGCTGGAGCGCGGCGCCGATCCCAACCTGGTGATACGCAGCGACGACGGGCCGGCGCTGCGGCCGGTGCTCGCCGAGTACGTCGCCTCGAACGAGAACCCGTCGGTGGAGGTGGTGGCGTTGCTGCTCAAGTACGGCGCCCGGGTGGTGATCAAGACGCAGTTCCGCGACCCGCACGGCATCCTCAACTCCCTGCAGAACACGGCCGACAAGCCGCGGCTGCTGCGCGCGCTGCTGGAGGCTGCGGAGAGCTTCGATCCCTGCATGATACGACGGTCCAGCAGTCTGACGGACGCGCAGAAGGCCCTGGTGATGGAGGCGGCCCGGACCCCGCTGCCGTTGACCCATCAGGCGAGGCTGATAGTCCGCAAGCTCTGCGGCACCAGGCTACCGAAGATCGTCAGGAAGCTGCAGCTGCCGCAGTCGTTGCACCGTTACCTCCTCTACGACTACTACTAGCCCAGGAGATCGCTGGGAATCGAGACGTTTGTCGGAAGGGATGACGTTTGTCGGAGTACTTCCTTGGATTTCCGGTAAATTGCGGGGATCTCGGTACATATTCGGGCTTTTGGTACTTGAGAATAATTGAAGCCTCGAAACGCGAAACAGCACCGAGTCCATAGATTTTTAATTATTAATCACAGGCAAAAAGAAATTATTGATCTGACAAAATTTATTAACATATTATATAGTGCGATATCTACTTATTATTGTTAAAATTTATTAACATATTAATGCTCGTGATTCTAGCCATCTATGCATTATTAATACGTAAAAAAATCGCCTGAGACATTTAAAGCTATCTAAAAATTTTAAAATAATTAAAGCGATAAATTAAAGCGAAATTTTAAATTTTAAAGCTATATAAAAAATTGTGTTAAAATTTTATTTTCGTTCTGACGTGCTGTTTTCTTTTTCAGAGCTTCAATTGCGTCAAAATCACAGACTTGAGATTAAAAAAAAGGCGAGTATACCTTATTATTTCGCTAGAATCGATCTGTATACTGGAGATCGATAGCATCATCGAGGTCTGTTTTTTGAAGATCGCTGGAAAGACACGGAAGATAAAGTATTTGCGCGCTACTGTCAATTCGATGAGTACAATAACGAGGCTGTCGAGGCACCGACCTCTCGTTTCTACATTACAATTAGTATTCTTCTTTTACACGATGCGTATAAAGTGTGATATAACGTTTAGATAACGGCAATACGTATATATATATTATACCTGTACTCGTTACAATTCTAGTCGCCGAATGTAAGTACGTTTTATATGTATATGTACTTTCTCTCTACTTCCTACTATGTCGAGAAAATCGTATCGCGACGGAGGCGATACAAGATACGGCGCTCCCCGTTGCTCGAACGCGCGAACGATCGGGACACTCGCGAACTCCCGAGAATTCTCTCGCGTCGTCAATATCTATCGGAAATAATTAATAAATTGCGTACGGAGAATTACCTCTCGGAGTTACACGGCGAAATTAAATAATGATCGTCGCCCAGCGTTTGTCACACCGGTGACGAACAGCCGGAGAGGATCTCTTCCAACGATCGGGGAATCACCGCGCGAAGTGATCGACGTACTTTTTTGTACCTTTGTATATACGACGATATATACGCTCAATGTACAATAAAGAGAAATAAAGGGGAATTAAATTATGGAGATACGCTAATCCACTCCTGTGCCTGGGATCAGGGGGGCTAACTCCCGTACATGCTCGACCGCGTGCGATTACGACGTGCAGAATGTTGGGCACGTCACGTTCGGCGGGAGCAACAATGATCCATACACCATCGCCATCCTCGAAATAGCAGCCTCAATACCGTGACTTACGTCAAACTCTTGGCAGTCGCTTTGCCCGTGAGGAAATTCGAGGTTCCTGCACACCTGCGCGCGGGTGCCGAGCTTAATGAGCGCGAACGATTCGCGTAAGCGAAGGAGAAGTGACGTTTCTTCATTTTTTTTAAAATAATATTAATACTGATATAAGAAAAATATTTATGAGATTAATATTAATTTTATCCGCGCGATAAAATTACTTTAATAAAAGAATAAAATCAAGTAAAAATGATTTAATAAAAAGGGAAGAGACCGCGAACAGAAACGTTGAACTAAAGAGGTAAAATTACGATTGAATATAAATGCTAATATAATGCTTTGTTTGCGAATTAGCGTGCTGATCGCCTCGAAGAAGGCCAGAGCAATTTTCTCGATTTGCTTACTCACTTTGTGGTTTTTGCCTGCTTAGCGATTCCTGACGCAAAGACATTTTTGTCTCGATTAGTCGCACCTCAACATCGTTTATGTAGATTTCTTGCGATTAGCAATTATTATACTGTGATAAAATTAAGATAAATCAATTTAACTGCGATAGCGTCATATTAATAAAAAAAGTTTCGATAAATAGCGCTGAGAAAATGAGATCATACTACAAATTAGAATTGATAATTAGTAGAACATTGCAGCAGGTCACGATGACATTAAATCGTCAAAGTGACATTAAAATGAATTATATAAAAAAATGACTTTTAATAATCATTTTGACGTCATTTTGATGTCAAGACGACTTGTTGTTCTGCTTGGGTATCATTGTGTATGGATATATTTTGCATTAACAAGAGAATTATTAAAGATTATTATCTCTTATTAGTCGTGATAATAAATATAGGAGAATAAATATAGGCGTGTTTAAAATTGTATCCTATAGATAATTCGAAAGCAGCCGTAGTGCGTTAACTGTGTAATATACACCATTGGATCCTCGCAAAGTGTACGGGAAATTCCATGGCGCTTCTCCAAGCTCGGTTCGAAATATCCACGAGAAACGACTGTCTCCGCGATTTCTCGTTTTTGCGAACCTATTCGCGACGGGATTTCAAGTTTAGGCGCAAATAGAAGCAAAGTAGTCAAAGGTCAAGATCCGCGCGCGATCGCGACATACGATTCGAATTCGGGGAATTAAGTAAAATATAGATCTCGCTTAAAACGAGATGCGGGAATAGAGAAAGACCATCGCTCTTCCACACATTTATAGCAAATAAATTATACGAATGATAATTATAAGTATATACGAACGCAAATATATAAATTTATGTAATTACAAATACATAAATATTATACGTTTAAATTATCATTTGTTTATATAAATTTTCCGTACCGTCGTTGTATGATATAGTATATATAATATTGCTTTTGAAGAATCGTGTATCGTGACGCGAAATATTTATTTTTAGGATACCAAAGTTCAGTTATACATTTAAAAATTCCCAGAGTTAATTAATTCTTATTTCATCATAGCCCAATTTTATATACGAAATAAAAAGAATAACGTAATTATTGTTTCGTTTCGTTAGAACGCCCTCGGGAAAAAAGTTCGACATATATAATTTATATTAATATATAATTATATGCAAAATATGTCCATATATGTTTCTTTCCTTTGTAAAATTATTCTTTAATACAAAATTGGTAATAATAAGAAGGAAACAAAAAATAATGAAAAGAATAATTTTTACATTATTTTTTTTTACAAAAAATCAAGTTTGAAGAAATGAGAAAAATTGCTCATATATAATCAATCACATATAAGTGATTTAAAATGTACATATATAATTATATATGAGCAATTTTTCTCATTTCTTCAAACTTCATTTTTTGTAAAAAAAAAAACAATGTAAAAATTATTCTTTTCATTATTTTTTGTTTCCTTCTTATTATTATCAATTTTGTATTAAAGAATAATTTACAAAGAAAAGAAACATATATGGACATATTTTGCACATAATTATATATATAATTATATGTGACACTTTTTTTCCCGGCTTGAGTGGATTTGTAGTTCGATCTAACAATAAGATCATCTGATCTTAATCTTAAGATTTCATTCAACCAAGCGATCATACATGACATTTCGAAATTATATGCTTACAAAGGATTTTAATAAAATCGGAGTATACATACATAATACACACACACACACACATATATATATATATATATATATATATATATATACATATACATATATATATTCAAGAGGAGCTCATCGAGGACGGACGTCAAACTTTACCGACCGAGCGACGAGGCGCATCGACATTGCTCGACTCGACATCGACGTGATGTGAGCATCATGGCGGCTAGAGTGTTTGGCTCGATCCTGCGTAAAAACGCAGGATTTTTCGGCGCCGGCAGATTACTGGCGCAGAATAATGCCCCGGCGATCATCGACGTGTGAGTCCAATTAATTGCGCTTGAACGTGGCTCTGTCATTAAGCCGCGTGTGCGCGTTATGTAACGACATAACCTATCCGTCCGCCGTACGCCGTACGTATGTTGACGGTACGTTGTGTTTTGCAGCCAGCATCGTAAGGCCCACCAATGGAACCCGGACAAGGAGTTCCTCGAGCAGTACAACAAGCCGGTGATGTACGCCACGGAGACGCTCGACTGGACGCCGCCGGAGAAGGAGTCCATGCTGGCGCCTCCCCCCATGGCGGAGCAAGTCATACAGAATGTGAAGCTTAACTTCGGGCCGCAGCACCCGGCCGCCCACGGCGTGCTCCGGCTGATCCTGGAGCTCGACGGCGAGATCGTGATCAACGCCGATCCGCATATCGGCCTCCTGCACCGCGGCACGGAGAAACTGATCGAATACAAGACCTACATGCAGGCGCTACCCTACTTCGACCGCTTGGACTACGTGTCCATGATGTGCAACGAGCAGTGCTTTTCGCTGGCGATCGAGAAGCTGCTGAACATAGACGTGCCTCTGCGCGCAAAGTACATTCGAGGTAAAAAAAAAAACGCGATCTCTTGCAGTTAGAGTATGTTGACATAAATACGCTTTTTTGTTTTTTATAATACATGTGATCAAAGTTTTATAATACGTGTAGTCAAAGGGTTCTGCGAGTCTGATAGAATTTTCTCTTTGCTTGCAGTTCTCTTCGGGGAGATCACGAGGATTCTGAACCATATTATGGGCGTTGGAACGCACGCGCTGGATATCGGCGCCCTCACGCCCTTTTTCTGGCTGTTCGAGGAGCGCGAGAAAATGATGGAGTTCTACGAGCGCGTGAGCGGCGCCCGCATGCACGCAGCCTACGTACGGCCCGGCGGTGTCGCTCTCGATCTACCGTTGGGTCTGATGGACGACATATACGACTGGGCGTCCAAGTACGCCGAACGATTGGACGAGGTGGAGGACCTGTTGACGGCCAACAGAATCTGGCGGCAGCGCACGATCAATATCGGTGTCGTGTCCGCGGAGGACGCGCTCAATATGGGCTTCAGCGGCGTGATGTTACGTGGCTCTGGAATTAAATGGGATCTGAGGAAAGTTGCGCCCTACGACGCCTATCATCTGGTCGATTTCGACATTCCGGTCGGCACGAACGGCGACTGTTACGACAGGTAAGTTCCGAGAGTCCACGGGAATCGAGTTATTTAAAAAAGAAAGTTGAAACATAGAAAAAGAATAGATTACTAAGAAATTAAGAGAAAGGATAATTGGATGGATCTGAACCGAGCAATGCGATGAAAAATCTTTCGATTTGAAGAGAATTTTTATGTCTTTTATATCTGAATTTTTTTAATTGGACTGTTACTTATATTCGATTCTGTATTAGCCTTAAAAAAAAGGCATTTATTATCTTAAATTATTTATTCTCTGCAAAAAATAGTATTTAATTACTCTTATCCTTATGAACGAGTATTTAATTTAATTTATCGTTCTAGTCAGAATTAATACTCGATAGAGCTATGTAAATGAATAAAAAATGTCATCACATGTATATATAACTTCTGGATATTATTTATAACATATTTGGCCTCTCTCTCTCTCTCGCCTTCAGATATCTGTGCCGCCTCGAGGAGATGCGACAGTCGCTGCGCATCATCCACCAGTGCTTGAATCAGATGCCGCCGGGAGAGGTGCGATGCGACGACGCCAAGATCGTGCCGCCGCGGCGGGAGGAGATGAAGAGCAGCATGGAGGCGCTTATCCATCACTTCAAGCTGTACACCCAGGGTTTCCAAGTGCCGCCGGGTGCGACGTACACCGCGATCGAGGCGCCGAAGGGCGAGTTCGGCGTTTACCTCGTCAGCGACGGCAGCAGCAAGCCGTATCGGTGCAAGATCAAAGCGCCGGGCTTCGCTCATCTGGCGAGTCTGCAGCACATCGGACCCAAGCACTTCCTCGCCGACATAGTCGCCATCATTGGCACGCTGGACGTCGTGTTCGGCGAGATCGATAGATAATTTCCTGAAATTTGCTCGACAATTTGTATAGCGTAGAAATATAAATTAAAAAAAAAACAAGATAACAAAATATAAATAGAAAAAAATAGAAAAAAAGAAAAAAAAAGCGTAGAAATATAAATTAAAAAAAAAACAAGATAACAAAATATAAATAGAAAAAAAGAAAAAAAAGCGTAGAAATATAAATTAAAAAAAAAACAAGATAACAAGGATGTAAAAAACGTTTGTATATGTTACACATAGAGGAATTTAAGCTGATATGTTTGCACGTTACGCATCCACGTGATATCGTGCGCGTGATGTGACCACGCGATGAGCGTAATAAATATTGTATATATCTCGTCGCGCGCAATAAAAGGAAATGTGCCGAATATAATTGTTTGTGTTGAATGACGCGCTCTCGAATGCGCGTCCGTTTATACGAAACCACGATGTTGCAGCTAGAAACACGTCCGCTACCCAATCCACCCGAAGATCGCGTCAATTTGCGCGCGGTTTTGTGTCAATGCAAAAACCGCGTTTCCTCTATTCCGAGTTCTTTTAATTGAAATGCTGGTAACAACAACAACTTGCGGTGCGGCGCTGTGTCGCAGTACGCGATGCGCTCTTTGAGTCTCAAATGTGAGATGCGCAATTCTTCCGCACGCAAACCATAATGTAAAATGCAATTGACAAACGACGGGAGAGAATTACAAGACACCTTCGCGTTGCGCACAAGAATAGAAGAGAACGGAGACGCCGTTTCGCAAATCTCTCTTCTTTCAATACAAATATGAAACGGCATTAATTATCTCTGAACATGGTTACATCTGGATACCGTAACTATTACGGCGGAGCCGATCGAATGGCAATAAAGAAATGAGTGGCCGACGACCTAAATTCCAAATCGCGTTGACTCCGAAACAAGAGACTGGTAACAAGCAGAAATATTTCCATTATTAATTAAATATACTTTTAATTTTTCTCTTTGATAAATAATTATTAATTTTTTTTAATTACTTTTCGACAAAGATTATTTATATCGGAAAAGAAATAATTTAAAAAAAGTAAATTTTTCGAAATGATATTTTCTTAAATAATATTATTTATGATATTTTCGTGTAACATTCGAAAGAATAATATTTAAATCTATTTCAATATTCTAATTTAAATATTTTTTTCACAAGTCTATTTTATACGTCATCCACAGCAAAAAGATGTATATTTCACGAATCCTTCGAATTTATGACCTGAGGATAGATTTAATGCCTTGTTCTTGCGAAATTGGCGTGATATTACATTTCGGAGACATTTACATTGATGAATTCGATAGAATGTCAAGTTCATTTTTATTGCTTTCAAAACTGATCGTGGGATAAACTTATTAATGATTTCTTCTTTATTTTTAGTCGTAGGACTAGCAGCGCGAGAAACAATGTCGTAGAAACAACAATTACATCGATTCGCACTCGCGGATCGGTTCGTCTTGCATGGAAGGGAACCGGCAGCGCCTGCAAGATACCGGTCGACCTCCACCAAGCCGTTCCATTTCATTAATTCACATCGCGCTTACGCGCGGAATGAGCTTCCGTCGCCCAGGGAACCGAAAGGAGAGATCTGCCGTAATGCTAGGAGCTGGGATTTGCACTCCGGACGGCCGCGTAAGAAATGAAAATTGTTTCGTAGAAATGTAGATGAAGAAATATTTGCGACAACAGCTTCTTTTCTTTTTTTTTCTTTTTGCTCTTTCTTTTTTCGTCGCACGGTCCGACCGATCGTCTCGCGGACGACGGAGACGACACTTGTGATAGATGCCCGTCGGAGGAAATCGTAGTTCATCTAATTACCGTGTCCTCCTGTCAAGCACGACGAGAAGTCAAAGCGTCGGCTTTCTCTATTCCTTTCGCCGGTGAAAACCGAAGTTCGCGTTTACATGCCAGCAAGACGATAATGTGATTACTGATTTTCGAATGGGCCTTCGACGCCCAAGAGGCTCCCTTTACGAAAACACGATGAATTATTACAGATTTTATGAAAAATCAGTCCACAAATGGCACAAATTACCAAGCTGATTTCCAGCTGGTGTATACGAGTATTTGCTTTATCTAAAAAATTGAGACGAGAAACAATTTTATTTGTTACGACATCTCGTTTTGTTTATCTGTTCTCGATATTCAGCGGCAATTAAGTAAAGTAAATATTCAAGGTTATTTTATTTTAAGGAATATTAAAATTTAATTATCTGGTATATAATTTTAGAGATATTTCACTTGAAGCAATTACTAGAGTAATTATTTTATATAGGTTTCACTTGAGTATCGTATGAAACAAAGTTGTTTCTTCTTACGGAATCAAATAATTTCTTGATTGAAGCGCATCGTTTGCAGATGAATGTGTCCTTGATACACGTTCCGCTGCAAATATATAATTAATATAAATAATAATGTTCCGACGCAGCGGACAAGAAGAAATCTCGGTTTTATTTGCGCGGGTTTATCACGAAGGCAATTAGAGAGAACGAGGCGTAATGATTAATACCAAAATAGTATTTTTGATAATGAGCTTCTGTCTCATCAGGAGTAGCATTATCGAAAATGACATAGTACTTATCAAACGTTGTTATACTTATCGCGTATAATTAACTAAAAAAAAAAAGATAGCGAAGTTCTTCCTTTGCGCACTAATTTACTCGGATAATGAGTGAAACACTTATCGGTTTGTTACGTATTACAATCTCGTTTGAATGTCAGTTTAGCGGCAATTTTTTGCGAAATTACGGTTTTAAAATCGTCGTGTCCACGATTATTAATTTAAAATGTAATAAATTACGACAAACATGAAATATCCTTAAGCATCTGGAGTATTTTAACGATAATGTACGGCTATTATCTTGCTTATCTTGCTATCGAAGGAATAAATTTTACATTTAAATGTTTTCTTCAAACAGCCTCTGATGGCTCGCTCTCGCGAGCTGCCGAGAGGGAGGGGAGTCTTCTTTTTTATCTCCGTCCATCAGCGAATCGATATTTATTTATTTATTTTTTTGCTAATCATGTTTCTTTTAATACGCGACGTGTCGCGGATTTATCATCTCTGGTAACTTAGTATTATCCTAATAAGATGTTGCTCGGTTTTATTATTCTAATAAGATGCTTTTCGTGCGCCGAAGCATCTATCTAACTGACATCAGGTATATACAGATCTGCCGCGACCTAGAATTGTATTTTCATAAGTTTACGCTCGTGTTGCGGGGAACATTGTTACTTTTACCGCGCGGCGTAGCGCGCCCCGGCAGTTTTCTTGAGATCTTTTCTCTCTTTATACCCACGCATCACTTTCCAGGGATATTACTCTGAGAACTAGGTCCCATCGAGAGGCATTTTATTGCGCTTGTTGCAAAAGCCTCCGTTAATTATCGAGCGTGTTTTTCACTCGCAGCTTCATTTAAACGTCTCTTTTTTTCACTTTCATTAGTTCGAAATGATGGAAATTAATATCATTATTAGCATTTATCATATCGGATTACGCAATAATAAAAGATAGATTTACGAGAAACGATGATGATATAAGCGAAGTGCATACGTTTAAATGATTTACGGAATAAGAAATAAAAGAGCAAGATTAAAATAAACTAAGAAATGGTGTTAGTCTCGTTTTATGAATACTATACTTATTTCAGTTATATCAGTTCTTGAAGAATACGATAGCTTGTAAAGTTCCCAAATCCCAAAATATCCCGCGAATGTTCACTTCGCGATGTTCGTTTAAGTTATTTTGAGGATATTTGCACTTGACGAGTGAGAGTCTTTCTTTCCTCAAAACGAGTTAATGCCGGAACTTACATCACCGATGAAAGCTGGCCGATAGCGACCTGTGTACGTACATACATACGTCGAGTAATGCGAAGACGCGATCGTGCAAACAACAAAAAATGCCATTAGGCCAGCTCTACATCGGCGGGGGGAGAGTGTGTTAGTGTTGTTAGCGTATTAATTCAGAAATATTTTCCCTAGCTCGTAAATCTCTTCAAAAAAGTTACTTATCTAATTATTATATTTAGTCATTTATTATTCTTAAAATTCATGATGGGAGAAAGCGCGTTCTGGGCTGTTAAAAACAGATAAAAATAAAAACGTGCAAATAGGAAATCGCTTTCGCTGATCAGATGCAGTCTAGTTACTCGTAATTCAGAAGCAAGCAATTACATATTGATATCCTTCCCAAGAAATAACAGGTAATAATAATGTTAAAATGACGTTAAAATGAATCGTGACTGATCGAGGAGTGACGTTTAACGATCATTTTGGTGCCATTTTGACGTCATTTTGATGTCACGATGACTTTTTGTTCTGCTTGGGTTACTTCCGCTAGCAAGATGCGCCTCGCGAGTTTTTGCGAACGGTAAACCGTAAACTTCTAATTTAACGTTTTAAAAAGAGATTTGAGATTCGTATGTTGAAGGAAAGTCACACTTGACGTAGCAATACCGGCGTAGTAGATATCTACATTCGATACTGCTACTGCAATACAATCCCAATTGACATTCCCGCGGTGGCCGAGCGAGCTATCTCGGATAAGAATTAGCCTTGTTACTGAAACCTACCGTATACGGGACGCGCGAATTTAGCGTCCTTGCGGGCACGGATATCACGTCGAATTTCAGGCTGGCGTTTTATTTCTTTGCGGCGAGCGTTGCGACAAATCACTGGTGTTGTCGTGAGTTTGTAATTTTTAGCATCAGTTTAATTTTTGTCCTCGCGACTTAAATTAAACTCAAGACGGAGTAGGATAAGTTAAAACTAAGCTGAATTAAAATGAGCTAACAAAACAGATTTTTATACTTAATGTTATACATTAATCTTCGGGAGGGAAGACATTTCTTTCGATATACTTCTGCACTTTATAATATTTTACCGCGACAAAACATCGATTCTACGTGACAAACATCGATGACGTGATTCGCACATTTCTATAATTTCCATATAACAGTGAAGCACGAAAATCGCATTACAATAATCGATCTAATTACTCGTGCTTTCGCGTGTTACGCCATATCGGCGATACGCGCGATGTAAAACATATATGTACTTACAAAAGAAGGCTTTTAAAATGCGTAGCGTCGCAAATAGTCGCGCGATTACAGAGCGCGTTTGTCTATCCTTTAATGCTTATTACACGCGGCACATGGAATTACGTCCCGATCGGGACGTCGCGACGTAATTAGAGGGCAATTAATTATCCCACCTCAGCGTTTGTCCGCGATGCGATCTTTTAAAATAGCGCCGCCGTGACAGAGTAGCGATGTGCCGCGCGGCGACACACGCACGACTCGAAGAACGAGAGCTCGAAGGATGATGCTGGGCGTTGCGAAAGATCCGTCGTTGACTTACTTAGTTGCGTCGTCTCGCCCCGCAAATTACAGCGCGGCCGATTATAACGTTCGTCAACGTTCGCGGCGGGGGGCGGGGAGGCGGGTGGCTTAGTATTAACCTCTTCAGATCTGATGGTATCCTGGACAGACGTATCTTTTTCTCATTTGCCGTGCGAACGTATAGTTTCCGAGATACCTGACACACAGTTCACGGACATGACTGTGTTCTGAGTTATTACCGTGACTATTCGATGCCACGTGCATAGAATCTTTGGATGTAATAAAACCTATTCTTTTTAAAAGACAATACATGAAATTGTGATAATATAACAATAACAAATGTATTACAATACAATGCGCACTTAAAAATGAAACATTGAAAATGGAAAAGACCTTGTTGAAACAGAGCTGCTGATTATGTATAACCTTCTAGTTTTACGCGCATTAAGTATTTTTTTATACGATCGTAAAAATAGTAGCATTTTAAAATTAATATTAGAGCATGGAGTGTACTTAATATGTAATCGTTTCCACAACAATCTTACTATTATTACTTAGTCATTATTATTGGTGGAATTGCGTTAAAAAAAAGCACATTAAAAGTAATATATTCATAAAACCGACCAGTCGTTTTATATGCAAGATTCTTTTAATTTATTCTCCTTTTTTGCACTTTTTTTTTTTTTAATAAGTAGCGATGATTCAAAGTGTTCACGGTGTTACGCAACGCGCGTCAGACAGCACGTAGAAAATGTCAGGTCGAAGGAAAATATGACGATTATGTCGGATTACTCTCGGTTTTTGCACATTACGCGAATAATATCAACCTGTCGTGCGCGAATTTATCAGTGCCGGGAAGCTATTGTTTGCACAATACTAAAATTAACGAATCCCCCGCTATTAAAGGGTCACTCGGCTCGCCCTTGATGCCGAACTTGAAATAAGAGCGTCACACAATTCTGCAATTAGGACTGAAGTGTTTCGAGCGATAAGAGTGCTCTTCATGTGTACTTCAAGCGGCTTGCTTGAAGCGGTTTGGTACTCGAATAAGTGCCATAATAGACCAAAATAGAAATATTGATTTTGCGAGTCAATAGAGTCCATTAATTGGTATATGCTAATTGCGAGGCTTCTTTAAAGCCTCACTTCACATGCAATATATTAGATAATATTGTTAATTTTCGTAAAAAATTAATTGACGGCTCATGTAGAATAATATTTGCTTGTCTTATTATCGAGTAGCTTAGTTCAGTGCCTAACTTATATCTATAATAGATTAATTTATAAACTTAATATCTATAACCGCCAATCGGGCAACTTGACGCTTTCGGCGCGGAACGCTGACGTTCCAGTTCTTTCTTTTCTGACGCTGGGCATCCGGATCATTTGGTACCGAGTGCCATTTCGCGAACTTCCATTCTATTAAATCTTTCCGGACGGTAGTCTTGTAGAACGCGGATTTAATACCTAATCATGCGTACGAGCCGTGCGTAAAATCGGCAAGACAACGGGCGCTCGGAGCGGAGAACCGGTGGAGTGTACTTCTAAGAATTTGCAATGTGGACTTTTCCGCGCGCGAGATCCGCTCGATGACACTCGAGCGACAAGTTTCCGCGGAACAACGTAATCTCCTGTTTATTTTTTGAACGCGCGCGCCTCCTCGAGGATCTGTCCAAGATAAACAGCCCGAAATTTCGTCGGGCGTACAACGGTTTCTTTATGTTTATTTTATTTCCGTTTCTTTTTTTTTTCTTTGCGTCTTCTCCTTGCATCTGAATATCTCATCGCTTCTTCGTTGCGTTTTGAATATCATCCATCGCCGCCAACCAGTTAAATTAAAAAATCTCGAGAGACGCGATAATGTATAACGACCGTCGAAAGGGGGGAAGCCACTTGCAAAAACTCGTAGTTTTCCTAGCGTTAACCTACATTTACGTCCTCGATCGCCTGCCGCTTACGATGTTCTCCGCTGGCGATTGTCGATCATGAACGCGGTAGCGGAAATTGAAACCGGGTTATTTTTGGCGGACCTCTTTCTCGATATCTGCGAGAGATTTGCGAGGTCCAGTTCCAGTTAGAGCCACTCTGCATCGTTCATCGACCGTCGCAGGATTTACCGTGAATGGCGAATTAATGATAAACTTTTCGCGTGTTTCGACGAGAAAAGAGAGAGAGAAGGAGATTTTAACGCGTGGGTAAAATAACGGTAGTATCCGAGGATAGCAGCAAAAGTTTGCGTGTTAAACATCGTATATGGATCCTATGGTAGCATGCAAATAATCTAAATGGTAATTTTCATGATGCGTAAGGAGGACTCTCGACACTTCTTCTAAAATATCTTTAGCAGAGTTTCTAAAAGATCTTTGTAATTTAGAACTTTTTAATATAAAAATTTGAAAAATTTTTGCTTTTAAGATTTATAAAACAAGGGAATCTGCGAAACGGTACGCGCGCTTATAATGTCATTAAAAAGGAAATCAACTTTAAAGTGAATTTCGTGCGTATAGTTAAAAAAAAAATATTCGCGACACATTTGTGTGTTAGACTCTGACGGGAGTGACAGGTGCACTGATTACCGCGAGCCTATAAAGCACGTAACGTTCAGGAGGACGCTGTGCTCCACCTACGCAGCCCTCGAATTGCTATTATTACTTGCCAAATTGGCCGCATCGGGGAGGTAGGTCGTCGAGTAACGGGGTAGCGCGGAAGGAAAAGGATTCGCACGGGGCTCCGCACGTGGGGGCCTCCACGCGAGCGCGATGGGGAGAGCAGGAGGTGGGAAACGAGAAGGAGAATTTATCGCAGGGTAAGGCGCGATGGAGAAAGCGAGAGGAGGCGATAGATCGTATGTGGTGGTGGAGGCGCAAGAGCAGGGCGCCTGCGACAACTGAGCGAAAGAGGAAGCGGGGACGCGGGCACCTCGTCTTCAAAAATGTTACCGCGATGCCCCGGAATTTGTAAGAAATAGAATATTCTGAAGTATTTAATAGCGATTTGCTCAGGAGAGATATAATAGATTCTTATCTATTTTTTTATAAGTTAAAATCAATATAAGTTACATGCTGATCAATCATTTAATTATATATTTTATTAATAATATTTATCACAAGTTGTCGCAAGCTGTAGTAATTTTGTGCTTGACAAACTGGTATATACATAGTCTTACGTTAATTTAGACCGGAAAATTATTGTTCTATTTAACCAGAAATTTCTATTGTTCCATTTGACTGCTTTTTTTGACGTCGTTTTAAACACACTCGCAAAACCAATATTTCTATAACGGGAAAGAGATAAGGGAAATTAAAAAAGAACGTATTCCATTCATAAAAGAATGCTATATTAGGGTCCGCGAGCGAGGTAAAACGTTCCTGCGCGGCAGGCGCAGGAGAAGCACCGTAAGGGGGGCCGAAGAATGGAGGAGCAACGGCGTCCAGCAGCAGTTGGAGCAGCAGTAGTAGTAGTAGGCACCGAAGGGGGCAAAGTGGAGCGTCAAGTGGGGGCAGAAATAAATCGTTCACCTGAGTGTCGCGCCGTGGATCGGCGGCGCGGTACCGCAGTGTCTCGGCCGATCTCACATCGATCGCACCACCGTTCGCCAAGATCGTCCACACTTGCGCGTTAAACGCACGGCACGCTACGCACGCACACACACGCGCGCACGCTCTCCGGTTCCGCTCGATTTCTCATCGATATTCTCTCCTCCTCCTCCTCCTCCTCTCTCTTCTTCCTCCTTCTCACTCCCTCCTCCGTCCGTTCTCTCCTCAATCTCTCTCTCTCTCTCATCGATCCGATCCTCTCGTCGATCTGTCTCTCCTCTCTTCTTCTCTCTCCTCTCGTTTTATATCTCCTCTCTTCTCGATTCTCTTCTTCTCCTATCTACATTCCTATACCGTCCCTCCTTCCTCCTGGGTCGCATGCCTCTTCCTCGCCGAGGTACATCATCATCACCGATCGTTCCCACGATCACTGTCGCGACCACCAGCGATCGAGGAGGCAGCAACAGTCGCCGCGTGTTCTCGCACTCGTACCCGTCGCGCGCTCAGATCGGACTCGAGGAGTCGGGGACAGGAATCGCGCGTACTTGGCTGATACCGCCGTGAGGGACCGTTGGACGTGGAGGACCCACTGGGACATGCCCTGACTCGCGGGGAACCGTTTCCTCGGGTGACGAGCACGAGCGAAAAGAGAGAAGTAAAAGCGCGCTATTTTTTTCATCCGGATCAGCATCAGCATCTCCGGTACATAATAACGGCCGACGATCCGACCGGCACACTTAGCGCACACCGCGGAGAGGAGGACCGACTTTCTCCAGTTGGCAGTCAAGCCGCGCGCGCGAGGCAAGCGCTTCGAGGTCGCCGCGAGAAAACGCCGCGTGCCGCGTGGACGAGGTGGACCGTACGCGCGACTCGTTGAATGAGGTCTCTGGAAGGAATCCACTTTGACAAGTCGGTTGTTGCTCGTGCATGACGCAGCGCGCCGCTCCAAAGGCGTATCCAGACGCTCGGTGGACCATCGGTGAGAGAAAGGGAGGGAGAGAAAGAAAGGGCGGCAGAGAAAGAAAAAACACGCGTTTACACTTCGCGCCTCTTGTGCTTGTGATATCAGGGTGAACGCACGGTGAAACGTCGCTCAGAATGAGGGTGCATCGCGGGATCTGCGCCAAACTGCAGGGCGGCTTCCTCAGACGATGGTGTACGTATCCCGACAAAATATTTAACCCGTTCGATCGCGACGCGAATCGATCGTCTTAGTGCGGAGGACGCTTGAAAATCTTCGCTTCGGCTTGAAATTACACGAAACTTTTGGCAACGTTTAATATAAACTTATATTCTATCTATAACGTATATCTGCATACGCTTAAATAATGATCGAAATAAAAATCTTTTCTGTAAAGAATTATTTATCATATAGAATTTATTTAATTCTCATACAAGAGTTTATTTAATTTTGGAACATTTTGGAATAAAGTCTCGAATAAAATTAATCACTGATAACGCTTGCGTTATCCGAATACAAATTTTAATGTAATACAAAAGGGAATTGGAAGTAATTAATTTTATTTTTACAGAAATCAATTTTTTTAGTTCAATTTTTAGAGCGTTTACCTTGGTTACCAATAAACAAAACATTACGTGAACACGATAAGCGACTGAATGTGAAAAAAAAAACGAGTGTCATGCGTGCATATGGGTGCTTTCGGGTGCATGCCTCGTGCGTTTATCGCCGAGGTGTTCAAAGATGTTCGCGACATTGTTTGCTCATCGAGTTTGCATATTTAACGATTAAATCATATAATGTGACCGATGATTGCCGATGCTGCGAATCGATCGATCGGACGTCGTGGTAATACGTGTTCAAACAACGATAAGAAAATCGATGTGAAAGAAATCCGCGGCAGATTTGTAGGTAATCTTTAAAATCACGTTTGAATTTCTTACAATAATCTTCATTGAATCTGTTTTTAAATATATTTAATAATTAATTATAAATAAATCTAACAAAAATTTTGTATGATCAGTTTGATCGAAAGTCAAAAGTTACAGAGGTGATATAAAAGGAAGGTTTCGTGTAATATTATTATGCTTTCTCTAATATTATCCATATTTTATAGAGAAAATAACAATTATTGATTCGTAACATAAAAAAATTTGCAACAATACTTTACCATGACATAATTAAACTTTAGATCTCATCATTTTGTGTCAGATTTAAGAAAATTATCAAATTCTATTTTTAATTTTATATATTCACGTAAGACGAACAAAGATTTGAGAAAACACACATGTATGAAAAATACTTATCAAAATATACGTCATTAATTATGGATCATCTAAGCGGGCTTAATTGACTATGACAGGCTAAAATATTTCTTTATCGCCATTAAATCCCGCCTCGATTCATGTCTTAATCTCTCATGATTTATTTCCGGCTGATTCGTGGTTGCTTTGATCATCCTTGTGATGTCACGGCTACTTTGAGACGATTAATTTATTTCCTATTTATTTAATTTTTGATATTTCTGTTAATTATTCTTATAAATTCTTATTTAATTTTTTTTTCGTTGACATATTTCTGGGTGCAGCTCGTCGCGTTCGAGAACGTGAATTGGGAATCCGGATCGGCCGAGAACGCCGATTAATTCGTTCGCCGTTAACAACCGTGTCGAGAGAAAATTACGTAATCCTTCTCCACAATCTTCACTTCACCGGTCCCTAAAATTAATTATTTTACTCGATTTCGCAACTTGTATGTCGCCGTCTTGAATCACCGGCGTTCGAACTCGCGCGACGAAGTTCCAGCGTGGCTCGCCACGCTCGAGGGCATGAATCGAGATGTCTGGATCGGGCCGAGAGGCTGCGATTAACCCGATCATCGCGAGTAATGTCACGGCTGTAGCCGCTGCTCTTAATTCGATTCAATGGATGTGTCATCGTGCGCACGGTCGACCACACTGAATCATTGCGGTGTATTCAGGTCCGGCCGGTTGTGTCGCCTCGCGCCTCTTTCAGCGCCAGTGTGAAACCAACGACGACGACGACGATGACGACGACGACGATGACGACGACGACGACAACGACGACGACGACGACGACAAAACGTTGACATCTTAGGGACGTTGTCGCCTCGTTGAGGCAAACACGCACGCGGCAGATTCGTAGGCGTTCGCGCTCGGTCACTTTCACCTCCTCGGATACGCGATGTGGCCCGAAAGTTTCAAGTATCGCTCAGGTGTCGGATTCATTGCACCGTTGCGCGAAATGAAGCGTGGCCCGACGTATATAATTTCGGCGAGTTGATCGCCGCTGTAAAGCACGGGTTATTAATCCGCGGGCGTTTCCGGAAAATTAGGAAAGCTTTCGTCGAGAATAAGACCAAGCGTGAGCACGTTACGCCAGCTCTTCGAGCGCGCGCGTCAAGTAACTCCGCGAATTGGAGATAATGTATATATGTTTTTTTATCGGACAGAATTATTTTTTATTTTATTCGCTCGTTTCTCATTTTGTCCTTCTTAATTTTTTTTTTTAACAAAAATTTGGTTCCTTTTCTGTTTGCAAAATGATGAATAACTGTGGATATCGATGAATTGTCAAGCTGTTACGTTTCCACCGCGCGTTGTCAGTCGATAATAACGTACATATTTGCCGTTCAATAAAAGCGTAGCGCGCCTTCGTGTATCACACTATCATCAGCAAACTCATCGGAGGTAGTAGCTTCAATCGCTGATTGCGTGCCTACCGCGAGAAAGACGTCACGATTGAAGATTAATTCCGACGAAGAGAGTCACGTTACGCTTTTATTATTCTTGCAACCACATGATGATGTAACGGACTATTTCCATAATATTCTTCCTGGATCTCGTCTTTAATAGAACTCTATACCTAAGCGGAATTTTAATTTGAACAGTCTCGTGAACAAATGGCGGCCCGCGCGGCCCCGAATTTGCCGCGTGGAATCCCTAACTAAAGGATCATCGCTCCTTCCTAGCGACCTTATGACATCTTACGTAAGCATCGAGGACGTGATAATCTTCAAAATGCACGCAAAGCGCATACGATCGGAACCGACGATTTCGCTTATATAAGAGTAAAAAAACGTAAGAAGGTAATAGGAAAGGAAGAAAATTATAAAAGTGAAAGAAGAGAAGGATAGAAAAGCGGGAAGAGTTTCAAGTCTTTTATGTGATTAGAGAGAGAGACTGTGATTAGGGAGAATAACTTACGCGCACACACACATCATCTCTATTTAACATTTTTTTTCCCTCCTTTAAAACATCTTTACGCTTCCTTAACCTTTTTGCCTGATTATACTTTGCGCCAAGTATAAATCAGTATCTATCAGAATCGATCGCTTTGCACCGGTTATCCTCGTCAAAGCGATACATTAACTTGAAAGGTCGGTCGGTCGGTCGGATTTGCCGGAGTTAGGATCAACAACTGCCGCGAACAACGGTGTTTTTTTTCTTGTGCCGTGTGTGTCAGTCAAACAGGCTTGTTTCGCTCATTCGTTATTATTCGTTACCGCATGCAGTCGAACCGGCTCGAGGGGTCGGCCGGTCGGCCGCGCATCGATCCGCGCCAAAGTCCTTCCGATCGACAATGATAATGGAAATAACGCTGGCGCAGAAAAAAAGTAGCGTATATATTTCCGCGCGCAGGAATAATTAATAACGATTCGAGGCTACTCTTATCGTAAATAAACCGACGTCTTTCTCAAGATGGACGCGTTATTTGTTCGCCTCGAGAGAATGAACTTTGCTACCATTAACGTCCACATGTCGACCTCGGACTGTCCGTCCGCGGGCGAGTTCCGCGATCGTTAGCGAAGTGCATTGTGTGTTACCTGCCTTCCCCCCGGCGAATGCCCGTATACGCGTGCATATGTACAAAGGCATTCGATATACGTTTTCACATGGGAATGCCAATCGATATCTTTCAGCTACGTAGTTAGAAATGATAGAATCCTTTGGCTCTCGAGCCTGTTCGGCTCGAGCCAACAGAAAATTATATTTTATATAACGTATAATTTACCCCGCAAATTACAAAATTACTTGTTATTAAATAACAAGTTGAAATTAACGAGAGATACACAGAAAGTATCGAGTGTAGAAATAGATGCAATTTATAAAATTGATTTCAAATATCGCATTGTTGCCTAAAGCGAATTTTATATAAATAATGAATAAATTTTTTTTCTCTTGACAATTCTTCGCTGCCAATTCTAAAACGTGTTTCTGAAATGCTTCCTTTATTAAAACGTATTATCTCCTTGTGTTTGCGGAGATAGGACTAAATGAAATGTCATAATCGACGCGAGAAAAGTAGTCGGCGACGGGGAAAAAAGAGAGGTGGTGTGTTATTACCGATCAACGCTATTTTTCCTGCCGTACAAGTGACACGCTCGGCGCGATAGATATCTGAGACAAGCCCGTATGTTTTACATATTATGTGGTGATTGGCGTAAGAACAGGAAGCACTCTTATGTAAGAAGAAGTAATCGCCGCACGCAGATACCCAACGTGCACGCACACTTTTTTTCACTTATATACCGCTGCACGTTGTACTTCTGTTTTGACAAGGGTTTGCTCTATTGAATCCTATTATCGATCCGCGAACACATTACGTTTGAAAAGAAGTTGTAAACAGAGGAAAAGACAGTTCCGTATTTCCAGAAAATCATTCTCTCTCGGGAAGGCACACGATGAAATTGAGGGATATATGTACGTGCCAAATATATTTAATAAATAAAATATATTCTTTTCTCCCTAAATGAAAGAAATATATATACCTATTTTAGTAATATATAAAATATATTTAAAAATATTGAAATACGTATATAACATTTCTCTAGAATTTTAGTTTCTTTTACCATTTATAATATATTATAATTACAGTGTTTTCATATCGCGGATATTTTATTATATTTCCTCTCTTTTATTTATTATACTTATTTACTTATTTATTAATTTTCTTTAATTCGTGCTATTTTTCGGTGCCTGTCCTTAAAACTCTTTTCTCGTGAATTGACAAATTGAACGATGATAATTCTTGCATGATATGATAATTTTTTCTCAAGAAGTGTTACTCGTCCCCGATTTTTCGTTTCCCGGAGCGAAAGCGACTAATTTGCCGATATTTTGCCACAAACAGTGCAAATTTTCGACTTTACGACTATAGATTAACGGTAATAAGGAAAATTCCTGCAACAAAAAAAAGTTCCATTGTCGAAGGCAGTGGAACTTTTTTTTTGCCGCGGCATAGAGAAGTACTATTACGAGTTCCGGTATCGGCGAAAATACCGTAAACGCGATCGGTAAGCGCTACTGTCCTTGCGTCCTTCGAGCATTTCCTCGCCGAACGAGATAAAGAGAAGGAAAAATTCTAAGGCACGGTCGAAGGTTTTATCGAAGGCTGCTTTACTATATACGCACGTTTTATAACGCTGAATATATCCTGATTCATAAGGCGCGCGCGCGCGTACACACACACACACACACACACACACACACACACACACACACACGCCCAGCAATGCAGCAAGTATGCGAGGTATTGCGATAATTAAACCAGTATAACATTACATATCGCGAACGCCGTAAATTAAAAATTAATACCAGACCCCGAACCGGGACGCCTAGGCGAGCTGTTTAACGACTCTCTGAAAATACAGTTTGCCTACCGCGAATTTTGCAATTGATAAAAGCGCTTTCCCTTCTCTGTCTCCGCGTTATGACAACAGCTGCGATCTAAAAACGGTTTGACCGCTGAAACCGGCTTGCCTCATTTAAGACGGATAGATGCAGCAGGTTTAACTACTCTCTGTCTTTCACGCTCGTTTGAATTGTGGCAGGACTCTTTTTTCCGTCGTCCCGAATTTTTTCGTCGATTAGAGAACGATAATATCCGCCGAGTGATGGATTTCTCTCTCGGTGTGCGCAATAATAATGCTCTCACCTCTCGACGCGGGCACGGCGCGATCGGCAAAAAAGAATCGGCGCGTGATCTTCGGGCGTCCCGGGTTCAACGAACTCCGGCTCCACTCGCGCTCCCATTGAATCATCGAAACGAGGAAACTCGACGTTTCTCATTACGGGCCTCTATTTACGATAGCAATCAACCGCGCGAAGGGGATTCTCTCTTTGGTATACGTGCGATTGCAAAATGCGCGATCGAGAAAGAGAGAAAGAGAGAGAGAGAGAGAGAGAGAGCGCGATGCAACGTCGGGATATATGCAGAGCACGAAGCTGAGCTTTGATGAAATTACTCCGTTTCTCTTCCTCGTTCGCTCTCTCATCTCGATAGACACGGGACACGCGCGGCTCTAGATTCGTGAGGCGCGCTTATCTTCGCCGATCTCGCCTGGCTTATCTGACGAAATCGGTAGCTCGGCTCGGCATACGCTCGTTCGGGGGGGTAATACGAGAAAGTCGATCTTACGATCGAGTTGCAAATATTTACATCAATTCTCTAATGATCTCTCGAGGCGCTCCATCCTTTTCCGGGAGCTTTGTTCTCCCAAGATTTTTCACGCTCGCTGCTCGATTTATCGCGCCTCTTGACATTTGATCGAATCGGAAAAATTGTTCTCGACGACGGATATTAGTGGATCATCGCGAATCAAAGCGAAATATATAAGCGTCTCGCGGACGTCACAGTCATCGGACGTTGAACTCATCGGGGAACAATTGGCACCGCGTCCGCTTAGACGGATTCCGCGAAGTATTTTCGTTTCGCGAAACAGCGAGTCGAGGTGGACTTTACGCGCGCAAGTGTCGATTGGCGACCGACCTACTATTACAGCTCAACAGCCGGACCCCGCGGAGACCAACGACTTGGCTGCGTTATTGGCTCGGTAGGAATGCAGCATTCGATCGTGCAGTGCAGCGAGGCGGTGCACGCGCCGGAACGCGCGCCACGGCCGGACGAAAACCTGCCTTGCAACGCGCCTTTTAACGGGCTCACGGTGCTCGGACACGGACGGCTCGGTGCAGACACGTCGTCGGAGATCCTTTAGATCTCGATAGCGTCGTCGCGCAAAATTGCGGTACTAATAAGCAGCGGAAATACATTGTTTGCGCGCGTGTTCACACGGGACTTTATATCTCTTCGACATACTATATACGGGAACGCGGAGTTTACACGCTGAGATATTTTAAACGGCGAGAGTATATCAGGCGCTGAAAGGATAGGTATATTTTATAAACGGCCGTTTCTTCGGGCGTTTCCTTCGGAAACAGCTTGATTCATCAAACACCGCACAGATATCTAAAAACTGCCGAACGCCCCGCGATATGTCTTTTTTCCAAACGAAAGTTCCTGTGATTTCACATGCGATACATTTTGCACGGCATGTGGAATATCAAAAAAATTAGGGGAGATAATGGATATTATCTAACACTGCAACAGTAATGTAATAGATATTATCTAACTGCTACTGATGCAGTTAGATAATATCTGTCACATAATACCACGTGCAATTGCATTTTATCCAACTGCGCATAAAAAACGGCAGAAAAACGAATATCGGTGTTTGAGTATTGGTTCCTTGAATGCGCGGCACAAAAGGATAGAAGCTTGGATTGAAGATACGAATAAAAATAGAGTATTGTTTGGCAAAGTTGATGCTTGACGTAATCCGAGAGATCTTTCCACTGTTTTCCACGAGCGTGAGCGAAGTCGAGGCAGCGGAAGAAGCTTTCGGTTGAAAGGTTAATGAGTAGGAACGACGTAACATGTCACGCGAAGATTAACAGTGACAAACGATGGTCAGCTAGAATTGATTACGCCTGCGGTCATATACCGAAGACATATTTACGTAGCGAGAGCTTGCATAATATAATATCAATTTTAAAGGATAAAATCTCATTAGCGGCTCCCCCCTTCCCGTTAGCGTTCCTGTAGCCTCGTTCGACTACGGTCTTCTCTCTGAAATCCGTTTCGGAGTCGTTCCCATCGCTTCGAAAACTTTGAAAAGAAATGGAGCACTTTTTTATCCGTCTTCGAAAGAGAAATTGTACACAAAAGGCGGAAAGAAGTTTTACTCTACTTCTCCATGATCCGTGATACAGCACGTGATTTATTCGCTAATAATAAGGGAAATAATAAGCGGGAGAGATATATGTAAGTGTCTACGTTTCGCGTAGAAAGCAATTTCGATGAAAGCAATTTTCAATTTCGTCGTTCGCGGCCAAATAGAGAAAGAGAGAGAGAGAGAGAGAGAGAGAGAGAGCACCTTTATACCTTTTCATATACTTTCTCTCGGTGTCTCACTGTATTCTTGACTGGTCTTTACTGTCGACTTAACGACCGTAATCCACGTTAACTCACGAAAGAAACGGATGGATCCGGCATGTGTGTGTGTCATAATCGCGAGCGCTTCCTCTGCCCCGGCTTGATTCACGCAAACTGTGCCAGATTAATTAATAACGTCCGACGTATGCGTGCCTCTTATCGCACTCCTCGTGGAGTCTCCTCGAAAGCGAGCCAGCTCACGCGTTCGCGTGAACAGCTAGAATTCGCAAGGGATTGCGCGATCGTGTGACTACCAGCATCCTATATGTTAACAACGTGGCTCAATATTTAAAGTAAAATCCGCTGCCTGCAGTTATTGCAATATTGTACTAGTCAATATATTCAATTACATTCGTTCTCCAGTAATGTAATTAAAAGACTAACAGGAGAAATGTAATCTTCCATTTATTGATTTTTTTTATGTAAAAGATGTCTATTTATTTTTTGCATAAGAAAATCTACAAATTTTTCAAAATTATGTAATCCGATTTACTAGAGGTTATTAATTTTTTTTATTCATTTTTTAAACGTTATATAATGTTTTTCAACAATAATTTTTATACATATACGTTTCTAGAAAAGTAGAAAGGCGACTGGATAAAATTCTTTAAATGAAACGACCGATGTACAAAGATTAAGTAATGATTAATTATGTAATGAGTTAAATAATAAATCTGATGAGACAATAGGTTACGTTAGTGCTACAGGATGTTTTTACAGTGCCAAGTTCTTTTCAAAGAAGTAAAAAAAGAATCGTAATTGTACTGCTCGTGAATACATTAGAAATTAATCAATCGTCCTCTGCTATGCAAAGTGACAGAAGTGTTTGTGATTCTTACAATTCATCCGCTCACAATGAACAATAAAAATCATCTTGTCTTTCGAGTGATGTATTGTTGAATTGAATCTGAGGAAAAAAAACGGAAAAAACGACTTTGCACTTTGCCACGTCGCTTCGCGCTTAAGATGTGCGCGCGAACGGATATCATTCGGATAATTTGCGGACCGATCGGAGCGTAATGAGTTTATCTATTATAGGCACGCGCGGTGGCCGATCGATCTTGAATCACTCTCGAAACTAACTGGACTTTCACTTGGTCTTTTTCGCGCCAACAAGGCGCGCGAGCCGCGCGCGCACCGTTACTTTTGTGCCACCGGCTGGACCGGCGGCGGCCTCGCGGAAAGAAGTGTAATAACAGGCGGCGATGCGCCGCGGGGGGGCAGGGGGAGCCTGTTACTTGTGCCTGAATAGAGGCTCGGCGCGGGTAAAAGTTAAGAATAGATGAGTAACATCTTTTACGGCAATTACTGTTAGATGAAAAGATGAAGCTTCTCCTTTGCAGCCCGCGAGAAATTACGAAAGTAGCCGGGTCTATAAGCCGCGCGAGTTGTGCGACTTGGCTTGCCGCAACGCTTATCTTTACATACAATTCATCCAGTTTCGTAATGCCGGCCGCGTGATGAAGGGAAAAGAGGCAACAGCCGTTTCCAACGCCCCACGTGGCGGTTACACGCTTATCTCGAGCGCATCTCGGGACGATGGCGTTATTGAACTAAAGCGTATTACTAAATCTTTTGTGTTAATGTCGAAAAACGGAACCGTATGTTATCCTTGTCGCTTCGACAAAAAGGATAACATACGACATCAGACTAAACCAAATTTCGTAGGTGTGTGCGCTATTATGTGTCGCAATTGCTATAATTTTAGATTATTACGTTCTCGAAATTTTTCCGAGATGATTCATTAGTAAATAACGCATGGTATCGTCAGATATCACATACTTAATGTAATATTAGACTTTTATCCATGTTACAACATTATCTCTCCAAATCATTTGATAAATTTTATTATTCTTGTTCAGTTCTCTCCTGATAATTCCTAATTCTTATTTCAAAATCGAAGTCTTGCTTCAATCTTTATTTTTTGATATTGAGACGTGACGCGTTATTTAGATTATTATGATTATTTTAACAAGCAATCACTTTATCAAGCAAAGATCTGCTTTGCGTTTGTCAGCTACGTAATCGTAGCAAACGAAACTTTAACTAATTAATTTGTCCATCGAATAAAACCTGGTCAAATGTCTCAACAATTTTCTGCCCCATTTCAATTCTCTAAAATATTACGATATACGTTTTGCATCGTAACAGCGCATGTATAACATTTAATTACACTGAATGTACGATCGAGATAGATCTCCTATTCAATTTTCTTTCGTGAGATAATGCGGGATCTCGGCGATTGTCGCGTTAAAAAAAATCGCGAAAGGATGTAAACAATCGATTTTAATTCTTCCTCATCCTTTTCCTCTACTTTTCTACGCTTCTTATTACAATGCATTGGGTTTACTTCCTTGCTGGTTCTGCCGAGTTTTTCGCGTAAACAGCCGTTTACACGCACGGCACGATCCGCTCGTTTAAGGCTGCAATTTTATAATCGCTCGGTGTGTGCGAATGCACAGGTACGTTAGAAAGTTACTGCGTGCTGCGACACCGCTTGCAAATTGTATGTATATATAGATATACGTGCGTGCGGTCACATGTGGGCGTGTGTGTGTGCATCTATTTATATTACACATAAAATACACACTCTTAAGGAAGAAGAAACGTATCGAATAGTCGTGTTATTTCGCATTTCTTCCACGTACGGTATAACGGGACTCTCAGGAAATCGGTCTAACCGCAATCTCGCCGATCCGTTTGAACGCCCATCCCGCATTCTCGATCCGAAAAAAAAAGATTCCGACGCGGCAATCGATATTTCGTCACTTCTCTCTTTCTCCCCTTTCTCTCCGTCCCGCTCTCCGGTGTCTGTGACCGAAATGGGACTTCCGGCGACATGCCGGGACATGCGCTCGGAGAGGCAGGCGGGGGCTGGAAAAAGACGGCGGTTGTATCCCACGAGGGGGTGGGTGAGGGGGATACTTTGCATTGTCAACAGCTCTCGGCGATAATATCGGGCACGCGTGAGAAAAGATCGGCTATCTTCCCGCGCAGGTGGGAACTGGAGCGCCGAAACTCCCGTTCCCCGTATCCATGGCACGATACGCCTAATTGCGGACGCTTTGCACCATCCGCGTTCTCCCGACGTCCCATTTGTTTTTCCCTCTCCTCTCCCCGTCGCGAAAGAATCGCCCGTTGGAGGCGATTTACGAAGGATGGACGGAACACGTGTGGATTTCTCTCCGACGGCGACGCGCTGCAAGAAAGTGACGTTGACGACGATCGAGCGTCGGCAGTGCTATAATAGAAGCGAGCCGTTTCCGCACATCAGCGGTAAATTGTACAATAAATTCAGCATTATGTCACCCCCAAAGCGCTAATGGCTTGCGAAGCGATATTCCCTTATGGCCGACTCATCCTTCTCTCATTATCGCCGTGAACCATAATGGCTTGAAAATTGTTTCTGCAGCGAAAGTAAAATAGAAGGGAAAGACAAGCAATTAGGAGAAACCGCGCGTTATTTTGAGAGCAAATGGCTCGCTCATAAATAAAGTAAAACATCCGTATATTTCGCGAAGAATTATTATTTCTCGACAAAGAACTAGAGAGAGAGAGAGAGAGAGAGAGAGAGAGAGACTCACGATACGATCTACGATTAATTATTAAAAATACAATTTTCATTAATCTCCATTACTCAGGACATTCATTTACGAACAACAGTAATGATGACTCGCGCGGAATCTCTCGCGAGATTCTCGCAATCAACCTTGGACGCATTATCCGCGCTATGAATAGACGACGCGACGATCCGCGCACAATAGGAATTTCCGCGACGTTACGCTCGGAACGTTGCTCATTTTTCTCTTTTTTTTTTATTTTTCCTTCGGACACGTCGCGTCGTCGCGTCGCGAGAAATCCTTTCACCGTTCGCCTTTTTCCTGCTTTCTTGCGCATTGCGGCGGTGTGCCACCGTGTTTCTACCCGCGCGAGCGCACGCGCGCGCGCGCGCGCGTAAATCGCGTGCGCGATAATAAGATGTAATGCAACTTTCCGTCCGGCCGTCTGCCCGACCGTTTCCTGGCCTGTCGCCGACGACGACGCGGACGACGCGCGACGCGGATCGCGGGCGCGTGTCTGCGTTCCGTCCGTGTCGCACCCACATTATTATCGGAGCGATATGTACTTTATATCGTATTTACAGACAAGTGCATGCCGTGCATTAACCGTCGCGATCTCCGTACCGATCCCCGGTTAACGAGCATTTCCGCTTTTCCTCGCTGGCCTCGCCGCGCTTCCCCTCTTGGCGACCCACGGCACGTTGTTACCGTCGCACCTCGGCGCGCGTGTGGTTGTGCGTAATTGCGCGCCGTTCGTCCTCGCGCGTTTCCTCGCCGAACAAATCAGTCGGACGCGGTGAATGAAGACATTATATTGTCAATCCGTCTGCGTGCCGTATAACGAGCGGATGAATAGAGCGTTCCGGATCGACGGAAGAATGCTCCAGAATTGGAGTTTGGATGGAACTTCCGAGGAGCTCGAAAAGTTGAAAGACGCTTTTCAAGACTCGGCGATCCGTCAAAATAAAATATTCTCGAGTTCTGATGCATCCTAATATCCATTTCTATACCAATGTAGATTAATTTTTATCTTGGTTTAATTTATTCTTTTTTTTTTCTTAAAACTAAGAAAAGACAAGAAGTGAGGTAAACCGAGATCAATCTACATTGATAAAGAGAGAAATAAACATGAGCATGTCTAGGAAAGCACAGTTACGTTCGTGGAAGACGAATAATTTTTTATAATTTTTTTTTCTACAAAGGTGGAATTTAAATAAGTTTCAATTTAGGTTTACTTTCTGTTGTACGACAGTTGAGATTTTACATGAGATACATAAAACGTGACTGGAAAATTTTCGTCGTTGCGGATTTCAAAGATTTTTGCGCCTCGATTAGGAAATCTCTGCATATATAAATAATTCTATATTAACGCTAACGGATGACCTTGTTATGTTTTAACTTTGAAATATTTTTTTCTCTTGAGCAAAGTACGATTCTAATGAATGCGTGTTCGCGACACTCGATATGCAAATGCCTTCGATACACGCGCCGCGTCTATCTGTCACGCGCAGAAAACTGGTCTAATCACGGGGCGACTATAACGTATATTAATTTTCGATGATGTTGCAAAATCGTAACGTGATCGTCGCGATATTTTCAGAGTCATGGACATCCGAGCCTTTCGGTTAGATTCGCTCCCGTTTAATCTTTCATATGTCAAGGTATATACATTCTATTTTATTTCTTATTCTTAAACATTCTTCTAACTAGCATGTTTAATAAAAAATTACAGGCTTTATAAAAACAATTCAGAGAGGGAGATTCGATATTAAGAATTACAATGTAATTTAACTCTCATCAACTTTAATGAGAACGCTTTCATCCGAGGATGTGTGAATGGAAAGGCTCTCATACTTCCGTATTGAATTTCAATACGGAATCTCCACCGTGTTTCACAATAATGACACAAATCACGCCGCGTGTTTAATAGAATGTTAATCGATTACCGCGTCGCGGCGGCGGCCGGGGTTGCGAGGGGAGAGAAAAGAGCCGATTATGCTACACGCGTCTTTTTGCGGCTGGCGTAACTTTCCTTTCCCGGCGTCGTTACGTGGACGATTCCGCGCCGCGAAGAGACGAGAAAATAGAAAAATCCCGGCAGAGCGAATCTCACGCGCGCGCGCGTGTATATGCGTCTGTATGCGTCTGCATACGCACGCGAATAAGGATTACGACGATCGATAAGGAGCGTAACTTTCTTCCCACAGAGAGAGAGAGAGAGAGAGAGAGAGAGAGAGAGAGAGAGAGAGAGAGAGAGAGAG